>NC_042528.1:5330344-5633972 GCF_900963305.1 Echeneis naucrates | reverse complement strand
GAACTAGTTGTAAGGTTGTAGAAAATCATGCTGCCAGCGTACCTCTGAAGACTTGATGGTTGTTCTTCAGCAGCGTCTGGAGGCCTCCGCACTCCTTTTTCAGGAGCTGCAGGGTTTTCTTCTCCAACAGGCCGGCCACCTCGCTGACAGAGAGGCTGCCTGAACAGGAGCGAGGAGAAGAAAGACAAGTGTGATAAAAGAGCAGGAGCGGGCCTATTAATGTTGAATTAATCAATATATGACCGACCACATGGCTTCAGGCATGCACGGATATAAATTTTATCTGTCATTTCGTGCTAAAAATAGAAGAATTTGTTCGACCCTGTTGGCTAAAGTCGATGTCACCAGTTGTTTTGAAATAGGCAGCGGCAGAATTGCGATGTGACATCCTCCAGCAGTGTAAGAGTGATCAATGTATATAAACAGACCTTTTCACAAGGAGCAAGTGTAGAAAAAAAAAAACCAACAAAAAAGCAAAAAACACCCCAGTCACTGTCTTTCAGTGTTAGCCAGGGTAGCTCAATTAAAGCTGCTCCAACAAGCTGTCAGGGCAACCTGCATGCATTTCACCGCTGCATCCCCCACTGGCCATTTCAGAGCATGTGTCATTGTAGTCATCCCCCCACTGGGACAGTAAATTTAGATAACAAACTGCAAGAAAATGAATTTTGAAATATATAAATGCCTAAGCTCGGAGTTAGTAAGCTGACAAATGACAAACCCTTTCTGCTTCCTGCTCCCCACCTTTGGACTTTCATGATTTTCTTTTTCTGTATTTTTGACTCTGCCCTTTTTCCCCCGACAAGAGAATTCAATTAGGTCTGACCTTTGGTTTGTACAAATGACAATCTTCCTCCTCTTTTCTCTGACATATTGAAGAGGGACTCACTGCAGGATTTCTAATGCTCCTTTGTGCTTGTTCATTGCAATATTTGACCCAAATCCACAGACATCTTAATGCGATCTTCATCATACTTTTGCCACAAATCTCTTGTGGCACTTCAGGCAATCCTGCTGGCCTAGAGATCAGCGTATGTGACAGAACTTTACATATTGTCTCTGCCCTGATCTAAGATCAGCTGGTCAAATGAATAAATCTTTTATTTAGGATTTAATTTATTCACAGCGAATCAATTCTGTTTCTCTGCCCCAGAAATTAATCAAAAAAACATATTGCCCGACCAGATACAGCCCAAATTTAGTTGGTTAAAATAGCTGAGTTTATCCCCAAAATATGCAACACACTCCCACATTCAGAGACACTCACACAGCCAAACAGTCCTGTGCTACAGGGTGTGAAACTGGGCAGACTGCCGTCCTACAGCCCAGACGCCAGGGAGCTCCAGGCCTTAATATAATATCAATAGACCGTTTAAAGCTGCCCTTTACTGCCTACAATGTTAACAGGGATTAATGGGAGAAGGCCAGTATTGACAGAGTAGACTCTGTTTGGACTAAGACCATGCAGAGACGATTATTAATGACACAGTTGGACTTGTTTAAGGCCAAATCTTGCTGTGCAGAAAATGGCCGGTGGCTGATTGCTTGCACTGGAAGATCATTTTTGCTGCTTAAGCCGATTCAGAATCAGACTGAGTGGAGAAAAATCAGCTCGCAAATTGCTGAGTGGCGTATAAAACATTTGAAATGGTCATTTTCAGAAATCAAGAGCAAAGCTTTAACAACTCATGTCCCAATTTTATTAGCATTTCAAATTGGGAAATGTTCAAAAATAGAAAATAGCTTTTTGCCAACTGGCAGACATCCCAAGGGGAAAACAGGGGGAACAAACATTTTTCTATTACATAAAATGATTTTGTTTTTTTAATAAAACCAGTCTGCGATGAGAAAATTAATTGACTAGTTTGGCTGAACTTTTCACAATAATAAATAATCACAATAATGTCAACATCAGAGCAAATATTCCACTTGTGCAACTTTCTCAGATGGGATTATTTGCTGCTTTTCATTACATGACAAAGGAATTAATATGCTGAGTTGGGTAACATGGGAAATGTGTTGATGTGGGCAGCAGAAATCAATGAGAGAAAGAGATTAACTTGCAGCAAATGTTCCAGGGACAGTTGAACCAGTGACTTTCTGGACATTTGAGCTCTAACCATTCAGCTCTCAGGTGGCCCCAGAATCAAACTCCTTCATCAGGAAGATGAACACAGTAAGAGAAGCGTTTACAGCAGCAGGGTTATATGTGAGGAGCAATCCAGTGCAGGTAAAAGCAGCTGGAATCAGCAGTGTGTGTGTGGTGATTTTGGAGGGAGAGGAGGAAGAGGAGGAGGTGATGATGACAATAATGATGATTATTATTGTTATAATTATTTTGAGAAGCCATCTTACTACTGGGTCTTCTGAAGACCATTCACAGCACCCACTCGCTCCTCTGTGCTGCTTCTACACTATAATAAATTCACACCACAGCAGCATAAAGAACATTTACATCAGACAGTCAGTAGACTTACTGTGCTCCTTAGGCATCTTTCCGATGTGAGGTTTGGTGTTGCTTGATGTCATGCATGTTAAATATACAGTTACTTTCACTGTAAGGATGATTACATAACTACACAAGCCCAGTCAGCAGTACAGCACGCATGAATTAGTAACCCGATTTACACATTAACTGCTCAAAGCAGCTATAGAGCGTTTTAACTTCATGATATGCAACAACAGTAGGGCTGCTATGATTTACAATATGAGTTTGAAAGTCAAAATGCGTTGATTCCTTCAAGTATGTTTTTTTTTTTTTTATTATTATTAAATAGACAGTCTGCTTGAGCTTAATCTGTTTTTTTAGATCTGCTGGTACTCAGGAGCAACTGATCTTCAACAAAATGTTGAGTTTTAGAACCATATTTCTATCTGCGTATCGTTGTAATGTCAAAATTAAGATTATAATGTAACTAATAATCCCACTCCTTGAGGATGCACTAAAAGGGAGAGAAAGTGAATCCTAAGAAAGTGGATCTATCCCATTCAGACTGGCGCCCCCTGAATTTCCCCTTTGTTCTTACACAGCAGATAACTGTTAGGAAAGCCTCAATACAAACACATACTCATGCATAAATCATAGATGGTGGTGCATTATTCATTCAGTCATCTCTATACAGAGTTACACTCTCCCTTCATTCGTGCTGCCTCATATTTTCTATCTCTGATTTCTTTGCTGACATGCTGACAGAAAATTGTCTGTTTTAATCATAAGTCTTCATGTCCTGATCTCATATGGTGTGTGACTGTGTGGCGGGGTGGGGGGTGTACAGGTGTCAACAGAGGTGATGCGTTGGTGGTGGGTGAGTTTATGTGTGGCTGTCTCTGTGTCTGGCAGAGGGTGAGATACAGAGTT
Source organism: Echeneis naucrates (assembly GCF_900963305.1). Lineage (NCBI taxonomy): Eukaryota > Metazoa > Chordata > Actinopteri > Carangiformes > Echeneidae > Echeneis > Echeneis naucrates. Next base: position 5,630,614 of record NC_042528.1, on the reverse strand, counting down.
CAAAGCTCTGAAGCCCTGAAGAGAGGGGACAGGGTGGTGCCAGGAAAGGTGGGGGTGTAGATAGGAAGTTGGAGGGGGGGGGGGGGGGGGGGCAGAGAGGCTGAGAGGCTGTCAGACAGCTAAAGAGATATTTTAAGGTACTGAAGAGAAATGTGAGAAGTGATTCATGCTTGTTGTTTTGGAATTACATGTACACTCCCCCAAAAAAGGCACCTTTGACACTTTGGATATGATTCGTCTTCAGTTGCAGAGGGACAGAATATTAATACCACATGTACACATCCGCCTGTCTAACGAAGACCACGACCTGACACTAGTTACCCCAACTTAGCATAAAGGCTAGAAGTATGGGAAACCAGTCTGGAGTTTGCTATTTAATTCAACATGATTTTTCCCTCCTTGACAATCAAAGGTATCAATGCGGTATGACACCTTGAATTAGTTAACACATATAGTTATAAAAGGCAACAATATAATCAAATCATGATGGAAAAACATAAAATGATGCTATGAATAACATCTCAGGAGTTATTTTTGTGTTCCCTTTAAATCACAGTGTATTAAATAGTAATTACTCTTCTTATATTCATTTAAATATAAATTTGATGGTAGAACAATTATTACCAAGTAATAAATTCGGAAAAACCTCAAAGTGTGTCATTATAACAGTACAGCTGAATGTACTGATCATGTATCGTACTCTGAATTTAATCTGAGCCAATGAGGAGCAGCTTGTGTCCTGGGAGACCTGTGATTTGTTTGTTTATCTGTGGTGTCTGATGGTTTGTGCCTGTCGTCGTGTTGTGGTTTACCTCCTCCGTTCCAGTCACTGGAGGGCCCTCCGCCATCATCCACAGCCAATCCCAGAAGAGCATTGGCAACCTGCAGGACGACACCGTCAACCAAGGCCCGGGGGAGAGCAGCACAGTTTCGAACAATTTCAGTTCTGTCTCTGGGCTGGAACCCGGCTCCCCAGCTGCTTTCAGTGGTCCTGTCACTGCCTGCGGTCCCATGACGACAGTGCCCATCATTTCCAATGTCTGAGCATTGAACTGTGAACTCAGGTGTGGTCTGTCGACTCTGGATGTAATGAGCTCTTCGTCGCTCTGCCTCAGCCTCATCTGATAGCGGGTAGCATCTAAACTTTCCTACCAAGCACACCTGCAGAAAGACAAGCTGAATGTCAGGAGGACTGCCATGGGTGCTGAGGCCTAAAACTGTAAAACCAGAAGCATGGCGACATGATAGAACAATAATTTTAGATACAACTAATGATTTTTAAGGTAACAGAAAAGTAACAGAAGTGTTTTCAGTCTCAGGCTTGGGTGGCAAAAAGACCTTTCTAGGAAACATCTACATAGTTCTGTCTCCCAATAATGTTTCCACCCGTAAAATAAAAGAATACTCATCTTTTACAGAAGCTTTTGCTTTTATGTGTGTATGACTGATTTTTCTTCACAGTAAGAACTTGCCTGTTAATTCCACATCTCTGTGTGAATACAAGGTATTAGTGGGTACAGGCTATGAAACAAATGCCACTTTGGGAACAATGGAGTTTTGATTTATTGCCTTCGGTCTTTACTAAATGAGGCTCAGGTGGGAAAAAGCCAGCTGCACAGCTGTGTCTGTTTGAGGAGAAGGAAGACATTTTATGATAATTTTACAGAGAGATCTAATGACTCCCTTGAAAGACTCTCTTATATTGAAGGAGAAAAAACACTGTTCTTGGCATATTAGCTTTGTTGAAAAGTACAAGAGGAAAAGAAAAAAAGAAAAAAAAAAATCAAAAGGTATCAGCTACCTGTTTATTAGCCAATAAAGAACCCGGCCATGTGCTGATAGGTAAATGTGTAGCTCTATTCTGATTGTTTAATTTGTAGTCCCATTATTCATATCTGTGTTCTGATTAGTAGCCCTTTTCTGTTTGGTTGATTGGTTTGGATCCACATTCTAATTGATTGATTGACACAGACTGAAGCAAGGTGATGCTTTGTGTATATTAGAGACACAATGATGAAATAAGAATATAAACATAATATCTGCAAATATAGAAAACCCTCCTAGCCAACAATAGTCAGGGATTGTGGATAAACCATTTAAATTACTGTAATCAAAGGTCAAAGGCCACAGTGACACCTAATGACATGTTTTGGCCTGATAATGGAATAATTTTGAAAACATTAGATTTTGTTGGTTGATTTTTGGTCAAAGGTCAGACATCATTATCAACTGCACTAACATAGATATAGATAATAGAGCAAGTAGAACAACATTTCATACAAATGGATCTATAAAAAGGTCTAAACGAATCTGGAGGAAAACAGTTCACTATTTCAAAGAATCCCAAAAATAAATCACTGCATTTATTCATTACTAAAATAATATTAGGTGTAGCCTTAATTATGTTCTTTTGGTGTGAAGTTTGGATGGTGTCCCAGCAAAGATATAATAAAAGATGGCTAAGATGGTTCATTATGTGAACTGTACAGTCTTGGGATTTTTCACTGTGACCCACATACTAATATTCAGGAAATATTGTGCACGTGAACATATTGTGTAAAAATAAAAGGATTACTTAAAGTCCCACTGTATGACCATTGCTTTTGGACAGAAGGTCTTATTTTAAGTAGGAAATTTTTTTTTCACATAAGCTATTTAGGTCAGATCTGACTGTAAGCCTACCCGTTTGGTAGACGGTATTCTCAGGCAGTCCTCTTCAGTGTTGAAGCCACTAACTTGGCTGACCTCAGTGATGAAATCAATATATTCTTTATACTGAGGCTTCTTACACTGGCGTCTCTGGTATTTTCCATAGAAGTCAAAAAAACAGCAAGGGAGAACGAAGTAGCGGCAGGAGTAAGACGACCTGTAATATGGAAGTAAAAGAAAATCTTACTGAGGATGAATATCAGTGTGTAGCGGGGAATGTAGTCAGTGCTGTTTATGTTCATTTAAGTAATTTCCCAACTGTCTCGTGGTTCTGAAACTGTCTAACAGACAGGAAACAATAATCCACCGCAAGAGATTATCATCAGTGCTCCTTTTGAAGGAAAAGCAGATTTCCAGAATGAGGCTCAACGTTGCCATCAGGTGGCTATCTTAACAAATTCATGCATGACACGCACATAAAAACACACATTCACACATCCTCCCTCTGCCCATAATGTTATTCCAAACTGGAGAGATCAGCTGGCACTTGAGCTGCTGAGTGAGATTGTGTCTGCTGATGACTCGCCTGGCTGCTATAACTGGGATCCATGGAGTGAGCTCATCCGAGTGGTTCCCAATCAGCCAGTCCGTACCCGGGAATAAGCAGCTGTCACTGGGAGTAATTGCCTTTTCCTGAAATAGCAAAGAGCCAAGATAGCAGCGAAGATATATATTGGCATGATTTCATTCAGAATCATTTAATGGAAATCATCTAAAAGGGAAAAAAGTTGATCTTCTCAGACTTTTAATGTATCACACATCTCTCAATGTGACAGTCGTGACAATTCATTTCTATCGGCTTGTGTGGATTCCACAAAGGATTCATATAAAAACTTTCTGCTCATTTCACCTCCGTAATCCAGTGTTGCAAATAATATAAGTTAAGAGGACTGAGGCCTGTGATGTTCAGAGAGTTTTCAAATGATGGTTTAAAACTAAGTACTTCGCCCCTGGGGGCTCAGAGAGATTGGTCAGCCATGTCTGCTCAGCCAAAATCAGTCAATAATAGATGACCTGAAATGGAAGCAGTCAGCGGTTCGTCGGTCATGCAGCAGACAGGAAAGAACAGTGTTTTAGGGGTGGGTTGCCCAGCAAATGTTTAATACGCCTGATTCCAACATTACTGCCATGTAGTGTTACAGCTTTTTCTTTTCTTAGTTTGGAACAATCAGTAAAACTTCTCAGCGTTCCCTGTCGTCTTTAAGCAGCAGCATCACTGTTATTTACTGCTAATTCATTTTATGACTGTGACTTGCTTCATGTGAAAACATACTGACATTAATTAAAATCTGCCTTCTTCACACTCAGCCTGCTCACCTCTAGCACAGTCTGGGGGCCATACATGTCCCAGATCTTCCTCCTCCGAACATCGATACCCTTTCCAGGGTGCTGCAAACAAGACAGCATGACAGTCAGGCCAGCTGCCAATCGCACTCGGCCACACTAACACTCAGCAGCTGTGTGTCAATTCAATTACATCAGATTTAGTATGTGAATGGACATTAAGGCAACATGGTCGTGCGGATTTTATATACTGAGACCCATGAATCCCCCACAGCTGTGCTCCCACCAGCCTCATGTCATGGATTAAATGATTAGTGAAGAGCTGGCTAAGTGAAAGACCTCTTGCTATGAGGGAGCAGAGTTAACATAACACGCTTTATCTGGATTTTATACTGGTCAATTCAACCAAAAGTAAATTGAGCACTTATTTATGAATGTTTCATCTGAATTTAAGTTTCCTTTCTAATTCAAAAGGGAAAGCTAGTGGCTAATGTGTCATATTGGAGTGTGTGTAAAATTAATTTTGAAATAAAAAGGATTATTTTTTCAAATATTTGGTGTTTAGGCTGTATGGTTGTTGATTTAACATAGTGACAGGATCACCTATCCACCATGCATGAAGAAAACATTATACCAACCTTCACATTAATACAGTTTCGTCCTGTCCACAGTCTGTTTTTGATCACCTTCAACCAGTCTAACTCACCCCTTCGTTGGTCAGTATGTGAACCAGGAGGCCGTTTCCACAGCCGAGGTCCACAAAGGACTGTCTGCCAGTGAGGCCTTTCTCATCTCTCTCCTCAGCCCACAGCACCTGCATAAACCAACTCATTAATCTTCAAGTCCCACTTCAGGTTCATTTGAACAGTTATATCAGTGAAGCTCAGGTCTGAACCCACCAGTAGATATGTGGCTATTGCAACATCTTCATAGACGAACTTCTCAGGATCTGTCACCTCAGGCCAAACCTGCAGAGCACAATGAAAATAAAACACACAAACTACACAGGGACTTACACAAAAACAGGCCACTGCCCTCTTCACCTTGACCATGGCCTTGTACTTGTCCTTCAGCTGCTGGTATACCAGGCCGTACTTCTCCACTGGCAGCAGGGACAAGGTGCTCTTAAACTCACTGCTCTTGCACTCCGCAGCCCAGCGCACTAGTTTAGGCAGCAGGTTTGAGGATAGCCACGGCAGCTTCGGGTATGCCACTCCATCAGAGAACCAGGCGTCTGGAGTCAAGACGTGCAACTCCAAGGACCTTTGGATGACATGCTTTGTTTTCAAAAGAGAACTAAGCCTTTAAATATTGATTAAGATGTTTAAAAGAGAAACATCAAAGGAGAGTCTGATAAAATATAAATTGAGTACAAATGAGAAATATAGTTATGCAAATTCTGATCCAAAATAGTTTTTCTTCTTACAAAATAACAAACAGTACAGATAAAAGTGTAATATTAGTAACAAGAATTCCCAGCCAGTGGGCCCTTAGCTTGAACAACACACAATCGCCCACAATTTGTTTCTGGCTAGAGTTGTGAGTTCATGTTCAACACTCAATTAGCAAGAGGAAGATGAATGTGACAATGTGACAAGTTCACTAGATGGTAAACGGGTGCATTTTATCGATTAGTCATCTTTTATTTTCCTGGGAAATTAACTACAACTATTTACTATTTTTAGTGAAATTTCACAACTTGATGTGCAGAAGTGTTGCAGAGTCCTGGTATGTTGTGTTGTTGCCCTCCAGAGACTCAGTAAAAGACAGATGGCTGCAGACTCACCATTCCTCACCGTCCTGACTGCACAGCTGGATCTGATAAATGTTGCCCTTCTTCAGGGACACCCGTCCCTCTGCGTCCTCCTCCAGAGGGAGGAAGCTCACTTGTTGTCTGGCAATGTCTACATGAGACAAACAAAATGTTTGCGGTGTAATGACCAGAAAGACACAGAGGTTTTCATTCATGAGTCCATCTCTAACCCTCTCACCTCTCAGCACAACTTCTTTGTGCAGCTCTGTCCCGGAAGTGTTCCCTTTGGGAATAAAAGTCCTGACAGTGGAGGACCAGGGTTTGTGGTCTTGGTGTGTGTGTACAGTTGAAGTCCTGCAGGTCAGGAAGGACAACACATCGTGGGACAGATCTGAGACCGGGTCGTGCAGCAGGAGCCGCAGGTCCTCGGCGTCCACGTCCGTCCTCTCTGTCTCTTTGACGCCGCAGAGACGCTTGTTGACGACGTGAGGTTTGTGTGTCCAAACGTCCACCGCCGACCAGAAACCCCCGGGAAGAGTCCGACATCCTGCTGGAAGCTTTATGTCGGACACTTTTGGCATCATTGAGCTTCACACACCGTCCATGAGAGCGACAGGAGCCATGTGTTTACAACCCGAGAGGACTTCCGGTTTATGTTTGACGTCAGAGGCACTTTAAAAAACTGCAATTATTTAATTAGTCAAATAATTTCCACATTGATTTTTTTTTTTTTTTGCTTTAAAATATTATTTTAGCTGTTTATAAAGAAGAAACATGTCGTCGCCTAATGATGACGATTCCGCAGCCACTACATGATGTAACAGCAAGGCGACGGCAGAGGGAGCTAATGGCGTTTGTCTTATTCGCCCATCATTGAGCACATAAATAAGTTTCTTCTCCTGACTGTTTGTTTACATCAAAATAATAACAAGAAACATAACAATTTTCTTTGCAGAGTACTGTAATATGTGGTTGTTGAGGTAGATGCTGATATTGTGGTTGATCTTAAAGAATTTTCCTTGATTAATGTGTGTTTTTATTTTTGCTGTACCTTGGCTCTAATGATAATTTTAAGTATTATTCTCCATTTCTTGCCATTTGCTTCCTCTTGTTAAACTGTCATCTCATCCCCTTTTTAATCATTTCTCGGCAGCCACCATAAGATAATAACTGTGTGAAATATTTTCATCCCATCCCTGCGGCAATACTGTTCCATGCCACTAAATACAAAAAAGGCCACTTACTGTTGACTGTGGCCAGTTCACCAGTTCAGCTTTTCCCCGCAGTGATTCACAGGCCATGCCCTTTTGCTTTCCACCATCCGTCTTTCTTAAGGCAGAGAGCTTCCCACACAGTAACCAGCCAGTAACAAAACAGGAGCACAAACATATAACCCACCCATTTCCTGTTGGCCCTGAACACTCATCAGGTCTTGGAAGTGATATCAGCCTGCTCTCTAAATACCGGTCTGATGAGTTAAAGGTCAATTGCTTCGTTTTGAATTAGCATTACACGTTACTTCTTTGCCTGAGCATCAGTTTTATTGTAATGTGTTTTATTCTGTGGCTCTTTCCGGTCACATCAATCAATCACTAGCAGTTTGTGAGGAGAACATTCTCTCACATCTTAAGAAGTTGGATATGATAACATGATAAAGGAACACACCTGATGTGAGCCTGTGTGTCTTTTATAACTTTGTTCAAAGTGCATGAAAGAGGTGAAAATAGATCTCCACTGCCGCACCTGTTTGCAGGGTCTGAAATCTATTGTGTGGGCTGAATGATACAGGCAGGGACTGAGGGAGGGAGGAGTGACCAGGGAAGATACTGTACCAGGAAGTGCAAAGTACAGGCAGGTCCTCCTCTGGCTTTAACATTCAAAAGAACAACAAGGATTGAGGGGAAAAATCCTGCCCAACTTGTTCTGCAACGCAGAGGTATGAAAGAGAAGAGCACACAGAAAGAGTTACTTCATTTGACTCACAGCTCATAAAGTTTCATCTGAGGCTAAATGTGGATGTTCATCATGATCACAGTCAAAATATGTATTGTGTATAGTGATCATTTACCCTCAAACAATGAGTAATAGGAATGTTTTACAAAACTGTTTACAGTTAACAATGTTTTTGTTTCCTCACTTAATTATTGAAAAGAAGAAGAAGCAATTATATGACAGACTCAGGGGACACTTTAGGATTACAAATAATGAAGTACACCTAATATACCAAAACAAATTCATGATTAAGGTGCCCCCCCCCCCCCCCCCTGCCCCCTCCCAGCCCTTTTTTAAACTGGACGCTAAGATAGTGATGTATTATCACTCAGTAATCTGTTAACTACAGCATATAAAGCTTTTGTACATGAAGGCAAGGTGTAATTTTACAACCTAAAGTCTACACTAAACTCAAATAATTTGAGTTTAAAGAAATTGGAGCAAGTTCGATGCAACATCAACCTTTTTATATGATAGAAAATAAACAAATAGCGATGATAATATATGTGTCATCTCATCCAGTTCGACCACATTTGCACACTTGCATGATCTAACTTCGCTTCCCGTGGAGGTGAAGCAGGTTGAAACTCAGGTGGAGTCGGGAAGGGGCGTGGTCAGCTCAGGAACAGAAAGGGGCGGAGCAAAGAGCCGAAAACACTCAGGTAGGTCACAGTTACATTTGTTGTGTTTCACGGATACATGTAATAAAACAGACAGACCTGGATCTTCACCGGACCACTGGGGCGGATCTGTAAGCTGGGGGGTCATCTCTAAGGAGTCCAGGATTCAGAGAGGAGTTTAGATTTGTGTGTGAAGCCTCCGTCCGTCTCAAAGCCAACATGGATCAGTGCTGTCGGGCCGCCAGTGGTTAGGAGGAAGCTGCCACCCACCGGAGGACTGAGCTCTTCAGGTTAACGGTGAGAGCCTGAACCGGATCTGTGGGCACACTGCAGTCTGGGCCAAGAACTAACTACATGGCTTTAAATCATCTCATGTAGATAAATCATCTTTACAGAATAACATGGGAATGAACGATATCCCAAAAGGCCATAAGTGGATGACTTATACAACTGCATCTACTGTAGTTCATTGTAATTATATACCCGAGATGTTTGAGTATTTATATTTCATAGGATACTTGTGTGTCTAGTAAATGTCACATTAAAATATAGTCCTTTTACACTGCAATATTTCCATGACAACGATAAATATTAGTTACTTTAACTTAAAGAACCAGGTTTCATAGGTGAGTTTATTAAACATTAACCAGCTGCTTGGAATATTTTCACTTCCATCAGCTACAAAATGTAAATGCTGATCATAATCCAGTAACTGCCATATCTGCCAGTCTGCTGCATGATGGAGTTACCCAAAGAAAACTGCAGCATGTTATATTATCTAATAGGTATATTTATGAAAGTAAAATATTTGAATGAGTAAATCTGTTGCACTTTGATGTACTCAGGTTTTATGCACTTGAAAAGTTGCCCAGCATCACAGATACATTTTTGAGAGACACACCAAGTTAATTAGAGGAAGTAGCAATTCTCTGTGGATGAGGTTTAGTCAGTGAGTAATAACAATCATGTGTCAGCTATGTCATGGAGTTCATCTTGATTTGTTCTTCAGTCAAAGCAAAAAGGCCTCACGAGTGTAAACAAACTGCAAGAGAAGTGTAGTTTCACTGTTTAACCAGAGACCGTTCAGCCACACCAGGCTATTAAATAAAGAGTTGAGCACTTGGTCACACATGCTTGTACACTGAGAGGATTTTTCAGTAGATGAGCAGGTTAAAAATTCATCAGTGTGTACATAGAGAGAGTGATCACAGAGCTCTTTGTGTTGCCCAATGTGCATGTGTGGTGTTTTTCTTTTGACTCTGAGTGTACCCAGCAGAGGGTTTGCCTCATATTCACTCTATTGTGAAGTGCAAATTAATTGGGATTTGGCACTGGAAATAAATGCAAGCCCGGGCTAGTGCACTGTTGCACATGTTTGGTTTTGCTGTAAGGAGGTTTATTGCTGAAGGCAATGTAGCTCTGCTGGTTGTTTGTGGGGATGTTAATTTTTCCCAGGGTTGCTGACATGAGAATGTCAAAGGCCTTCACTGACTCATACCTGCTGGGCCTAGTGTGCTGATAAGCATTTGATTTATTGCTGCACAGCCCCCTGTGAACATTAAGGTGTTATCCACCATTAGAAACATTTGCTTGTCTCTTTTCTAGCTACCCATAACTGGCAAATCAAAAAAAAATATGCAAACTTAAAGTTATGATGCAGGACAGGGCAGATGCTTCTGCGTAAGCATTATAACTATTTCACAGAAATTAGGACGCAGACAATGGCAGCCAAAACGGCCTCATCAGAGTTAAAGCAAAGTCAGGCTGCAGTCGAGACAGTACGGCTTCAGTAAGTTCATAAACAGTGGGTGAACCGGATCCGGTTTGACTGGTGCCCCTAAAGCGATGACAAGCTAATGTTTCTGCCTCTCAGTCTGCTGGAAGGTTCACTATACTGTCTGAGGTTGACAATGAGTCATGACCCGCCCCGCTCAACACAGGCTGACGTGTTTCTGCTTTTGAGAAAAAGAAAATCTGTTTAATCACTGTTTTATCTCCCGTGTCTCCTCTTCCACCTGTTCCTCCCTGTGAGACTCCACCTCTCTGCTTTTTCCATCAGCTGTCTTTTTTTATCTCCTTTATTCTCATTTAGGCAGCTAGCAATCTGTCTGATAGTGTAAAAACATGACCTATTTCACTTTGCATTTGTTTGTTAAAAGTGTAAAACTCATTGAAAACATGGACTTGTTGAAGAAAATGTAATCAGCCAACACTGTGAAGGAGCTGAGGGGAGAGAGATATACTGAGATGAATACTCAAGGAACACCAATACACATCCTGTTAAAAGTTGGCACTCAACAATCCCCCTCCTCATCACCCACTATGGGCCTTTTGTTTGGTCTCCATAGTAACTTAACAAGGCCAAAGTGGGAGCAAAGCTACAGTTTAACAGGCTCTTTAGTGAGACGAGGAAGGCTGTCTGGTATTTGCATCATTGGGTTTTGTCTTGAGCCTGTAATTGGAAAGTGTGGTTGCTTTTCTCAGTTACCACTTTTATTCTGAAATTAGATACTTGCATTTTCATACGCAGAAAACAAAAGTTCCCTGCACCATCTCATAAACTTAGATTTTTTCCCCCATAAAGGCAGGTCGGCCAGGTCATGCTGATGGACAAGGACACTCAGTGGTTGTACCAACTCCTGGCCGAGGTCCAGTTGGAGAAGTTCTACCTGCGCGTCAGAGATGGACTCAACATCACCCGTATCGAGCACTTCGCCTACGTCAAAGAGGCTGACCTGGAGCAGATAGGAATCAGCAAACCTGGTGAGCCTGATCCTCTCCTTTGATCATCCACTTACAGCACACATCATAAAGTATTAGTACAGGAGTAACTGGCAATTTAAATTGTTGGTCTATCCATTTTTCTGTCACTGTGGTTTCTAAAAAAGTAAATAGGAAATAATAAAGTGAACAAACAAAAATGTGATCTTGGGGATTTTTTTTTTATATTTCCAGCACAAAGAAGATTATGGGAGGCTCTGAAACGCCACAAGGCAAATGCACGATCACGGCTGCGGATACAAAAGGTCTGAAACACCCTGTTATGTGAAGATCGTTCTCTGTTTTTGTGCGTTAACCGTGTGTAAGCAGGGGTGGGAGTTTGTCTTTAATGAATTTATTGATGCATGCAGGTGTTCAGCGGGCGAGGTTCAGACATAGTGGAGCACACTCAGTGCCAGGAAGGAGTCAGTCGGACTCTCCCTTCTCTGATCCAGGACAGTGAATTGATTCTGGGGGAGAAGCTGGGCTCGGGGTCCTTTGGTGTGGTGAAGAGGGGAGAATGGCACACCCCCACTGGGAGAGTGGTAAGAGATCGTTTTATTAGGTTACTTTTTGTTTTTCCTTTTAAAACTTCTTCGACTCTTCAGTGCGCTAATCATGTCATCCTAATGGTTTGACCGAGCTTCTGTATTTGTCTCTTCACGTTTCTTAGCTTCCTGTAGCAGTAAAGTCCCTGAAGAGCAGTATGTCAAGGCAGAGAGACACACTGTCCGACTTTCTCCAAGAAGTTACTATCATGCAGTCACTGAATCACCCCAACATCATACGACTCTATGGTGTGGTGCTCACACAGCCCCTCAAGATGGTGAGCGTGGTTTAATCTTTAAACACAGTAAACCGGGAATAATTTGGAACGATGAAGGGATCCATTAAACTAATATTTTAGGAGCTGGAAAACACTGACCTGTTCTTTTCTGCTTTAGGTAACAGAGCTCGCACCTTTGGGCTCACTGTATGACACCCTGCGCTCACGCCAGTACGAGTACCCTTTGATCCGTCTCTGGCTCTTTGCTGTCCAGATCGTGGCAGGTATGGATTACCTGGAGAGCAGGAGATTCATCCACAGGGATATGGCTGCAAGAAATGTGCTGCTGGCTTCTCGGGAGATGGTGAAGATAGGGGACTTTGGCCTGATGCGAGGCCTGAACCATGACACGGATCATTACGTCATGTCGGCACACAGACGCATCCCGTTCGCATGGTGAGGACTCTTGGGCAAAAGTGGATTTATTACTGAAATCTCATCTCTCATTACACTCTATCTGGTATGTCTACACACTTTTCCTTCAGGTGTGCTCCAGAGAGTCTTCGTGTCGGCTCCTTCTCCCATTCCTCGGACGTGTGGATGTTCGGGGTCACCCTGTGGGAGATGTTCACGTACTGTGAGGAGCCCTGGTTCGGTCTGTCAGGCCGACAGGTACATGCTTATCTATTACATCTGAGCAGTCATGCCATGCTTTCCGTGTTTATAACCATGTCAGTCAGTGTATTTGTCTGCATGTTTTCTCTGGTATGACTCAGTGTTTTAACACTTCTGACATTCACTCCCTGCGATACAGATTTTGTGGTGCGTGGAACATGAAGGTGAACGCCTTGAGAAACCACAGGATTGTCCCCAAGAGCTGTACAGCGTTATGAGGAAATGCTGGGCCTGCAATCCTGCTGACAGGCCCAGCTTCGCCCAGCTCACCACAATGGTCTCAGAGGTCTGAACATGTGCAAACCTTATCTTCATCTGTTGTGTAAAACGCTGAAGAAATGCCTGGTATTCTTTTTCCTAACTCCTCCTTGTTTCTAAACAGGCTAAGCCGATGGAGGTGCAGGCGATAAGGGACTTCTCTGAGCCCAGGAAACTCACGCTGGTGGCCGATGACTTTGTGACAGTGATAGACCATGGGTGGGTGAGGGAAAGGAGTAAAAGAACTCAGACAAACACAATGGGCCTTTGTTTAGCTGGAACAGGGGGCTAAAAACCGCTCCATTACAAAAGTGCAGTCCATATCTGATTTCATGGACTCGCTTTGCTTTGTGTTTTTTTTGTTTTTTTTAATACATCAACTATAACCTTTTCCATAACATCATTACAGAATAGCTAGCTTTTCACGCAGAGGCAGTAATCCATAAATCCTAACCCACTGTTCTGCTTCTCTTGTCTCTCTCTCTCTCTCTCTCTCTCTGCAGTCTGGAGCTGAGTGAATGGAGAGGCCAGAATCAGAGGACGCTGATGGTCAGCTGGTTTCCTGCGATCCACACGGTGGCGTTGCCCCCTCCCAGCACCGCTGCTCCTCCCGCCCCTTCAGTCAACCCAATCCACAGCTCGCCACACATCTCTGGCCCTCTGAAGGGCAGTCTGCAACACACCAGCCATGGAGACATTAAACCTGAACGCTCCTGGGGAACACCGGAGACCCTGGACGAGTCAGTGATACCCTTTATCCTCCTGTCTGTTTTACACTTACTCTTTAGTGGATATGGGATGTTTTTTAAATGAGCTGCAACATGCTGTTTGTAGCTACTAATATACCATCAAGCAAAATTAACAAGCCTCTTCTGTGGTTGTTTTAACAGCCCTGTTGTATTGACTTGTGTCTATTGCAGTCTCTTAATTTGTCGTCCCTACAGAGTAGTCATATTTAAAATCTATATCATATGAGTAGTAAGTAGTGTTTAGTAAGTACAAGATGCAGGTAGTAGTAATTAGTAAGTCCGACAGTATTCTGTAGGTAAATAACGAGTAGCAATCACATTAACTCCCATGTCAAGTCACTGAGTGTCACCTGTTGTCGTACAGTACAACCTGAGAGTCCAGGCTTTTAAACTGATGTGTACATATTGTGTGGCCTGAACAGCAGCGGCAGCTGGAGGCCGAATCCTGTCAGGGAGAAGGAGGGGTCCAATCTGCAGAAGATGGCAGGTAGGAACTGAAAATACAAACATTGGTAAATGTTCATCATCATGATATAACCTAATATCTATCTGGATGTAGGTTATTATAATAGTGCAGTTTACATCAGTGATATGATGCATTTTCCTAGTTTAAAGGAAGCAATACAGAAAGGTTCCTAATTTCTGTTTTAACCCAGTAAAATGGAGAGTGAAGGCTTCACATTTCACATTGATAATTTACTAATACCTTTTGATTTTACACCTCAGGGCAACATTACTTTGCCCTGATTATCTCTACACTGTCATCATACCTGGTGTCAGATCTTACTATGTGTTCTGGCATCAGTGAGTCTATTTGCTCACCCAGTACTATTAGACTACTTTGCCCTCGAGTGATTTTTGCACCATCATAACACCAAACCTGTCTCCAGGTATGACTCGGAGCCTGGAGTCGGTTTTGAGCGGACCCCGGCCTCAAGCTCACACAGTGGGGGGTCCCAGAGTGGATCAGCAAGGCAGACTCATGCACCCCGCATTGGCAGCTCCCAGTTTGGTGATGCAGCAGGACCCTCGTCGGTTCAGCGAGTCCAATATCATGCCCCCTCCTCGCCCGCCACCCCCCAACCTCAGAGGCTTGAACATTAGTTCTCAAAGGAGGCGCCCGGTCAATCCAGCCCCTGTTGGTCACTGGCCCCCTCAGGTGGGCCCGGCCCCCCCGACGCAGCCTCAAGCTCAGCCTCAACCTCCCCCACAGCTCCAGCCTCAACCGGGTGTTGGAGGCTCCAACCTGGCTAAGATGGCCGTCATGGCACGTTCGACTCCTCAGCTGGATGACCACACAGACAACAGAGGGAGAGATCGAGAGAGGGAGAGGGTCAGAGAACGAGAGAAATCCCCTCATGTGCAGAAAACGCGAGAGAGCCTCATCGCACATGTAAGAAACCAGCTCACGTATTAAATATCTTTTTTTGGGGGGTGATAGGGTTAAATTATGACTGCTGCTCTGTCCTGACCAGGTTATGGAGGCAGTACATGGAGTGACCACTGACGAGGTTCATATTGCACTTCAACGCAGCGACTGGAATCCAGTGCGAGCAGAACAACAACTCAAGGTCAGACAGTGGCATGGTCCTGACCTCTCTCTCTCTCAACCTAAATGCATGTTCATAGTATTTTGAGCCTATCCTGAGCCTTGTCCTCTTATCTCTTTTCTCTCAGTTGGAGCAGCTGTACTCACTGAGCCTTTGCTCCAAGGAGGACTGCATGAAGATCCTCTTCAGACACCAGTGGAACCTGCAGCTGGCCAGCCGTTACCTCCTCCGATGTACTCGGGACGACAGGCCCGGCCCAGGAGAGCGGGAGCGGCCTGTAATAAGTGCAGAGAGAAGAGTCTGAAGTGATTTTTGATTCTTTCAGTAACATCCTGCTTCATATGGACAACCTCAGACACTCAAGAGTTACCCAGTACAATACTAATTCAAGATCACTGTGGAGACACAGACCAGTGAAGACAACAACAGCATAATGAAGATCCATAAATGTGGAAAAGGCAGCAACACAACTTTGACTGTTTTTATTTGTAATAGTTTTTTCAGTGAGCTATTATCCTGCACAACACAAACATTATTTACAAATAGTTTTTGTATCTTAATAAATTTGTACATATTGTGTTAGAAATTGTTTTGTTGAATAAAAGTGATCATGTGGTCTTGTATGACTAGATCTAAGTATCAAATGTCTTTAAGATAGACCCTGTCATATACATGTAGAGCCGTGTGTGTGTAAAGACAGTGTTATTTTGGTATGTTAAATACATTTTTATAATGCAGAATCAAAACCAAACACGCGTTTCCATCCTAATAACTAAACTAGTTTCACTGTACTCACACTGGACATGTGCAGACATGCTCTTACTTGAGTTTTCACTTGCTACCAAGAGGTGGCGCAGTCTCCCCTTTGTTGCATGATCTGAAGTGCACATGAGTTGGCATAAATTCAAGCAGGTAAGCCTAAATGGAATCTGGGTCTGCCACCTGTCAGGTGTGCCGACAAAGTTACCAGCAACTGAAGCGGAACCGGGTTTCACTGAAGCTGGCCGCCGGTTTAAAATGTGCCAGATAATGAATCTGGATTTCCTGCCGAAGCAGCAATAACTTTTTCCAAATAAAACCAGATGTGGGCCCTCCTCAGAATTTCCTGGGCAGGATCACAAAACTCCAACAACAGCTTCATGTGTCTTAAGTTTTATTTATGTTTTTTCACCAGAGTGTATTTTGTTTCTGTAAAATATTTTTCTTTTGCCAGAAAATGATACAAAATGATTTTGTATAAAAACAGGAAACAGACCCTAACCCAAAAAAACAGCTTCAACAAAAGGGTTAGGGTTTGTTCATAGGAGGAACGAAAATCATCCTATGAACACATAACTACATTAAATGTAATGGATATTCTCAGAGGTCAGACTGCACACAGGCTGAATGCTGCATATAAACATGCTCAGGCAATTGCACACATGGAACATTTTGTTTGCTCTATTGCACTGCAATGCAACAGCAAATCTGGATGTGAAAGCATTAGTGGCAACAAAGCTTCAACGGAGGTTTGTTGTTTACCGTTAACAACTGGAAAAGATTATCAAAATCAGAAAAAGACACTTTCACAGAAATGAACATCAACCTGAAAATGAGCTGACTTTAAAAGATTACATTCACATTCCTGGCATCATTAGTTGGGTTTTCCCAGGGAGAGCAAAATCCTCTAACTTCAACATTTGCTTTTTTTTGTTTACTCCCCTTCTGTTTCCTTTTCAGCCTGAATTTCGTTCCCATTTAACCAGGTTGTCTTTTATATCATTACTGTGGTCCAAGCTTACACACAGCAGTATCTGGAGGAATCGGGAGGGCGAGGTTTGGCCCGTCTCCATGGCTACAACTAAAACACAGAGGTGGCACCAGAGGATTGACTATGTTGCCTTTTTCCTCTAAGACCTTGGCATCTCCAACCTTCTGTACTTGTGATGATTAACTGTAAAACAAAAAAAAAACAAAACAAAAAAAAAAAAAAAAAACAAAAAACTGTGAAGAGTTAATGACAGAGCACTTTGGTGAACACTCAGCTTGTTTGCTTTCACAACTTTGACTACAAGATAGTACATGTTCCTTTCACTGTGACAACCACAGTGCAAACTGTAAACGGTGGCTAATACACTACTATGCTTTCTGCAGTTTATATTTTAATATCAATTGATATTATATATATATATATGTTCCAATGTTATTTATCTGTAGTAGGTTATACATACTTTAAGCACAACGGTAATGTTACAATGTTAATCATGCCCTTAGTTTGGTTTGCTTGCATGCTGACATTTGCTAACTATCACATGACAAAGAACAGCAGTGGAAAGTGAGAAGCTTTGCAGGTATTTGGACACGAACCCAAGTATCAGACAAATAAAACCTCTATTTCAAGATAGGTCTAAGTAAAGTGAAGGGACTGAAACAAAACAGCTTGATGTACTTACTGTTTGCTTTTTCATGTGTATGCTATTACTGCTGCAAACCAAACAGAGATCAAAAATGATCCAAGCCATCCAATAGCTGCTGTTAGACTAAAGTGGAGGACGTACAGATGGAGACTGCCATCAGTGAGAGGCTAGCATTGCAAACAGACAAGGCAATGAATACACATCTATATCAGTTTTACACTTCACTGGCCATGCTTAATTTAGCATTAGTGCATTAATCAATTAATCGATAACCATAACGAATAAGTACAAAATGTTAATGACAGAGTAGCATAGGGTAAATTCAAACATGCATGCTGGTATCTACTCTTATTTCTGAATGCAGGCACTGAAAAAAAGACTTTAAGGGTTCGGTTGATTTTCTTTGGTACAGAGTCAATCTCAGGCTGTATGGAGTGTAAGGAATAGTGGTAACATGGCAGCCAGTTTGGACTGGTCTTTAAAAAAATCCTTGGCAGAGATTTGGTATCAAGAGTTGATTGTCCTCAGTTCATATTGCCACAATATTGCCTGCAATCTGACGATGGAAGGATAAAAAAAAAACAAAGACAAAAAAACAAGCAAACAAATAGTGGAGTTTGCTTGTTACTGGAGTTACTGGAGTTGCTGGAGTTACTGGAGTAGGTCCCTGCTGTTTTGCCATTGTCTTCCCATCCTGTTTTCCTGTTATGAAAACACAGTGCTGCGCTGGTTGGCCTCCCCAACCTTCTCGAAGAACATGAAATCCTGTAATGTGAGGACAAACATAGAAAATCATTCAGCAGCGTCCCGTAAATTAAAATCAGTGCAATTCAATAAGACAATGGACCTACAATGAGGAAGCAAGCTCCCATGAGCACAGCTTTCATCTTCACGTCCATGTCGAGCGGGAACTGGATGCCAAAGTTGTCTGTGTCAGTGAAGACCTCTTTCAGGAGGCCGCTCCACTGCTTGCTGATGCGACCGATGGGTTTGTCATCATCTTTTCCCTTCAGCTGCAGAGAAAAAACAAGTGTTAATCACACATTGCTAAAGCCTTCCCCCAGTGTGGTATGGCTGCTAGTCACAGATATTTATGCACGACACACACCTGAGTCCGAGACCTACAGTCAAGTTATTAAAACATCAGTTCTTTGTACAAAAAGCTGCAAATTATAGTTATAGCGCGAGGTGTTTCCAAAATATCCTGAAGTGGGGATTCATTTAACATATTAAATCTTCATTATATCATTAAGTGGATATAGCCTGGCCATTACAAGAGGATTATAATAAGAGGCTCACCCAGAGGTTGTACATCATGCTAAGTGGTGAGCTTTAGCGCCGTAGCTATAATGAAAAGATATAATAGTCTCTAACTCTTTGCATGAAAACAAATGACTATTTTCCCAGGTGTCAAATCATTTCCTTAGAACAATGAACAATATGTAGTTCAAAAGGGGGTCAGTTTAATAAAATAACCCGATGAATTTGTAACAGACACTCTGGGCTCAATCACATGAGCTTTATTCCATCCTTTAATAGCAAATCTCACTAACCTCAAAGTTGACGTCCCCACAGCAGTTACATGCAAAGCAGGGACCTTCCAGTTTCATCAAGGTTTCCTTGTTTGCTCCCTGAATGGAAAAGCGTGGCACAAAAGGGTGCCAATCCTGTTTGACGTAGCCTATGGTGGTGCCGGGCGGTGCCTGGACCTCCATCTGTGGGACACATAGAATTTAGTGTGACGGCGTCCCTCTCCTGACACAGGTATAAATGACACATCACGGGGCAACACAGCAGCTGACATGTGACAGAAGAAATTATAGTTGAAACTAACTGATCCATCACGACACCCCAAAACAAAAGTAATGCATCTCACATGGCTGCTGTCTGCTCAGTAAACAGAGCACTGCAGTATGAGAGAGTATGAGCTTGGACTCGGGCCAACTGGAGCATAGCACAGCCGGTGGACGCCACTGATGTGATTAAAAGGAGCACAAAAATTTGAGAGAGATGGCCGCGTATTGGGAAAGTTAAGGAGATAGGTCGGACAAAGGGCCATTCATAGTCCTAGCACACCCAAGCCTGAGCAGGCCGGAGCACAAAGACATTGAAATGCCACTCAGCAACATGAGGCAAGGCAGGGCAGGCAGTAAGAGCTGGGAGGCTGAGGCGTTTAATAATGCCTTGGTCCTTAGTCTGAGTGAAGGCCTGCATACGAAATGTGTTTTAAGAGCCTTTTCAGTGGGACTTTTGAGAGATTTTGAGACCTGCGCCATCACTGACAAAACACTGACAGCAGGTTTTATTCAGAATACTTAATAATTAAAATGTTTGGTAGTTTCAGGCAGAAAGTATGACACCGACTCGGATCCAGGAATCTTTTTCATTACAAAATCTTTCTCAGGAAATGTTTGTGATAAAAATAAAATAAACTCTATCTGAAAGTTGGAAAATGCTGAATCCGCTTTACGCACAGCATTGTACTTATCGAAAGAGAGTAAGAGTGTAGAAATAAGGAGGGCTTACAGCAGTATTTCATTCAATAAGAAATAAAATTACACAAGAACAACAGTGACTGCCACATAGCAGCCGGCCAATTCATATAGTTCATATGAACAGGAGAGTAAAAGTCACATTGGACTGTCGGTGGAGTGCTCAGCTGAAGTACGCTGTAGATCTTTAACTTGCTTTTATTATGTTTTTACTTTCTATTTGTTAGATTTTAGTTGTTCAGCACTTCCATTTTTGCTCTGGGAGCTTTTTCTGTCTTTACGGTTTCTTTACAAGCAACGCTGAACCACGAAAAAACTACCGGTTGAATCTTTCCTCAGGCAATCACATTTAAACATTAACACTTTAATATCAGTAAGTATTATCTTGACACATATTTGTCAAATGTTATCTGGGAAGGGAGCAATCAGAGTGAACTATGAACTATTGCGCCTTGGTTTATTAATCAATATTAAATGAGGCTATTAATGGTTATTAAAGGGAATCATTTAGACCCACACCTTGAACACACAGACACACCTCTTGCAGGCAGCAGGGACACCAGCAGGAGACACAGCGGAAAGGTCTGATGAGGCGGATCACCTCCCTGTCCATGTTATCCTTGATCTTCATGTCGAAGCTGCGCAGCGAACCACAGCAGTTCCTCGTGCAACAGTCGTTCTTCTCTTTGGCTTTGTAGATTTTTTGTCCAAGACTGTTTTTTATCTCGTACTGGTTGTTGGTCTCAAACCCAATAAATGCTATCCAGGTTTGAGAGGGAAGAGAAAAAGAACAAAGGGTGGAAATGGTGGCACACTAATAAATGAAGACTTCCAGGGACAATCATCGTTTTATCACCATCATTTCTATTGTGAGGTTTAGCGCTTGTGGGTGGATCATAAACGGACAAATCACTGCTGTTAATTCCTTGTTTACACAGTAAATATGGTTACATGCCATATAAATAACATTCCTTACCTTCTAGCAATTCCACTTTTTGGTGAATCAGAATCTGATCAATCTAAAACCACACCAGAGAAAGAAATACAAGAAAGTGATTAAAACACAGAAGTCAAGAGAAAATCAACAGTTTATTCCTGCTAATTTATCTACTCTCATGTGTAAACAAGGGAAAAGCTGGGAATTTGATTTGAGTTTATTTATAACTTGTTTGCGTAAATATCAAAAAATTTGAAGTAGTGCTTTAAAAAGAAAAAAGAAACAATCTGGGAGGCTTTGCAGATTGTTAAACTATCTCATAATTAATTTGACTTTATCTCTACTAAAGTACGATAAACTACACACATAAAGGGTAAATCACTTTCTGTGGCAAAATAAAATGCAAATAGTTACTACTTTAACGCTTCACGTGATGCTGTATTGCACAGAAGCAATAATTCCACACAGCGGCTTATTGTTTTATGGTGAAACCTCCAGTTTCTCTTAAAGAGTGAAGGACTCGTTCATTTTCAGCAGGTTAAACAAACAAATCCATCAAACCAAAAATGCTGACTTTTTTTTTCATTAGTTCACCTGTGTGAGGTACTCAAGCCCTGGTGGGACCCCGACAGGAACCACAACTTGAGCCGGGGCTGGGGAGCCATACTCAGGGCCTGGAACTGGGCCTGGCTGGTACATGACTGGAGGTTGGCCTGCATTGTAGCCAACGTTGAAGCCTGGTGCGGGCATTTGGCCCGGGTCTCCATACCCTCCTGCATGAACTGGATAAGGGGGTACGGACTGGCCCCCGGGCTGTGGCATGGGGTAGGGTGGCTGGCTGTTGGGGTAACCTGCAGCAAACACATTAGTTTTGAGTGACATTGTTTATTCTTGATCTGAAACTGTTTGGACAGACTGTTCTAGGAACTGAACTGCAATGACCCAGGGTGTCTTCACAGTAGGACATCTGATAATATTCAAATTAGAAGCAACTAAAAAAAAAAAAAAAAAAAAAAAAAAAAAGGTAAAAACCACTTCCTCTTTCCAAAACCAAAATTTAAAGGCAGCTGTCATCTGACCATGAATGTGTTTTAAAGTTTCTACTTTCAAATAAGATAAATGTAAGTAAGCAGAAGGTCATTGTTGCCCCACAGTATATCAGATAGAGGAAGCCACAATCTAGGTGTGTCTCTATGACGTGCTCTGTGGTTGCACTTGTTGCAGAGATCATGTGTGTGTTGACTGGGGATGATCTAGCTTTTCCCTGCTGCAGCAGTAAAGCCCATTAGCTGTGATTATCAGCACAGCACTGCCGAATGAAATCAATTAGGCCAGAAGACCTACACAACAAATACTGGAAATAAGAGATGTCTCATCCAACATGTGCTCTGTTGGTCTCTGAGAAATTTTCATGCTATTTACTCACTAAAGAACCGTTTTTTATTTAAAAAGTGTTCAATCAATAGTTATTATTTAGGCATGAATTCAAGCTGCAGACTGACAAAACGAAACTAAACACCAGTCACTCAAGTGGCAGTTTAAGGTTTACAAAACAAACAACAGTGCCTGCCATGTTATTTGATATTAGAAGATAAGCTTGGATCCAAATGTGAAAATTCATGTTTGTTTTTAAACAATGTCAAATACAACTAGAGTAGTGGAATCGTGAGTTCCCATTCACTAAGCATACATTAGGCTTTGTAGACCTGGAGAGAGCGGCTGAAATGTCAGAGTGGAAGAGATAGTTGTGACTGAGAAGATTATGAGGACGGCTGTATTTCATTAAGAGCAATGTTGACTATTATGTGTTTACTCACTAATGGATGCCAGGAGCATAGTGTCACTGCTCATCCACGCATTGGACCTCTGCTTTTGCTTGGTGTATTTTAAGTTAAGTTAGGAGAGCCTTAATATATTTTGTAAGGTATCCTATCATTTTGTTTTTCTTTTTTTGTGTTTGGTAAGTAGAAACCCAAACACTCTGGTTGTTTCAAATGAGACTTACAAAGATTTGTTTGTCTCAAAGAAATACATTTTCATAACACAAACGCAAATAATTGTTACTAAGCACAGCTAACATTAATAACATCACAGTCCACAGTGCAATAGAATCACATTGATTTTATCCATTTATAGCCTTTAGAGCACACAGTGGTTCAGCTCCTGAGCTGATGTTTACACCTGCCGTCCTGACAGGAACAACTGCATTTGTTTGGTGAATAACGAAAAGCAAATGGAGTGTTGGATGCTGGTGGGAAATCTCATGCCATCTCCATTGAAACAACACTGTTTCTTTATCTGTGTGACTCTCACGTGGCCATAGGTTACTGCAGGAAGGATATTTTTGGTCGAGATGGTTAAAAAACATCTGGCTAAAGGTTTTTAATTAACATAAAACTCTTTGAATTCACTAAAGGCAAAAAAAAAAAAAGCCCTTCCAAGTAACAAAATGTGCCAGCTTGTTTTTGTCCACTGGCATTATAGCTGATTCACAACTGACAAAATGGATTTAGGGTAGTTTGACAGGACACAGTTAAACAGCAGTCCTAAATTCAATTCAATTTCTCCACCTTGAAGAAAAACAGTGCAGTCATTCAACATGCAGTGACGTTAAGTGGCAAGTTTGAGATAGGACAATCTGATGGAAACCTGAGGTGTAAAGTCTCTTTTCCACAGCTATTCTACAATAACTGTTAAAAAAAAACAATGAGCTGTTTATGTCATACAGTCTGAAGAACAGGCTAAAGCTATTATATTACAACTGGAAGTGAATCCAGACACACATAAACAGAAATGAACAGATACTTTCTCCTCCAGAGAGGCGCTTACCAGGAGCGGACATGATGTGGAGCTGGCTGAAATTCTTCTGTGGCAACGAGGTCACACTTCCTGGTTGACTCCCAAGTTCACTGTGGGGAAGAGAAGGAATAAAACTGAAAACAGAGGGGGTTGTGATCAAATAAGAAATAAGACGGATGGAGGGGCGTTACCAAAAGGCAAAAAGTGACCCTAACAAAAAGAGCAACAACCTTTAACATCACTAAAGAAAACACAATCATGTGACTGCCTTCTTATATCTCATAAGCACGTCATGGTTTACTGCTGTAAAGTGAAATAAGGGGCCATGTTGGCGAAATAAAAGAACATGTCTGAGGTTAGAGGGAGAGGATGGGTGGGGGTGGGGGCCAGGGTGATTAATTTTTCCACTGCTTCCAGCTCAGACATGTCTTGTGCTGCTCTATATGCTTTTATTTAACTTTCACATTTAAAAATGTCTGTGTGCTGTTTCTCTGTCTCTGTGCGTCACACACACACACACACACACACACACAGCGATTAGAATAAAACAGCAACTTTCGCTTTGAGGGCTGAAATGGGAAAAAAGGGAGACTAAGACAGAAAGCTCACCTGTCTGATATTTGGAGAGATTCAGAACGATCCCCGGTCCTGGAGGGGAAACAGAGTCCGAGCCAGCAAACCAAATCCGGCCTCTTCTACCGTCTTCCTGCCCTCTAAACCTGTTTCTGGTCTGTAGCTGCTGCGGCCCGTCCCCCCTCCCACCATCTTTCCCTTCTCTCCTCCCCCTTCAGACTCTGGGCACACACACACACACACACACACACACACACACACACACACACATACACACACACACAAGTCCATCTGCTGGCGGACTCACACACTCCACTGTGTTTCCTTTTAGGCCAGCCTTATCACGGCTGTGCAGAGAAGGACCTGCTGCACGCAAACGTTATTTATCAGAGCTTCATTAACATGGTGTCCGAGGTGACCGCCAGGGGGCGCCAACACAACAGCAACACAAACTAAACACAACACCTGCAGACATGTCAACGACATGTACTGAAGCATGGCAAATATATGTAATCAGTCGATATGCAGAAGATTATTGAGTTATTGAAATGTATTTTAATTACCACAATGTTTGTCCCTATTTCAGAATCAGGCCAATTGTTTTACACGTGTGATTGCAATATGCAAATAATTTTTAAGTACAAAAAAATTAGGGTAGTAATCATTCAGTATTTCTTTCTAGTATCTTTCTAAAGAGAGGACATAAAGTAGTGGCAAAACAAGTGCAACGCAAATGTTGTTACTTTTATTTTAACTAACAGAATGAAAAAAACTATATATTTATAAAGTAAGTTATGTTTAATCCAATTAAAGCTACAATTTTTATATGACTGTGTGAAACACTGAAGAGGTAGCCAGTGCTATAATTTGTTTACAAACCAACCAGCACCTGAATCTTCAAATCATATAAAGTTGTGAGGGTGAATGTTGCTAATTTATCTGCTTCTGCTGAATGTGTACTCAGTATTTACATTAGCCTTTATGTTATCATATCAGTCTGAAGTAATGAGTCTGAACCAATATATAAACCGTTTGCAGATAATAAATCTTAAAATGAAATGTAACGTATGCATAGATGCTTGTTATAGACTTTTTCAGAAATATATTTGACTTGTAAAACACACGTTAAATATTATATTACACATGCAATTTATAACTTTACAACTGCTGACAGATTAACTGCCTGGCTGAAAGTATAGGTGTGGTAAGAGTAGATGCCGGCAATATTTTTCCTCCTGTGTAAAACAGAACAGTCTCCAAAAAAGAAATTAGTTAACTGTGTTTCTTTTTCAGGACCAATTCAATCTGACAAATGTTTTGTTTGCTTTTGGTTTGTGTAATTTTTCCTGTTTTCCTGTTTTCTCAGGTTCCTCACATGTCTGGAGGGGACAGTCTCTGCTGAGTCTAAGCTATATTTGGCACCTGCTGCAGTGCCTGATATTTATAGGACCCAGAACCAGGGCGGAGTATGAGGGAAGTCCTTCAGCACACACACACACACACACAGGCATTACATTTACTGTACACTAAACAAACTTTCACCTTAATAGTAAGGTCAGTAAACACCTTACGAAGTAAACTGTCATCTTATTTGAATTTAGTACTGTACTTTCATTGAAAATATATATGGTTATAGTACAGATATATGCATGCCAAAATTCTTACCATGCATTTATCTGTAACTTAATCCTTTTACCAGCCATTAATACACATTTATTGTATTTGAAATTAATTAATGCATTTTAATGCCCTTTAATGGGTTACAAAACAAAGTATAATGTATAGAATTGTAATTCTGGTCATATTTAGATATGAAGATATTGAAAAAATTACTGAAATACAATCGATTATAGCTTGATCTCAAATAAGTATAGTCAGAAGATCAGTGTGAGATATTTTGGTTACTTTCTAACTTTGAAAATTTGGATGGTTTCTCCACAAGTTCACATCTTCAGGACTTTGGGCCTTGCATTGTAATAAGAGAACACAATTGTATACCCAGGCTGAGGCCCCAAATGATGCCTGTCCCTGATAAAGTGGGTAATCAGTGCAGCCTATCTGGCCTCTTCCCCTGCTGACATGCTGCCAGCCTTGTCTCGGTTTATTTATACATGACTGATCTATCAGCACCAGCTCTATGTTGGGTGAGCTGCAGCTTCCCAAAATAGAAATAATTAGGACAGGGCGGGAAAGGAGGAAAAGTGAAAACGTGTCTAACGCGCATCTGATAAGTGAATCGACCCACCGGACCCCATCCTCTGCCAATCTCTCCATCCATCCCTGCTACACTGTCTCCTTTCTGTTTTCCTTTCTGTGGGGTGGAGAGAACTTTGTGTGGTCTGAATTGGGTGGCTATCTGCCGAAGAAGTCGGGTGAAGCAGAGTGATCAAATCCTTCAGTTGGCCACACACACACTGGGCCCTCTTCCAAACACAATGAACGAGTACACATGTCTCTCTCTCTCTCTCTCTCTCTCTCTCATAAAAGAATTTCACTGATTTTCTGATGTGTCAAGTAACCAACATTATACTAAGTACTTCAAATCTTATTTCTAAAAACAAAAAATCTCAAAAGTCGCAGCAATTTTGAAAAATTCTGCTTGTTTCTCACTTGTATGTATAAATGCAAAAATTTAAATCAGCATCTTATATTCAGGCAAAGAGAGAACTGCCTCTTACATACAAATGTTTCAAATTTTTTTGTAGAAATGATAGAAAGCTGTTCTTTATATTTCCATACAATGAGCTGATTGGAACCTTTAGTTACAATTAATGAGAATAAAGGGTTAGGGTTAGGGGGGTTAGGGTTATAAATTAATTAAAGAAAGAAGGAACATTTCAAAGTCTTTTAATTTATACATTTTTGAAGTTTAATTTTAGCTTTTAATTGTGAAAATATTGCAAGATGGGAAGACAGTGGGTGCGGTTGACAGGTGGATTAATAAGATTTTGATTTTGTAATAATTTAGCATATATCTACAATCATCATAATGTTGATTTTGGGCATGTCACTCAGCTCACGCCACAGGAGCAGCTACAGGGCATGTCAACATCCTCAACATTGGCCTTATCATGTTTCAATCTCTTCTCATTCAGCTGCAACGAACATGGAAGAGGGCGGGTGGTGTGTGCGTGCGTACATATGTATGTGTGTCAAGGCATGTTGTCAGCACTTCAGATCTCTTTAGACTGGCTTCAGAGCTTTGAAAATAATAATGACAATGGCCAGGCACCAAGGCGGCAGATGTAATTGGCATTTCTGAACACACACACACACACTTAGCCTAAACAGCCCCGTGCTGCCAGGCCCACAATATAAACCCACCCTAGATGCACTGCTACAAATACCCTCCACTCTGGGCAGCAGCTCAGAAGATACAACACTGCAACCAAGATCTTTGAGGACAGAAGTCAGAAGGGAGATTGAAGGTAAGTGTATGTTGCCTTTTGTGTTACTGCATCCCTGAAGTGACTCGAAGATGTGAACCTGACAGTTGGACTCTGCTCAGATGCTTTGCTCCAGGTGTATGCTCCCTATCCTGGCTCTTTACCTGTTGCTGGAGGAGATATCTGCTGCTGTCTTACCAAACAAGCTCAGAGGCAGAAGGGTAGGATTTTACACATAGATGCCTTCCCACCTTTTGGACAATCTAATCAAATAGCTGCGGTGAAACAACCCCATTTAGTCTTTCTGTCTTTTAATTTGATGGTTATTATCTACAGGAACTCAGCTGGATAGATCAAGAGGGCTTTTCCCGCCTGCTGGATCGCTCTAACAGGGGAGACCTCTCTGTGGGTGATGCGGGGGACACAGGCAGGGGTGTGGACACTCGTCCACCCTTTTCTGAGACTTTCCTCACCCCAGCAGAACACCTTTCTCTCCAACGCCACCGCCAGAACCAGTACCAATACCAACGTAAGGCCAATGAAAAGAGGTAAGGACAAATGAACAGGAGTGAGAGAGAGTAAAGTTTCCATGGGGACAAACTTTTAGAGATCATTCAGCAGTCACACGTCATGAAATTAAATATGTACCAACTTCGTTCAACTTTTAGATTCTACTTCCTGTAATAATTGATATTTTCCTTCATTTAACTGATTCACTTAACTATAACTATTATAATGTCAAGATGCTTTAGCTATGGGTTCTTGTAAAATGTAAGGTATGTAAGGTGTTTTCAGTCACCGCACACCATAAAAGCTCAGTGTTTCTTTTTGCCGTTTCTGCAGGAGGAGGGTTGTTCCTCTAGACTCCATTGGCAGCTTTCAAATGTCCAGTGTCCGAAACCGACAGGTGAGCATTGACACCAAAATGCTTTCAATATACTGGAGGCAACGTGGGGACAAATGGGCACCCAGAAAAGTCAACCAAGATTGTAGCTGAACCAAAGCATTATTAGTTATTTATTTAGGATCATTTTATTTCAAACATGTAAAATAGAAATGAAAAAAATAGCAAAGGAACCAAGAAACATATAGATCTTATTTGATTTATATATATGAAAAGGAGCAGGATTAGTATATGTATTAATCAGGAATACTACAATTTCAATACCAGACTTGATTTTCCAGGTTAATTTTCCTCTATACTGCTTATAGGATTTCTCTTTCACATAATTTTTATAAGCACTGGAGTCTGGAGTCATTCATAGACTCCAACAATGTTTTTTCTTTAATCCCTTGTTTTCTGTACAAAGAATTGACTGCTGATTCTGTTACAGGATGAGCCTGACCTCTACTGGGAAGATAACAGGGAATAAAAAAACAAACAAAAAAAAAAAAAAAAACGAGACTCCAACAACTGATATCATCACATTGCCTCAATGCCAGTTCATGTGTGATCTATTATTTGTGCCATATTTATTCATTAATACTTATTTAACTGACTGCCACACTAACAAGTGAGATGCCTGTCAACCATCTCCCTCTACTGGTAGAAGACGCAAACATGACAAGCACGTTGCTGTGTGCAAACATCTAATAAATACTGACAATAATAGTTGAGTGATTTTTTTTTTAATTCTTTTAATAAAATTATTCAAAATACGACTTTTATGTTCCCAAAGACTTTTATTTTTCAAGCTACAATTAAAGAAAACAATATCAGACTGCAGAAAATATAGATTTTGCTTGGGTATTTTCTCTCTTCACTTTCACATATGTACATTTGTCAAAGAACAGGATATGTACACAGAACCGAAGTTGTAGAGAGAGTGCAACTGCTACTGGAGACTTACCAAGACTCTCCCACAAACAAAAGAAAAGCACATGGTAAAACCAAACAACATAAACAAATGCCACAACCTACGCAGCGTCAACTTATTTTCTGTACAACTACAACTTTGTTCTCGATGTGAGACAATCTTATGTCCATTCTCTGATGCGGGTGCATCTCTAAACCCGCTTGTCAGAAAGCTAAGAAATAAACAATTATGGGAAATAGAAAAACAAATATTTTACAACCATTCATAAACAAGCCTTTGAGCCACTTTGACAGTCTAATGTATTGCCAAATCTTTCACCTTACAGCAACATAGCCACCCTCAGACGATGTATAACAAGAAACAAACAAACAAAAAAAAAATAAAAACAAAAACCACACATGAAACAAAAACATCAAAATTAAACAGCTTTCAATGTAAATGTTATTCATGGTGAATGGCTATCAATGATTGATTAACAGCCAGACAGGGAGAAACATTAAGCGCTCGATCATGAATGTACACAGCTACACACCAAGAACAGATTTAACCAGCTGTAGCTTGTCATGCTCCCAGTACCATCCATATATGCAGTGGAAATGGCATTGGGTTTATATTTAAAAAGTGCACTGCTGAAAGAATTGTCTGTGTGCAATTTGAAATTTTGCAATTTCGTCACAATTGCGATGAAAAACACACTAGCTGATTCTACTAATTTAAAAACTGCTTATTCTGGAGGAGTGAGGAGCTCTACAATTTATCATTCAGTGGTTGCCACTGACAAAAATGTTAAAAAAAAAAAAAAAAAAAAAGGAAGAAAAATAAGCTGCCCATCTAGCATTGACATACTTCTCAACAAATGGTAGGAGTGACATTTTCCGTTTCTTAAGCTATACATTTTAGAAATGTGTAAAACTTTCACTGATTTAAAGCCAAGAGGAAAAGGCTTTCAAACTGAAAGTTGTACTCCTTGAGACACTAAAGGAAAAATTAACTGATTTGTCAGTACTCTCAAGAAATAATTCACAAGAAATGCACCTTCAGTGAATACGAGAAATGTAAAAAAATATGTGCATATCACCAGGCACAGTGTACAACAATAGAGCCAATTAACGTAGGGAATAATTGGTAACAAATGATTCTCCACTGTCACCGTTATCTTCTGTCCAGTTCTTCACAATAGCCAAAGAAGACAAAAGAGGAGAAAAAAAAAAGAAAGAAAAAAGAAAAAGTGAGGGATAAATACGAATGGTCGTGATTGTCAAAAGGAAATCCTACAAACTGACAATACAGTTGCCATCCAAGTGATACTTTAGGCTGTTTTGGCTGTAGGCATCAAAGAAAATACGTGTCAGAGGACAGCAAAACCAGGGAGCGTGCTCCTCATCATCTTTAAGTGTCTTTTTTGTGTCCTGACCTCCTCAAGTCCCTGCACTTGTGGCAGTAAAAGATGTCAGGAACATTGGATTTCTTGATCTTTGCACATGACAAGTGTACCCATATGCTACACTGGTTGCACTCAATCATTGGCCGTCCTGCAAATGGCTTCCCACAGTAACAGGTGATCAAGTCCCATGAGTCATCTCCTGTGTTAAAACAGAGAACTCTGTTAATACCACTAACAAAGACAATGTGCAAGATAACTACTGAGGACATATTCCCATAAATTATACTGGATGGGAGATTCAAATAACACTTTATTAGATGTATCAAAGACTAATCACAATAAAACAAAATTCACTATGACATACCTGATTCCACCATAATGTCTTCATCAGCAATCCAAGTCTCACCCTCACTGGAGCTCAATTCTGCTTCCCTGATGGACTCATCTGGTTGGATCTTGCCCAGGCCCTGCATGCTAGGGGTGGAGCCCCCATGCACCGTCAGCTCCTCTCTGCCGGTTCGTACCTCTGTGTGTGTATGCCGTGACTCTGAGTCTGTCTCACTCTGAGCAGCTGAACTCTTGAGCTTCTTAGCTTTAGGCTGTTTAGAGTTTTTGCTGCGTTTGATGCGGGCTCTTTTCTCACCTTCACTACTGCCGCTATCTGCTGTCGTCATGGCAGAACCCAGCGACAGTTTTTTCAGTTTTTTGTCCTTCTTGCGCTCTACCTTAGTGCTGGCCTCTCTCTCATACAGGGAGTCTTTAAGGCGCATCTTGTCCAACAGAGTGCTATCAGAGTGTATGCGGCGGATATTTTTGCCTTTATTTGCTCGAGCTTTGCGGACAAATGTATGTATGGTGTGGATGTCTGAGCTTCCATCTGCCCATGTATTGCCCATGGAGCTGCTGCTCCCTCCACCACCACCTTCTGCCGACAACCCTGAACTGTGTGCAGAGCTGGATGATGTCAGGGACCACGAGCTCTCCTAAGAAGTAATGGAGGAAAAACATTTTTTTTTTTTTTAATTTGTTCACAACTTGAAAAGTTAAGCAATAACAGTCCTTTCTGATTTCCACAGCAATATTAAACTACTGACCTCTTTTGGACTTGGGATGTAACCAGCATATGCCAGAACAAAGCTGCAGAACTTATTGAAGTCCTCAACAGTCCTCTTTTCCTCTCTGGGGGCTGCAAAGAAACAGACTTTAGTTTAAAAGGGCGAAGCTACTCTGGACAAGTTCCAACTGCACAAAGCTAAAGAACTAGCAGCACAGATTAGAAGACATCACAATGTACTCACCAGAGGTTCCGTTTTGCATGTCAGCAGTGAATCTGGTGGCGAAAAAAAAAAAACAAAAACAAAAAACACTTCTGTGAATCACAAATTAATCAGTCTTATTTCCACAGAAAATGATGAAACACAGAAGCATCTTTAAGGAACGATTACCCACAGGAGGGAGCTAACCCTAGCATTAGCTTGCTAACGCGGCTCCATAACATAACCGAGGTGGTGGTGACAGAAGCTGAGCTTTTCTCTGAACCCGCGTTTATTTCATCAATTCAAATCGATCGACAGACTTAACCGATAACAGCTTGAGAGAAAAATAATCGAGGTTTTCGTCCTAACTAGTTGCCGCAATCGGTTGTCACTTGATCACTGTTTGAACTTCGTATAAAGTCTGGATATTTGGATATTAGCCACGAATAGCAGTTACGGGTTCCCCATCAGATAACAACGAACATCTTCAAATCAGAGTTACAAAGGTGGCCAAAAGTGTTGGAAAGCAAATTTTAAACGAGTCATTTTGTCTTTCTGGGTGCTGCCTGCTAACGTTAGCTGACATTTACAGGAGAAGCTAACAGCGTTTTATCCCGTTCGTATCGATGAGGGTGAACGTGGATCTGGTTTGATAGTTCCCCCAATATCCTGTACATTTAACGAAACACACCCAAACTCAGAGACAGTGGTACATTGATAGAAACGATTTCTGATTTTAAAGAGCGCTAACTTGTGCTAAATTAGCTTATGACGCTAGCTTTCTTGAAATGGAAGTGGAAGGCTATTATAACAATGCTAGTTTTGTGTTAGCAAGATGTACCGTGTAATCGACCGTGTTGTCAACACTGGAGTTACAGGTTTTGTTAAAACAATGATATGTTTGTTTGACAAGAAAGTAATTTGACTTAAAACGACAGGGAGTGTTTCAGGGGAGTGATTGGGCAACGCTAGCTCTCCAGCTATGAACGTTAAGCTAGGTGGATCGGCGCCTTAACTAAGTAGCACGCTAATTTAACTGTGCTGGAAGATTAACATTAGGTTAGCTAACAACTAATGGTCTTACACTGATAGAGAATCGACTTTCGCACGACTTCCATTGCATTAACATCTAAACACAAGTTGACCAAGAGTAAGGCGAGTATTTAAAACAGCATACGCAACCAAACGTAACATTAACGTTAGCCATAACTTGCATTAGGTAATCAATTTAATGCCCGTTAAAATACGACAGGCGGATTTCAATGGTGCACATATTAAACCTACAAGAAACCTGTTCGTGCAGTGTCTGGGTGATGTTACTGGTGAAACATACCTTGGTGCTCAGACATTATGTCAAGCATTGTCGCCTCACCGACAAGGCCTCGATCCAACAAACAGAAGCAGCAGGCGAGCTAGCCGGAGAATAGCGGCCGTCGCGCTGTGCTTTTCCCCGGCGTGGCTGCACCGTACCGTCGGACAACTTGAGCAGCAGCAAGCCCAGGGGCGCGTAAGACTAAAGATACTCTTCCTCACAAAGCTGTCCACCCTGGAGTCGAGATGGTAGTATCCCCCTCGCTGGGGATCCTTCACAGGGGCTAACCCGATCGTAGCAATTGCAAACCGCCTCTGGCCACACTAACGTTATTAGCCCAACAAAATTCCAATTCCTCCGCCGTTAAACGTGCTTCTACTCCGGGCTCACTTTTCTCCGTCACTGCATTAATTTAACCATCGGCACTGAAATATTGGCAGAGTTGTAAACAAAAAATAAAATCCGTAGATAAACATAAGTGTTTGTTAGAGTGGATCCATAATGGGAACTTCTCGGGTGAAGTTTGTCGTTTCTTCGCTGTCCGCATACAAAACGACTGGCGATTTGACTTTATTCCGCACAGTCCTCTCCGTGCGCGGCAGAAGTCCCTTGATGCTGCCAGCGGACTGTCCCCTGCCGGGCATTGTGGGTAACGTAGTGTGTTACGCAGTCGTTAGCACGGGCACGGATGCGGCTATTGCGTGTTCTCAAACTACACCCCCCATAAGTCCTCACTTGTAGCGTAATGTGGGATTTTGGGATGTGAAGTTTTTTTTGTCTTTCTATGTTTTCCCAAGCATGCTACTTAGCGAAAAATGCTGGACTCGTGAAAGATTTATTTCGCGTGAACTATAACATGCTGTGACTTTCACCGCTCGCCATCTTCAGCTTTGAGAAGAGCTGAGAAGAATATGTGAATTTACAGAGTTCTTCGATATGTATTACATTAGTTTGTTTTCAATAGGCGGAAAATTAACAGCATGCTAACTAGCTAAAGCTAACTGGACTTTATATAGCTAGTTTATTTTTACTCTACCATGTTGTCTGAGTTATTGCAAGGCGCGGATACTGGAGGGTTTCTCATAATACAGGGTAACAACGTTTGTAAATGTGGAACTTAAGTCTCAATTAAAATCAATAACTAATATCTAGCTCAATCGTAAGAATAGCATACAGTCATATAACTTATATTTTCATTGATAGATTCTACGAATTGTTCTGGTCAACACCTCCTGACGAGCTTCATCAGTGCTGTACTGAACAGGTTATTTAAAATGTTTATGGTGACTCTTTAGTTATGTGTGTAGCATTAACCCACTTGTCAACAGTTCGTTCATTCTGTAAAATCAATGTTAATCTCTTTGTTATAAATCTAGGGATGAATTTGTACATGTTCTTGGATTT
The DNA here is from genome assembly GCF_900963305.1 of Echeneis naucrates. NCBI lineage: Eukaryota > Metazoa > Chordata > Actinopteri > Carangiformes > Echeneidae > Echeneis > Echeneis naucrates. The sequence goes on along the minus strand of NC_042528.1, from coordinate 5,595,742 downwards.
GAGATCAGCGAGGAAGAGCTGAGAGATGGATTAAAAGGATCGCCAACTCAGAGGTAACTTAAGATCAGAGAAAAGATGACTAGCTCTGCAGTCCTCTAAGGGTTGGTGAATACTTGATTTACAGAGAAAATGCTAAAAATTAATTGGTCCAACCTCCAAATCTTTTTTGTAGATTGTTTTTCATTTGTTTTTAGACTACTGATCAAACAAAGCATGCAGGTCATTCAAATACGGCATCTTGAAATCTTGAACCTTGTTTAAATTAATAATGAATGTATCTGTATTGATGGAAATAATAGTTTTTGCACTCAGCCTTTTTATTATGCAGTCAATTTACCTAATAACCAAACTGACCACGAATCAACCTTTTGTGTTACACAGGCTACACTTCCATAATGGTTTTACAGACCCACTTGGGTGGACCAATCACCCAGCTTTTACAGTTCATCAATTCAATCTAGAGGAACTTACACATATTGTCAAGCAAACATCACAACTCAAACCAGCAACCTTAATAATCAACTCTCTTTCATGGATTTTGAGACATGTCAGTCCTTCTGCTGTTTGCAAGACTCTTCAGCAACTTAAAAAAGGTTGTAAATTACACTATTTCATAAAAATTGACCGTATAGCAGTGCAAATATTTATTAAACCTGTTTCCATTGCAATATTCTACTATATATTTAAAAATCTATTATTGATACGACTAGAACAGTGCTATATAAGTTAATTTTCCATTTCCATCCATCATTCATAATTTTTCTCTTTACCTTCTTTCATTAGGGGGAGCTGTGAGAACTATTATTGGTCTGCTCCATGCAGATATGCATCAGAAGGGAACTGTGGGAAGTGTATGCCATTTGGCTTCTTCAGTCATCACAGTTGCACCTGGAATGAAGGCAGATGAAGCAGTGGCAAAGATAACAAAGCGCTCAAAATCGGGAAAGGTTATGCAAGATGTAAGCAGTTTTTCAATTGAATGGCAGCTCTGTGTAGGTTTTTACACTAAACGATTGATAACAAATTTTTTATGCTTAGGAGGAGATTTTCAACATCAAAGAAGATCTTACAGTCATAGTCCAAAGCAAGCCCAGCCAGACTGGATCCAAACAGCCAGACCCTGAAGAACAGGAGGTGCAATATAAGATATTGATTGTAACAGATCAATATGACTTCGAAAAAGTTCAGACATGGACAAAGTCAACATTTTCTCCTTTTTGTGTAGATGGATCCAACAGCCAACTTGACCTTCAACCTTCGTTTATCTGACACAGAGCGTGAAGCCAAGGAAAAACTTGCACTTCCATTCATGTTCAGCAAAGAGAAGTGAGAATCTTTTCCACAGTTATCTTCTTTTTTTTTTTTTAACTTGAAAGAAAAAAAAATCTAAAATTGCTATCTTCTTTTTTATCTTAAGAAAAACAGCTCTGCTACACTCAAGCCCAGGTTCAGGACGAATTCTGTATGAGCCTGATGCAAATGATGACTATGACCAGGAGGACCCAGATGATGATCTTGATGTGTAGGGATGGCTGATAAAACTCATCCAAAGTCCAGAAGATCTGTGATGAAGACATGAAGTTGTTTTCAGCAGTAAAGTTTCATGGAGCATTGAAGATATTATTTATTGCCTAAAATTCCTCTATGAAATCTGTCGGTTATGTTTATAAAATGTTTTTCCTTTTCATATTTAACATCTTTATGTCAATGTTTTTTTTGGTTTATTTTTTTTTAAATACAATTTTATGATTACAATATGACTTTACGGTTCACTTTTTCATAAATCAGCTCTTACGTCCTGGCCATTGCACTGAATTGAGTCACTTTTAACACTAATTGATTGCAGTGGTTCCCAAATTGCAAGGTTGTGAGGGGTCAAGTGAAAAGAAAGAAAAACATACATCTGTTCTCTTTTCCCTCTAAAAATCTTACTCTGCAAATGAAACATTCTGAAGAAGAAGAAATACTGCTCACAGCTGTTCATACCAAGACTATAAAATGTGATGACATTCTGTAGTAGTAAAGGGTTTCCTCAGGGTACTCCGGTTTCTATCTCACCGTCCAAAGACATCATGTTTAAGTTATTTGGTGACTCTAAATTGTCTGTAGTTCTGAGTGAGTGGTTTTTCATTTCTGTGTGTTGGCCCTGTGATGGACTGGTAGCCTGTCCAGGGTGTACCCTGCCCTCACCCAGAGTGAGCTGGGATTGGCTCCAGCAACCCCCCTGTGACCGAGAAACAGATAAATGGTAGAAGATGAATGAATGTAAATTTGAAAACATTTTTTTTAATTGTATTTCATTTTGGCAGTTAATACCACAACTCTATTTGCATGACATCGCTGGAGGATATTATTACCCAAGGTAATTATGTAGGTGTGGCAAAATGTTGCAGTTGGTGAGACTTAACTGACCTTTTCCTGCCAAATACTGTAACATACAACGTGTAAAAGGTATTTTACTATCTAACAACTTTGAATGGGGGGGTCAATGGGGCCCACTGACAGTAGTTAGGCCACGGTGAAAATGAAAGCAGGACTAAGTAGACACATAAGAGAGATCGCGTTAGATTACAAGAGAAAGACGAGCTTAAAGCTCTAAAACTTTAAAATTACAGAATAAGTTCAGATAAATGACGGAGGGGCTCATTTCTGGTGCGGCTTCAAACGGACTTCGCACGTCCACGTCTGTTTGTTTTCTTTCCACGTGAGCGTGCCGCGCGCCACCTCGGGGTTTCTCGCGGAAGTGACGGCAAGGCGGCGATGGCGGCTTGCAGTTTCATTCCGGATTTCCTCTGGACTACAAACAGATTTTAACCGGTCCGGTAGACTTTTGTGGAACTTTCGCAAAGCTGTCTCTCATCGGACGCCGCAGGCAGGGAAGTGGCTTTGAAGCAGCGCCTGACAGCGAGCGGCCCCACAGTTTTTTGTGGGGTATTTTTTGTCCAAGGTTCAAGGTGGTCACCCTGTCGAGCTAGCAGTAGCTCGGCGGCTACTAGCTAACGTTAGTTGGTGCACAGCTAGCTCCTGAGCTAGCTTGTCAACTAGCTGCGTGCTAAAGGTCCATACAGCAGCAGTCATCGTGCCGCAGCTTCTTTTTTTTTTTTTGACCACGTCCACGTTTGTATTTCACAGTGACGATGAGAATGCACCATATTTACTGATAATTGGGCCACAAGTGTGCAGAGCGAGGTACTCACACGTTTGCTTGGCCTCTTGTTAATTTGAATCGCTAGTTTGGCGGCTTTGGTTAAAGACGGATTTTGACTCACTAGCAAGCAGGTCCCGTCAGGTCCCCCCTACAACTTCGGGGGCGAAGCGAGCTATCAACGGAGTATTGAAGTTGAATTGCTTTGGGGGTCTTTGCGTGCTTATCAACATGCTGAAGACCCGGCAGTGTTTACTTGGCATCCGCACTTTTCTCGGCGTAACGTCCAGAATATGGGGCTTCATCATGTACATCCTCAGGAAGCACCTACGAACGGTGAGACCGGGATACAAATACATTTGGAAGGGATGGGAAATCGTTTTCAATAATTCGAGTCAATAATGTGACTATCGTTTTTTCTTTATAAAGGGTTTTCATTGGTATTTACCTTGTGCTCAGCAGCACCCAGAAATATCTTGATATTATATGAAATAAGGCCTTTATTTTACACATTCGTGCCTTATTAGTGCCATTTCACGTACCTTTTTCTTTTTGAGTTTGTGACACCTCCAGTCACCTCAAGTACAGTTAGTATGAATTAATCCCATGGAAGAGAAATAGGCCCTATCTGTTCAGTGTTTTTTCAAGAGATGCTGGGTAGACTCTTGTCTTCAATTAAAAAGAAACAGCAGAACAGCGTCCCACTTCCCTGTATGTCCTGTCGGGTGTGCAGTGTCGAAGTGGGGTGGACGATCGTCTGTTCAAAGTACTATTTTCGCTGGAAATGTACATCCCTGGTATTTGATACGTGCTGTGTTTCTGTGACAAGTGAGTAAAGTCATGGCTTACATTCCCATTGCTCACACAATAATGTTTTCATAATACTTCCGTCTTAAGAGGAGCTCAGTTAGTAGAGCAAGGTTACCCGAAGGTTCAGTCTAATTTTGTGCGTCGACAGCGACGATTTTCACAAATACAAAAAAATTGAGGGATACATCCTACCCTAGTAGTTTAAATCTCCCACTTCAACGTGGCAAATTTCTTACTGTACTATTTTCAGAATAATGAACAGTTCACAGACATGGCCTTAGCCAAGAGATGCACAGGTGTCATGAGATTGTATAATACAGCTTGAACAAATGATTCATTTTTGGTTGAATATGATTTGATTTTTGGGTTTGAATTAGTTTATCAAAAATTTAGTTCATGAAAAGTCATAAAATGGTCTGATGGCTGTCACATCTTCTTTCAATTAATACAAAATACAAAGCTTCAGATTGCAGTTATCAGTGATAATTAAGAAACCCAGGGAATCCAAAGACTTGCTACAACTAAGGCATTTTCAGCTTTCATCATTCGCATACATGACTGTGTGTATATGATGAGACTATGGGAATGTAGGGCTGACCCAACAATTGCATAAAGTGGAAATGTACATCCAGCTGGTTAGTTCAAGGTGCAGCCAGCAGAAGCCAGCAGGCCACTTTCAGTTGCTCACAAATGCCTCTACAATAAATGTGGCATTTCGTATGGAAGAAGTTGACTGTTTCTAAGTTAGACACATACTCGGGTGTTTTTGCTGCCGTTAGTAGACATGCATATGTGGTGTAATATGAATGGACTTTGAAACTAGCATTGTATCAACCCAACAAAGCTTGGTGGAGTGCCCGGTGTGTTGAAATCATCTTTCTGTTTGAGGGTTGTCTGAAGTTTATTCTGTGGCAGTAACACTTGCAGGTTGTCAACAGGCCAGAAAGTCCAGCCATGTTATGGCTGAAGTGAGAGGGATTATGTCAGCACAGGGAGCGTACTGTTCTGTTTCTCTCCCTCTGTTTTTCCTATTCTCACTCACAGTTTAGCTCTGTTGTTTACAATCTGTGATGCACTGGAACAATGTCATGATCCAGGGAGAGCATTGTTATATAGGCAGGTCTATAGATGGCGACCAAGTAAACCATGTCAGATGACTTGATGAACTATAGTTGTGACAAGCACATTGCGTCCAATACATTTTAGTAACTCTTAAAACAAAGGCGTTAATAGATTTCAATAACCCTCAATTTGTTTCTCCATCTTGAATAGCTTTAGTAATTCAAGTGTGTGAATGAGATAAACTGCAAGATGTTTTCTCTTTTAGTTGACCACAATACATTAAATGACTTGATCCAAAAATTTGGATCAATAAAAGCTCTATTGGATTATGAAGCAGGTCATAATCCGAAGCACGTTTGTATGAGTCAATGGATGATTAAATGGTTGTTTATGAATCTTACCAACAACAGTGTCGCTGGTCATTATCTCATGCATGATAAAGTAACAATGTGTGTTTGAGTGTGGAATAATTAGCTAATCAACACAGATCTCCCAACGTGAGTAGGTGATAGTAATGAGAATTTAGCCAAACTATTGTCATGATTAATCATTAATGTAGTTGCCTTGATAAAAAAAGGAAATAGTGAAAATCTCCCTGTTTATTTAGTTTTGTTATTTATTTATGTTATAGTAAGGCTGATATGATTTTTATGGAGCTGATTACATCAACGTGGGCTCTGGGACTAAATCAAAAAATGTGTTAGTTGCAGGTCAGTTGTATAGTGTTGTGCTTTTCTCCTGTGACTATGAATTGATTGAAGATTGCTGAAGATTTTTTTTGGTTGTTAGTCAAAAGAGTGAAATTAATTGAAGCATGGGTTGTTAGTTGTAGCACTAGTTTGCAGGCAAAGGATTAAGTCTGAGTTTCAGGGCTTAGGTCCAGATGGACACTCTTGGAGGTGCAATGACCTGAGTTGAGGGTTAGGTCTCCCCATGGTGCCCAGCAGCTGCTGCCACCAATAGGCTTCCCCAGAGCTACCTCTGCCAGGCAGCAGTGGGCAGCGGACACAGAGAAGGAGGACCAGTCCTAGGCTTTGGTACCAAGCAGCCCAGGCTCAGTCAAAGTCACCCTGCAAGTTTTCCTTTCCATGTGTGCCCCCATGCTCTGCTGACACCAACTGACAGCTGGGGGGACAAAAATAACCCCAAGAAGAAAAGTGCAGAGCCCCTGGGCAAGCGTGGCACTGGAAAGGATCCTCTGTCATTAATTTGACTAGTGCAGAGCAAGGAAGTTAGTGAGAAGAGGCTGCAGGGTGGACACAACCAAGTTATTTCCAGTATGTAGTGCTCTGTTCAGTCTCTGAAAGATGAGAGTTGATGGCCCACGAATGTATTGTCTTAGGCTGAGATTGAAGTTTAAAGTTGACACTATTTAAAGGTTTTTAAGACCTAAAAAGGCTAGTGGCCTTTTTGTCTAGTCCAATCATCCATGGCACAGTTAGTTCTCTTTTTGCAGCAGTAATATTTAGATAAAGCCGCTCTTCTTTCATGCCCTTAAGGATACCCGAAACCCTGATAAAAGGCTTCTCTGTAAAATCATAGTAGATGTTGTTTCCTTGGAAATTAGGAAAAACAGTAGGAGATTAAAATGTTTGGGCTCTCTCTGTACTTGTTGAAAATGTAGTTCACATTATCTATAATCAAAACCTTTGATTGTAAATTTAACATCTCAGTATGTTGTTTTAACAGTGTGACCTCATAATAATTGCCTGAATTTTCTTGATCATTTGCAGATAATCCAGTATCAGACGGTGCGATACGACACTTTGCCTCTATCGCCTGTCTCCAGAAACAGACTCAGTGAGTACATGATTGTTTTCCATTTCTCAGTGGCCTTTTTGAAAACCAAAGAAAGGTAAAGGTACTTGAAAAACTATAGCAGATGCAGGTCTCTGGCTTAATGCACACTTTTGCATGAGCAAATGTTGTTTATCTTTCAGAAAGTATGGAGTTGAATCACTATTTCACCATTTAGAATGTGAAGATTTCAGTAGAAGTAAAACCGGTATGGTTTGACACTCAAATAATTTCACAGACACAAAAGTGATCAGCAACAGACTTTTGCACCCCTTTCTCAGTAGTATCTTCATTTTCAATCATCACCAGTTCAGCCAGACTTGATAGGGCTCTTATGGCGCCCCTTCTCTATACCTCAGACAAGCTATTCATTTTTAATTTCATATCTGTGTTTTATCCTGCACTTATTTAAGTGGATGACATGGCAAGATGCCAAGTTTTAGTAAACCTATTTGTGGTTATTTTTAACATAGGAGAAATTTGAGCGAAATTTGGTTTAAAAAAAAAAAAAAAAAATACGGCCAGGCATTCTTGCATCATTGCAATTAAAAGCCAAAGAAGAATAAATGAATAAATGAGCCCATGCTTGATATTTAATGTGCAAGTGTACCCCGTTTGTTAGCTAAAGAACTTTTGAGTAAGACACTAAGTTACACTGTTACACATAAATGTCACAATGAACTTAAGAGTGTGGAATGTTGAATAAGTAGAGCAGTTGTTTCCTGCCCGGATACTAATAATAACAAAACATGGAAGTGGAGAGGACATAGAAATGTTAAAAGTAGCACTTAATGATATCATAGGCTGGTGTGCCAGCTCTGAATGAGTTTCCTTTATGTCCGCAGAGACTTCATTCAAAAGCATGCACTTCACTTAGAGGATGGATTGTTTTCTAGTTCTACTTTACTTGTTTCTTTCAACTAACTCCAGACCTCAGCTGGACACACATCCAGTCTCTGCTGAATGAGTGATTCATTTTCCTCTAGTCTTACATAAATGGTATTTGCTGGTGAGTGAAATTATGAAATCCAGTCTCTCACAAGCTGAAAGTAATAAGGTCACACAAGGCCTCAAAATAAATAAGCAAGGTATGGTTTCAAAATGAAGTGTGTGTATATTCAGATTTTATAATAACCAAGTTATGGTTTCTTTCAATCTGTAGTGTAATTTCCTGTGTAGCCTCATTTCTCCTGATAATGTGGTTCCTTGTGTGTATACATGTTCTGAACATCTGTACATCATGTTCATATTGTCTGACAAACAGATGCAGTAAAGAGGAAGATTCTGGTTCTGGACCTTGATGAAACGCTGATCCACTCTCACCATGACGGGGTCCTTAGACCCACAGTGAGACCTGGCACACCGCCAGATTTTATCCTCAAAGTATGAGCTTTAGTGCAAGCTTTGCACAAATCCATTCCGTTTTAGATTTCGTTTTTCGTTTTTTTTTTTGGTTTTTTCCTGAATGAACTGTTTCCTTTCCACACAGGTCGTCATTGATAAGCACCCAGTCAGATTCTTCGTACATAAAAGGCCACATGTTGACTTCTTTTTAGAAGTGGTGAGTGTCAGCCAGTCTCTGCATTTCTATCCTAGATTAGTGAATAGGGAAGCACTCTGTGAACAAAAAACATAATTATCTGAGTTTTTCCCAGGTCACTTTTTAATCCTCTCTGTCATCTTTCCCAGCCCTCTCCACTGTACTACAGTCTCACTACCTAATATAATATACCCATATTTGTTTTGGATTATGATCCCTCCTGATTTAGGGAACAGAGTGTGAAGCTTGTGTAGTTACACTATTGTATGTGGTGTACTATGTGTGTGTGCACAGGTAAGCCAGTGGTACGAGCTGGTGGTTTTCACAGCCAGTATGGAGATCTACGGCTCAGCAGTGGCAGACAAGCTGGACAACAACAGGAACATCCTGAAACGCAGATACTACAGACAAGTACTGCTCAGAACAGTTTCCATAATCTGTGTCTTCCTGCTCTTTGATGAAGTCATTCACTTTGTTTTGTTTCTTTTGACAGCATTGTACATTGGATCTAGGTAGTTATATTAAAGACCTGTCTGTAGTACACGATGACCTGTCCAGTATTGTCATTTTGGACAACTCGCCTGGTGCTTATCGAAGCCATCCAGGTAAGACTCGCACCCACATGTACGTCACTCTTTCCCTTAGCATTTTGCTCTCATGTATAACATGTGTGGAACATATGTGTCCAACAGTAAGTAACTGGAGCCAATTATTTAGAAAAGCCACTGTGTTTTGGGTTTTTTTCCTAGTCACTGGTCTGCTTTAAAAAATGTGAATGTTAATTTAGGAACTATGAAAGAGTTCCTTTTAAGAGACAATAAAGTGAGGGCGCCACTGAAATGAACTGACAAATTTGGCCTTTAAATCATCACAAACTCATAATTGCAAACTTAAATAGCGCAAGTCAAGTTTTGCCTTCACCATATTATCTTGATTTTAACTTGACATTTGAAACAAGAGCCATTCATCATTTATTTATAGTACTTTTCAATTGTAATAGTGACTCATTTTGAGGTGTTTATCAAAAGTGAAGAGAAATCTGGAAATTGAGTCAATATGTGTCTTCATTTTGCTGACATCAAATAGAATTAGTCACCATAACTTTCTGGTCAGACCTGACTAAGTAGGAATGTAGCAACAGAACTCCTGAGTGGTTTCAGCAAGAGTGATTAGTTACTTGTGAACTCAACTTTACAGCTTTCCACCACAGTGTATCCAAATGTTTTGTGATGTGGTTAAAACTTAATTACGGTGGAAACAGGTAGAGGTATATATTGAACTGGGTGTATGTTGTATATTTAGTGCACATGCATGTTACAAACACACTGAAATGAGTCTTCGTCGTACTCAGATCAACATTGTGATGAGCCAGAAAGAAGACAAAACAGAGCCATTTCTTCTCACTGCAAATGCATTGTAAATGCTATAACACTGCATTAAATCTGCTGCCTTCTAACACTCAGTGACCTCTTTTACAGAGCAGCATAAAATTGTATGTTTATTTCCTTTACATGGCTGACTGTCTGCCTTGTACCCTCCAGACAATGCAATACCCATTAAGTCCTGGTTCAGCGACCCTAGTGACACAGCACTTCTTAACTTGCTGCCTATGCTGGATGCACTAAGGTAAAAGGCATGAAAACTGACAAACCATCATTTATTGTCTGCTGTCTTGAATCTTAAAAATGGTACCTGAGTTTAGTTGGCTGTTTGTAAAAGAGATGCAAGGTAATGTCTGCTGCAACAAATATTACTTTAGTTGAAGGTACACACATGCATAAAAGTTGTTTCTGGTAAGATTTTTTCTGTTCATGTTCCCATCTACCTGGCATGGTGTAAAGCCTGATTATTACTCTATCGTATATCAGGTGTTCTCCAGCAACCAAACCTTTCAGCTTCAAACTGACTGTTCTGCTGCAACCACAGAACAAAAAATTGCCAATGTTGCCCTTTAAGACATCCTCCGGGCCTTGCACTCTTTTCAAGAGGGAGATGAAAAGGTTGATACAGATATGGGGTCTGGATATGAACTGAAGGCTCGAGCAACCTGCTTGCTGGCTAGTCTGACAAGCCTTAAAAAAATATTCTAACAGCAACTCATATGCTCTTGTATTAACAGGATATCTATCTGTTTTATATCATACATATACGCATACATACCATGGGATGAAAAACACAATTTGTAATTTTAATTTGAAGCTAAATTGTGCTTGTGTGTCTTAGGTTCACTGCTGATGTCCGTTCCGTCCTCAGTCGAAACCTCCACCAGCACCGGCTCTGGTGATTGGCTGAATAAAGAGGGCGGGACTTGTTGACCAGCCTCTTCCTCTCTGCCGGTTTTCTCCCTGCCCTCCATTCCCCAACAGACGACCCACCAGCCCTCTCTGAGCCTCTCAGACGTGTCCTGAGGAGATGAGGGTTGGGGTGACCGCCTACCACGGGATGAACAGTATGGGATCACCAGATCCCAGACAGTACTGGGGAGGGAGGGGGAGCCACCTTGACCTTTTTTCTTCTTGATTCTTTATTTGTATTTTTTTTTTTTCTCAAAACAAAATGGAGCCTCTCTGCCTTATCGCTCCTGATACTGACTGTGTGCGTATGGAGGTGAACTTGTGTACCTGAGTCGGAGTATGCTTGCTGAGTTCGTTAGCCCTTTTTAAACTTTTTTGAAGATTTTGGTGGGGGGGGGCATCAGCAAAGCAACAAAGACAATTCCACATTATTAATTCTGCTTCCTCTCCATCACCTGACGTTTCATTTCAGTAAACGTCTCATCAATTTACTGTGTTAACCTGTTGGATCAACTGAGAGGAAGAAAAATGAAAACGGCCCCTTTTTACATTAAACTGATGCCCCAACAGTGATTCATTGATTCCTCCCCCAACAAGAATGGATAAACTTACATGATATAATTGATGGACTTCTGCTTGGAATATACCATCCACAGGCATTTTTTCTGGACAAATACCCGAGCAGTCTGAGATTTTTTTTTCTTCTTTTCAGCCATAACCATCACTCTTTCCACAAAGCTCCTCATGGGACTCAGTGATAAAAACTTGACTGAAAAGTTGTGAGAGAAAAAAAAATAAGGCTTGTAATGATATGTGGACTGCTGTGCCGCCTTTCCATATCTGATTGTTTCTTTGTCACAATAATATACGATAATATGACTTCTGCATACCATGACATTTCACTCTTCCCATGACCATTCGATGCCATCCTGATTTCATCTAATAGGAATTGCACTTAATTTTTCCCCCTTCTGTTTTTGTTGCAGTTGATTTTGTATTTGATTAAAATTTGCAGCCTTCCCTTTTTGGTTTTTACCCACTCCCCTTAATGTATGGGTTCAAATATGAGACCTTCTGTCTTTAAATGCCTTCTGAACAATGTCAGTCTTGTTAAGGCTCACAGCGGCTTCTTATTGGCTCTGTCTCCAGGTCTGTGTTACTAATAAAACACTTGTCAGTATCGGCCAGTTACTATCCAGCTTGTTTTCTTTTAATATAACATTTTGGAGCTTGTCGGCCCACTAACCAACTTGTATGTAAAAGTGAGACCAACCTCTACTAATAACATGCTGCCACCATGTGGTCTAACAGGAAACTGCACTGGTCCAATCAATATTCTTTGGCTGCTCATAAGACAACCTATTTTGGTAAATGCTTTTCCAAGAGATCTTTCAGCACCAGACTGAAATACTGTCTCCTTTCTCACACTGACAGCGTCTACACAGGGAGCCACACACCCAAAGCACTTGTGTAAAGCTGTGAGACTTGTATTTTGTCTGATTACACAATTGCAGCACCACTGCACTTTAAGAACAATTGTACAAGAAAAGTCAGTGCATTTGTTCCTTACAGCTATATATTTCCTTTGTCAGTGTGCAAATTGTCCATTGCATTTCTCACAGTTTTTTTTTTCCCTTGGTGCGCTTGCCATGTGGTTCACTAAGTAGCAGATGGATATCAGTGGTTTCACATCTGATTAGTCACAGCTGTGAAATAATTGTACACATGTATAGAAGCAGTTTGATCCCCCTAAAACTGTAAATCTTAGACATGTTCATTCATTGTAATCATTCAGGTGCAGGTGTTACGGTCAGCTAAGAGCATAGTGGTATATATCAGTTTTCTCAACACCTCTACCTCCTCATTATGGTTTGAAGTAAATTTGAAAGATTGAAATGGCAGACACCATGTGTTGGTAAACACTTTGCTGTTTTTTTTTCTCTCTTTCCTATGCAGCTGAGGTTCACCCTGGAAAAAGTTATTTATTTTTAGAAAAACAAATGCTACATCATTAATTAAGATCTGTGGTGGTAAAATATAAGAAATGACATTCCTCCTGCCATCAAGATACCAGTGTGGGAGATGCAAGAATGAGATAGGGCAGTCAAGGTTCCTCATTTGTGGACAGTGGCAGGTCACCTTGTGTTCATTTGTTGCAGTTTGGGTTATCAGCATCAAAAATACTTTTTAACAAGTAGTCTGGATCAGATATAAACAGAGAGAGACATCAAAGGAGGGTTAGGGTTAGGGTTAGTCTAATTTCTAAATGCAAAGCAATGCTAAAGAAAAAAGGTTGGATTGCACAATGTGGTTGTAGCAAGACCAGCAAGGACTCATGGTAAATGGATTTTAAGATATGTTGGGATAACTAACTTGGGCTAGGAGTTTTCATGTACTTTAAGCTCTGGATCCATTATATCTGAGTGAACAAGTGGTATTATTCAAAACAACTGGTAAATATTTTGGTCACGGAGGACTTTCTAAATTCACGTCACTGTCACTTTACACAGATTCGCCCATCATAAGACTCACATGGAGACATCACATGAGTGAGATGGATGAGTCAGAGATGTGAGTCACTTGGCCAATATACATGTTAAATGAAGGGGACAACTAGGGGCTTACTTTATGTAGTAAATGCAACCATATATTTTATTTTCTAATCTCCAAAAACCTTTAGCACCCTAAAACAGAAAACAGCTGATTTAGTGGCTGTTAAACTAGTCACTATAAAACCCGGAATGATTAGAAATTATTGTCATAGGTTATAATTAGCTGTTTTGATTGGATCCAATTTAAAGGGAGTTTGGCTCTAAATTGCTTTGACTGATAGATTTTCAATAAAGGGTTTTAGCTAAGTGAGACGATATTGTTGGTTTTGGTGTGTTTATTTTGCACAGGTGGAGTGACGAGGACCAGGAACAAACTCATTAACTAAGCGGAAGTTGCCAAAAATGTCCAACGAAGCCGTTCATTAAAACGCATCGAACTGCGGATACGGAGGGAATACACACGTCCTGATAAGGATCTAATAAGTATGTGCGGGCTCGGGTTTTTGGGAGCCCTGAAATTATAAAGCCACATTTTCTCCCAAATCGCTGGTGTTTTTCGGTTTGTGCTCCGCAGCCGATAACCGCTGGGCCTCGGTCATATGACAAGGACACATGCCCCCTCACTGCCCTGCCCAACGTCCTTACGCTCAGCGGTCGATCAAAATAAAATAGTCCCACAGAACAATACACGTAAAATGGGTCTTTAAATTGCTTAGAAACGACTAATCCAATATAACCGATTTTACACGAGAAAATGTGGTTCTATAATATACAATAAATGTTGATTGGGTGTAAAATAATGACAAATTAACCCTGCGAACTTGACTCTCCACTACGTCATGTTGTTATTGTATCCCTCCGCCACAGTCGCACTAGGAAAACAGCTGTGTGGAGCTAACGCTAGTTAGCATCGTTTGTTTTTGTCGTGTGTGTCAGCGATTTGGGCCGTTCCTTGCGCAGACCGCTACCATACCAACCCGGAGTGACCGACGTGTTGTCTGTCATCTCTTTTAACCATGAAGTTTCAGTACAAAGAAGAGCACCCCTTCGAGAAAAGGCGATCCGAAGGCGAGAAAATAAGGAAGAAGTATCCGGACAGGGTACCAGTAAGTGGCTAACGTTAGCTTCGTGGCTCGAGCTGTGTTGTTAGCATTTGGACGGCTGTCTTAAGCTCGTGCTTTATCACCACATATCTCATTTAGACAGTTGTTTGTAACACACGGCAACAAAACACAAAGTCAGAGTATATTTGTTCGGTTCAGTGTGTTTATTGTGTATTGTATTTCACCCAGGTTGCCTGCCACGTTAGTAAACGCTAGAGGTTACCCAACCAGAGTGTCGGCCGCACTGTGCAGGCCAGCTACGAGAAGCTTCGTGTAATCCTTCCGTGTTTTCATTTTTGGCTAAAGTTAACATTTTTACAATGTTACAGATAGAGCACAACCAAAGACCCACAACAATACATTAATATCATCATAATGTGATTGCATGGCTTATAGTAGAAGATGTAACTGTACAGGCTGGATTGATGTGTCGGCTCGGTGTGGTTTTAGGCTGAATGTGGAAACGATAAGAGCAGCGCACCTTAAAATAGTTGGTGTCAACAAACAGGACGCTTGTTTACGTCGTTCTGGGTCTTGTAGATATCCCAACCAGTTTTTTGTTTTTTTGTTTTTTTTTTTTGTCGTTAAAAAGGACACTATATAAAATGCACCTTCAGAAATGACAGTAAGATAGCGGTCTAGGTTTACTGCCTTTAATTTTACATCCCATATCAGTTCCAAGATGAAGTATAATCTAATTTGTAGGTTTGGCCTATAATAACTGCTGCAGCTTCCCCTGATCATTTGAAGTTGACAATTTTTAATCAATATTTTGCGTGATCGACAGTCCAAAATCCAAGATGTTCATGTGTGTGTTCTAGAGGAGCAAATAAACCAGTAAATGTTCATGTTTGAGAAGCTGGGACAAGTCAGTCATTTTGCTTGAAATAAGTTTTTAAATATTTTTTCCAGTTATTAATTGTTAAATCTATAGTAAGATACTAATTAGCATGTAGTCAGCTGCTATTGAACAAGTCCCATGAAAATGTTTGTTACAGAAAATATTGGTTCTTTCTAGGTAACCAACTGCAAAATTTGTTGCTTCCTTGAGTGATAATTTCTCAGATCCTCTTTCTGATAAAGGTGAAACATACTATTAAAGGACTTCTCAAAAACACAGTCTTTGCTCAGGAGGACATATTGTGCAATAGTTTTTGTTTGGTTGATTGTTTGTTTGTTTTTCTCTATTTTAGGTAATCGTGGAGAAAGCCCCAAAAGCCAGAATAGGAGATCTGGACAAGAAGAAATACCTTGTCCCGTCCGACCTGACAGGTAAACATTGAACACTTTCAAAAATGTTATATGTTAACTTGATCTAATCTTGCCTTGTGTATCATCATTTGTTTTAGTGGGCCAGTTTTACTTCCTCATTCGGAAAAGAATCCACTTGCGAGCTGAGGATGCTCTCTTCTTCTTTGTAAACAACGTCATTCCACCCACCTCAGCTACCATGGGACTGTTGTACCAGGCAAGTTACTCACTTACTCACTTTCTCCCACAGTGACCATCTTTCAGACAGTCTTTATTAGCTTCTGTTTTCCTGCCTGCATTTAGTTTGGCTTCCCCTTGCTTTTTTTCACAACATACTAACCTCATTCCCCTCTCCCTTTCTAAGGAACATCATGAAGAGGACTTTTTCCTCTACATTGCCTACAGTGATGAGAGTGTGTACGGGAACAGCCAAAGGGAAATCTGATCCCACTACCATCCCCCCTCCAACCACTACCCACCTTTCTGAGACCTCCACCAGTCCTTCATTTGAATATTAAATCCAGCTCAGCAGCCTAGAGTTCCCAGAGTAAATATGTCAAATGCACTTTCACAACCCATACATCACTCTTATCCCATCCATTTATGTCTTTATTATTCTGTAGTCTGAATTGTATTTGCCTCCAGTCTTCAGTAACAACTTTGGTTAAGTGGTCTGATGGCCAGTTATTTTTCTAGCCTCATAATTGATAATATTTACCTGGAAAAACTATGAAACAGTAATGAAATAACATTAGAGCTAGGCCATAACTATAGTTACTCCAGGGTGGACGGAAAGAAACGCACAGCATGTGAGTTCAAATCAGCTCTTACTGGCAATGAAGCTAGTTAGGTTATTGGTTGTATACATTTGTTGATTTGTGCGGGAAATCTGCTTTGAGTTCAGTGTAGTAAATACATAGCATCAACCAACTAAATGCAGATAATGTTGTCTCTGGCAGAGTACAGGATAACTGTTTTGCAGCAGTTCTTCTCCTAGATAAAAAACTAAAGTGGCTAAGATAATTTCTCTTTTAAAACTCACCACTCACTGAAGTCTATAAATGACACTTAAGTGTGCTGCCCTGCATTTGATCCCAGCAAGGAGTATAATAGAATTCAGACTTAACAATCATCCTCTGCTTTCAGTGGTAAGACTATTCCGTTGACTGCTACTATGATTATTGTTGTTATTATTGTTAATTTTAGATGGCTTAATTTCTAAAGGTATTGTAAAGCTGAGTGCAATTTTTTTCTCTTTTTTTTTAAGTTTATCTTCTTTTTTTAAAAAAAAAATAAGATTTGAACTCTGTATACAGCTGCATTACTGGCTCTTTCTCTCCACTCATTACCATACATGATAAAATGTGATGAAAAGCAATCTGTGTTTGTCCTTATTAAATCTCTTGCTATAGTATTGTAAATTCCTCTTTAACCTTGTGAGCAGCCTATCCTAAGTGAAAAGTTGATATTTCTAACAGAAATAGGTGTGAAGTTTATTTGTATAACTCATAGGATTTGTCTTACGAGTCTGACTGTATGAGGTGGATTTTAGTTCAGCCCACTGAGACTTTATTCCTGTAATTTGACAAGTCTGTTAATCATATCAGATACTGTACCCGCTCAGATAATTTGACTTTCCAAACTTTGCAAAGCCACCAGTATTAAGTCTTTCTTGTTTGTGAAGTAGATTGTACTTAACATAAGATCGGCTTTTTTACGCATTTAGGCATTATAACTGCACAAAAGGTGGAGTCAAGGGACCAACAGCAAAGAAAATCAATTCAGGGAAAAAGCATGTGATGTTTTATAAACACAGCACAGAGTGGCATTTTAAAATAAGCTGTGTGCGTTTTTACACAAAAACCAGGACTCCAGTTGGACCGCTCCCAGTTCAATATCTAGTAACTAAAAAAGGAAACGAAAGCAGCATATGCCTGTTTATACTTAAACATATTTTGTGTCTACATGGGCACTAACTGTGTGGCCGTACTTTATGTAAGTACAGACCGACATAGGCGTCGCACCGCTGCCTAAACGAGATGTAAACTACCATTCCCAGAATGCACTTCGGAAGGAACGCAGACTCCAGCGTTGACACCGGAAGCGAAAGCTTCTCACCCGGGCCGAGAACCTCTTAGTGTGTTTATATTTTGTTAAGAAGTTTCGATTTTTCGTTGTTTGGCTGACCTAGATACAGTCCACTGGGCTCAAATTGTAAACCTCAAGGCGGTTAGATTCTTATTAAACGACCCACAAAGCAACAAAAGTAAGATATTTATTTTTTCGTTTCTGCACCACAGTAACGTTAGAATACATGCCATAAAGTGTGTAGGCGCTAATTAGCTAGCTAACTTCAACAGCGCTTTCTGTCGGATGTGTTTATAAATAATGTCGCAGAAGCTTATATCTGAGCTTTTTAATGTTTTATTTTGAGCATAAGACTATGCAAATTAAGCAGACCCTACAATATATTGTCAGTTAACCGTAGCTAAAGCTAACAATGCTAACTTAGCAGTCATCGGAGTGGCAGCTAGGCCCTTTAGCATGTTACACATGTGTTATCGTCACAAGTTACACCACCAGTCAGCTGAAAATATACCAGAAGGACACATTTTCTAAGTCTTGTGTCATCGCAGAAGTTATCTAATCTGTCAGTAATCTGACATTTGCATCCACGCCAGCTGGCCCCCCCACTGCCTGTCACCATGCCCGCCCTGCTGGAGAGACCCAAGCTGTCCAACGCGATGGCCAGAGCCCTCCACAAGCACATTATGAGGGAGAGGGAGCGCAAGAGACAAGGTACGGTGGGTGTGGATGTACTTATGAACTTCCCATTCAGATGGACGCTGAGAAAGTTTAGTACAGGGCCACCAGGACTGCTGAAAGCGTCCAGTGCCTCTAGATTCAACTTTTCAGACCTGGATGACAAAGAACCTGCACAAAATTCAGGTACACTTCGTCTGTCACAACGTAAGAGGTGGAGATGTACAGATGTATTCATATTGAGCAGTGAATGCAAAAACAATCCAACCACTTTTATTATTTCAATTTGTAATACACTGTACAAAAGTGTTTGATGTTTTTTCTTACTGACAAATATCTTAAACCAAAAAAATTAATGCAGCAAGCTTTATAAATGAGTTTTATTTAAATAAGTGACATTATGACCATCTGGACCACTGAACTTAATGAATATCATTGTTCAGAGGAGGAAGAAGTGGACAAAATGATGGAGCAGAAGATGAAGGAGGAGGAAGAGAGGAAGCGGACAAAAGAAATAGAGGAGAGGATGTCCTTGGAGGAAACCAAAGAACAGGTTGGGAACGTTATTTGTACTATATATAAAATTGATGTTTCTTTGCAGCCTGTGCTTCCACATATATGCCTTTTTCACTGTTGGGCTAACATTATATGGTAAAATGTATGACAATCCCAACCCCAATATAAACTTAAGGTAATGAAGATGGGTGAGAAACTCCAAGGGCTCCAAGAAGAGAAACACCAGCTCTTCTTACAGCTCAAGAAAGTTCTTC
Source organism: Echeneis naucrates (assembly GCF_900963305.1). Classification (NCBI taxonomy): domain Eukaryota; kingdom Metazoa; phylum Chordata; class Actinopteri; order Carangiformes; family Echeneidae; genus Echeneis; species Echeneis naucrates. The sequence continues at coordinate 5,576,655 of NC_042528.1, read as the reverse complement.
ATGAAGAGGAAAAGAGACGCAGAAAGGAGCAGAGGTAGTGTATCTAATTAGAAACAGAGTTTTTAAGGCCGTGTTTTTCTTGTATTCAGTGAAATTTCTGTGTCCCCTGTTCTCTTTAGTGATATCACCACGCTGACATCAGCCAGCTACCAACCCAGTCTTCCTATGCATGCAGGACAACACCTCCTAAGCATTCAGGGTGAGATACCTCTCAGGTTCTGTGTGTCGCTTGACCTCATCTGGGCAGTGTGGGTTAGGGTTAGGGAAATTCAGCTGATTCTCCCCCTTCCCTCTCACAGGCAGCCCAGTCAGCCACAGTCGACCTGGTGCGCTGCTTGGTGAACGTAGCAAACAGCTGTTTCCAGCTGCTGTGATTCCAGTAAGTAACTTCTTCCTTTTCGTGTCTTTTGTTTTTGTATGCTAAAATGTTGCTTTGTTTGTGTTCAATCTCATATATCCAGTGTACATGTGGTGTACATCTGGAGAGCTATGTCATTTGTAAAGAAATTTGGGGACCAGTAATTCTTCTCCTTGTCCTCTTTAAGGCACGTCACTATCAGACACCTGGCTTTAGCTCTGGCTCAGCAGAGCACGGGCAGTTCAGTGGGGGCCAAGGGGTCCATGAGCCCTATGGAGTGGCCCAGGCCCAGCATCCTGCCACGTACGCCCCTGGACCATCTGTCCCTGTCAGTTTCGCAAGCAGCTCTCAGATCAGAGGTACAGGAATCCGTCTGCTTCATTAAAAGGGTTTGCACATCATCTGCAATAGAAGGAACCATGCAGTTGCTCAAATGCTCACTTGAATAGCATAAAATAGAAATTCTCCTTCTTTCATAAATGGGATTTTATTTCCCAACTTCAAGCATTTGTTTCTCATTGATATCATCTTTGGGTTTCATAATATTTTGAATTTGCTTTCATTTGCTCTTAGGCGCATCTGCATTTCAGGCCATGCAGTATCTTCCCCACCAACAACCTGGCTATGCCGTCCACAGTCATTTCACCTCACAGCCTGGTAAGTTGACCATGTATTTACTTCACTTGCTTCAGACCTCTCAGAAATACTAATCCTGGTCAACCACAGCTAGAATAAATGACGGAGTAAATGCAAAGTGACGTAAATGCAGGTTCTAAAGATGCTCTAAAAGGTAAATAACAACTTGTGTGTCTCCTGTAGGGTTCATTCCTGGAGCAGGAATACCCCTTCAGAAACAACTGGAACATGCCAACCAACAGTCAGGCTTTACTGATGCTGTAAGAACTTTTGAAAGTCACATATTTTCATTAGATTTTACTGACTGTTAACGACATTAAAGGGAATATAGAGTTAACTGATAGCTTCATTCACTTTTGACACCAAATAAAGTTTTGTTTTTTTTTTTTTGTTTTTTTTTTTATTATTTGCATTTTGTGTAAGTCTAAATTTAACCACAGGAGTTAAAAATGATTGTGAGGACCCAAATTAAATATTGCCAAATAGTTGAAGCAGTCAGATTGAAGTAATATGATTTTACCTGATTACAAACCTTCATTCTGTGTCTCACAGGGTGCTTTGAGGCCGATGCATCCACCGGCCATGCATCCCTCTGCCTCTGGACTTTTGCCCACACCCTCAATGGCGGTCCAAATTCCCACTGCAAAGGTGAAATCTCAAAACAGACAGCTTTTTACATGAAGCCCTTTTCACTGACTTGTCTCTCTTCATCATTAATTGTGCTCAGCTGACAGCGCAAGTGACACAGGGTGACAAAGCAGGACCAACAATGTATAGTCCTGTTCTTTCCAAGTGCATCCAATCAGATTAGAGTGAACTGAGAAGCTTAATGACATCAACAGCTTCCAGTTACCAGTAGTTAACAGTAAAATTTTTTCTCCAGTGTGAAATAAACAGATTTGTTTATTCCATAACATTGATTTATGTGTCCATCCAAGCAATTTGTGTTGCGTTTATTATGTATTGAAAGTTTTAGAAAACTGGTTACCAAGTTTTTCCCAAAAACAATTTGACATTTTAAGATGTCAGATAATTCAGTATTTACAACACACTGACAATGCTGCCACCTTTTGTTTGAAATCAGGAGTTACATGGCATCAATCTTTATGAGAACCTCTGCTTCAGACAATAATTTTTTATCAACAAATACTATTTCTTTCTGTGTTTCTGCTTGCAGGCCCCGTTCCAGAGCTCTCCCCAGGGTGCTCCTCGCCACAGCTTCCTCCCCCACAGCCAGAGCGGGCAGAGGTTCTACCACCATGGCAAGTAACTCGCAGTCACATTCACTGTCGCTGAGGTTTCACAGCTTCCCTCGACATTAGGAAGAACCTGTCGGATGGGCTTCCTCAATGTCATGGATTGGGACATTTGATTTGATGGTTGTTTTTTTTTTTTTTTTTTTTTTTTTCCCCCTGTATAATATCTGGTCTTAAAGTCTTGTTTTGACTTTGTTAATGAGTGCTCAGCAGTCCCCATGTTTATGTGCTTTTGTAAGCATTCAATTTTGATTTTTGCATAACTTCAAATCATGTTAATTTGTAAAATAGCTCATTATCTTTCCTACACTGTAAAGCCATTCTGGAGGTGCTTTAGTGCACTAAAATGTTAATGTCTTTCATAAAGCCAGACTGCATGAACCAGAGCTTATTGTTTTTTACTAACACCTCATAATGAAAACATCGGTGGAAAGTCTAGTGTCTCTGCAAAGACTTAGCTCACTAAAAGTAGCAAATAGAGTCAGTTTTTTCAGTAATAGCTTGTGGTTTAATTAAGGGTCTGTGGATTTAATCAGCCTCTTTCTGCTAAGGTCACACAAACGCTGACGAGCACTACTGTAGCAGAAACACGGTTTAACTGAGGCTCTAATTCAACGCTGCTGCTTATTCTCATTAGAGCAATTACAGTTGGCTTCCAAAAATTAGATAAAAATGAGGAGGTCCAGTGTTTTAGGTTGCCCTGTGAAGCATAAATCAAGTTTAAGCCAATTGTTGAAAAGCTTTTATGTTGCAAAATAAAAGTTTAAGCAAACGCCACATTCAACAGTTTGTGTCATCTTTTTTTATTTGGCCATGGAGACATTCTGCACAGTTTGGACTTGATGTTATGAACACAAAGTAAGGATACCAAACTGCCACAACTTGGCTGCCTCCTTAATCACTGCTCAAAGTTTGACAGCACGCCAAATAATCCTCCAGTCATTTCTTCAAACAGCTCTGTGTGAAGGACCGGTCTGAGGGTCTCTGCAAAGTGTTTTTTATAAGAAGCGAATTAAGCTTAATCAAGGTTCTGCTGTAGGGCTTTCAATTAATGATAATTTGCATGTTCTCACGGCGGGGTTTTGTTTCTATTTGTCACTTCCAACAGATAAGTTTGACGGCTTGTTCAGATCAACTGCCAAAAGGAACGTGTTATACAGAAAAGACAAGATTCTGTTTGTGTGTTCAGTTCAGTACAGCAACACACTCCGAACAAGCCTCAACAGAACATTGTAGATTGCGTATTGAAGCCCTTGATAAAACAGAAGGATATATATAAAAAACAAAAAAGAAAACAGCTGTGACATTATCACCACTTGTCTTTCCCCTGATAGTAGGTAGCTGCTGAATATTCTTAGACCAGCACACTCCATTAGAAGTGAGAAACCGTTTTACATGTGTACGTCTGGTCCCTGATGTGGCTTCATTATGTGTGAATGCTCATAGTTTTTGTTTTACCTTTTGAATTTCCAATTACATATTAAATTTTATGTCTTAAGTAAGCCTAAAGGAAGGCCAGAAAACAGAGTGAGGGACAGAGAGTATGAAAAACAAAGACAAAAAGAAAGAAAACAGAGGGAGAATAGCATTGACGAGGCAATATCCCCTCCTTTTCCCCAGGTCCAGTGCATCTCGTTTGCCCCTGAAACAGAATTAAAAAGGGGGAAGAACGAGAAGAGGAAAGAAAAGTCAGAAACTAGAGATGAAAGATGCCTGAGAAAAAAAACGCGGTAAACATATTTTAATGAGACAATAAGTGTTTTAACTTGCCTCCTCAGAGGAATCGTTGTACAAACAACAGCTTTAAACACGTTTTTGTGGACACTTTATTCTACAGCCCGCAGTTTGCAGGTGAGAAAGTGCAAGAAAGAAGGTGCATGAAACAGTTTGACCCAACAGTTACAATAATGCTACAAGTCGTTCCTTAGTAGGAAATACAGGAAGCAACTGACTATATCAGGCTGTAAAATGAAGTGCGACCCACAGGAAATAATACAACATTGTCCAAAAATACAATATGAACTTTAAGCTTTCGATTATATTTGATAGTGCTAAGTAAAAATGATACACATGCTCGTAATAATGTTATCGTGGAAAAAAAAAAAACAAAAAAACAAAAACATTAAGGGGCAGGCAAATCCGCAATAACACACTGCTTAGTAACCTTGACTTCATACAAGCCTCAAATTTTCATTAAATGAGTTACATTTCCTCAGTCAGAAATCTTTAAATTTCAGCTCTCCAGTTCAAACAATTATATACATGAAAAACAGAATTACGCACTGCAGTAATATGGGAATATATTTATTTCAAGTAGAGTCATGGAGCCTAATTTTAACATTTTAAAAGGCATGTCTTTCTTTAATAATACTAAAGTTAAACTCTAAGCGTCACAACTCACCGAAACAGCCTTGGACCTTGCTAACTGGAGTTGCCTCCCCCTTGTTCCGTAGATGAACAATAAACTCTACATGACGTCACACACACTTGCACTGGCATGACGCATGCTGGTTGCTTGTGGTGTAACGTCCAAAAACACATACATACATAATTTTACATCACACACACTCTCCTCTTCAGGCAGGCTTGGGTCAGGCTGTAGTTGGGGGGAGGGTGAGAGGACAGCTGCGTGTCGAAGCAGCTGTAGCTCTGTATTTACCTGCAGTGGCTTATTTACCGAGGGCTTTGATGCCGATTGCAGCTTCTTCATCCATTGCATTTAGAACAGTGATCTGAAAAAGCAGAGGGCGTTCAGGACACAGTGCTTTTCACTTCAGAGGGAAGAGTTTATGTACACATATCCAGCACACAGACAGATTCTGTTTTTACAGTAAGGGAAGATTTTTAGTCCAGAGATTTGTTTTAGAGTGAATCACTTATTTGATAGAAAGGTTACAACATTGGATCATTAAAGAGGATTCCTCTGCTGCCGTGGTGCCTCGGCCATCTTTGTTTTTGTAGCAGAAGTGGTTATAATGAAACAAAGTGGTGGAATGGGCTGGGGCTAGCTGGTTAGCATGTTAACTTCAGAAAAAGTGAGAGGGAAGATTTTCCACTGCAGGAGGCATCTATGTTGAGTAAAGGAAGAAAGTTTGTTTGCTGTATTTTCTTCTAGACTGTTAAGTTCATTAAGGCTAACGCTTGTGTGATGGTTTTAATGTGACCGTGTCATTTTACAGGCCAGGGTGTAAAAAAGTGTCCTGTTTGTGTACCAGAAGAAGAAGAAGGTGAAATGAGAGTACTGACCAGGATCTCCTCTCCGGCTTCATGCTTGCTCTCTATCTCTTTGCCCAGATCTCCCTCTGGGATTTTAAGGTCCTCTCTCACCTCCCCGCTGTCCTGGAGCAGGGACAGGTAGCCATCTTGGATACCAATGAGCTGATGGGAGAATGAGAGAGGAAAGGGTCAAAGGGAGACATGAAAAAAAAAAACTTTCAGTGTGAAGGATTTCCATTAGTCCGACCATTGAGGTTTCGCTCTAATTCTTTATTCTTCTGAAACTTCTACACTCATTATATTTTAATCTAAATTCAGCTCCTCAACAATCAACGCTGAAGGGATACAAAGCAGGAGATGCTGACGTCAATGGCAGTGAAGATAACAGTTCCCATGATCCGGCTCTTTCTTCTCAACATTACCCAACGCCGTCTTTTGTTATTGTTCTGATTGAGAGATCCCTGGCAGCAAAAGTTACACACTTCAGTGGAAACATCTGCAAGGTAACAACTCTGATATATCAACACCGTTTACCTGATTCACAACCGATAAATCCTCCACTTTAAGGACACATCTGGGTGTTTGGCTGCTAAATGCTCCACCATAATCACCAGCCAATAACCATCTAGCTGATGCTTAGTTGCCAGCTGCTTCTGTTTCTTGCTGTGTTCATGCACGCAAAGCTCCTCTCACCAAAGAAACTCTTTATCAACTAAAAAACAAATAAACAGCTGCTAGCTGTCCCCCAGTAGCCAAGTAGAATTATCTCTGACACTCCTGCTCTTATTAGAGACGAAATGTTATTTGTGAAGAACACAATAATATCAGATGTGACGCTGACTTCTGTCACATAGCAGGTAAAATTTCAATTTGTTATCTGTGATTTATATGCTTGTTTATTTGCATTGTATCATTCCAAAAGTAGGATAACAGAAATATTCTGAGCACTATTGTGGACCAAGATTATCTAGTACTGAGTTATAACTATACACAACCTCAACTTTAACCACAAAAAACATAGTTTATCTTAAACGCAATCACCTGGTAATCCATCCTCTTGATGTTGGGAACGTCCATGTTGTGGGTAGAGGGACAAATATCTTCATACTTCTTACCAGAGAAGATGTCAATACCAACCAAGTGCACCTGTACAGGCGAAGTAAAACCAAGAATCCATTAAACTTCAAACAAGTGTACACTGAAGACAAAAATACTTTACCAATCAGTATCTATTAAATATTAAATGTCCAAAGTAAGTGTGTGAGTTGCCTGCTGTCGTTTTAAATAGGGATGAATCTGGTTTAAACTTAATTTATAACTTTACATTTTTTCATAGTGAATATCTTTTTAAGGGGGGAAACTGAAACCCATCAGGGACATATTACTGTTACTGTACAGACAGTGTCCATTAATGTGCATTAATATTAATGAGTGATTATTTCAGCGATAAGTGGATAGTACTCTGAAGGGAGTACTGTTTCAAAACAACGCCACGTCTTTGGTTTTATTACACTCAACCCACAATGTGAACAAATAAAACTATAATTTACAGACCTTAGCATGGCCATGCTTGCCAGTCTTGGAGGTGGACATCTCGACAATCTTGCAGGGTCGACCTTTCAGCACAACAAAGCCATTTTTACGCAGGGCTGAGCACTGCATGGGGTAGGTGGCGGATGCCCCGGCATCACCTGTCTGGAAGTCGAGGTCTGCATCTGCCATACCTGCTGCAGGGGCCAACAGGGACGTTAATGTTAGTACGTGTTCAGAAAGGATTGAAGAAAGTGGAAAAGTTATTGTTAGAGCTACATGTATTGAGTTCATAAGACCAGACAAAAAACTGGTTCTAATAAAACCCAGTGTAAAGCTGGCAAAATATTGACTTAAATCAGTACATATATAAGCCAGGAATTGGAAAGTGAAGACTGATAAGGTGTTCAGATAGGCTTTGATACATTCTAAAGCTATGTTAAATATTTAAGATGTCACATTAACACATTGTAATGTTTGTCCAGGACTGATCTAAGTTTTTTAGTCATTGAATTATAGAATAAGTAGCACGTATGTGAATGAAACCTCTGTGAAAGGTGCATTTCTGTCAGCAGGACAATGTGGAAATGTGAGAGCGGGCCCCCTGGTGTGAATTAAACTTGTAGACAAAAAGGGAAATGACAGTGATTCAATGCTGAGCTAAATAAAGCAACAAAAGCCTGGCACCTGTTATCCAGCAGTCCAGCTGTAAAAAGACAAACATTACAATAAGTATAGCTGGACTACAACGTTTGGCTGCTGTTTTAATCATCAGTGTCTGAGCCAAACTGTGTTTCACTTCACCACCAAAACTTTAGTCCAGCAGCCTGCCACGACTACAGAGTGCTGCAGGGCCAGATCAGCGGCTGTCTCCACATCCAAACGCACATAACGCTGAATATACAGCAAAGGCAACGCGCTGACTTGTTGTGACTCCTCACTGGTTAAAATGTTAAACCAGGGGCCGCTAATCTGCGCTGATGAGCCATAAATCAAATCTGAGGCCGGGCGTGTCCGATCCGAGCACCTCCCGGGGTGATACCGAGGCCAGGACGGGTCAAACATGGGCGCAGAGGAGCCGGAGTGTCGGTCACACCCCGGGGCCGGGAGTTGGACACCATGTCCGCAGTGGTGAGACTGGGGGGGCTGGCTGCGGCCTAGTGCGTACTCAGCGTGTCCCGGCCCGCCGTCGGAAACGTGTACGGTCCGTGTCCCCGCATCCATGCGCAGAGACTGCGCTCAGGGCCGAGGCCCTGCTGAGAAACAGACCGAAGTTCAGCAGCCGAAATCAGCCACCCCGACCCTCCACAGTGGAAATAACCACCGGGGTTATTTTAACCCGGGGCCGGTCGATAACACGCCCACACAGGATGGGTCTAACCGCGGAGCCTGGTCTGCTTTTGGCCCGCTCCGGTCCAGTAATGACTAAGCTAATACTCGTGATGGCTACGACGCGCACAAGCGCAATGAGGAAACAATATCAGTGAATGTAAAAGCCAGAAAAGTGGTGCCACAGAAAAATTCAACGAAATAAGGGGGGGGGGGGGTCGCTGCAAAATAAAGCCAGGTCTTGCGGGATTTTTGCAAAGTTCAAACGGCGATTAAAAAAAAAAGTAAAGGCGAAGGAGTCGGCAGGTTGCTTTTCCATTTTAGCCGCCCGGAGAGGCTGAAGCTGCCGGCGGGGATGTGATGAGTTAGCGGCGGCTCCCAGCTACAAACACAGCGGTGTAATTCCTCCATTAGAGGGGATATATCATAATAAAGCTGCAGACAGACATGTGCATAGGATAGCCCGTCTGCTCAGGCGCAAACACGCCCCGTCCATTGGATGTTTTGATAAGGAACTTACCCTGGTGATAAAAGCTCCGGTGTCCGGTGTTGCTTATCAGCCTTCTCCCTTTGATTCCTCCTGTGTCCGTGCCAAAGGCTCGTCTGGCCGGGGTCTGTTTCCTCCTCTGTGGCTGCTTTGCGATGTCTCTCTCTTCCCCCTTTTCTTTTTTTTTTTTTTTTATTCTAAGCGATGAGCTATCTCTTTATTCTTCTCTCATTCCAGGCTTTCCGCTGAGCTCCGGTCTCTTGTAATCCAAATTGGACCTCACCTCGGACAGAGGTTCCCGACCGGACCGGAAAGGATCAGAGTCCTGCACCCCGCTGTGTGTGCGCTGTGTACAGCCTGAACTCCACCTTCTCGGTCTCTCCCTCATCCAGCTCCTCACCACTGTCACAACATCATCAAAAAAAACAAAAAAACAGCAAAACAAAAACAAAACCCAAACACTGGACATCCCGTCGGAACTGTCACAATAAAATCCCATACTCCATTAAAGCCCTTATTGCAATGTCGGGAAAAGTCTAGAAAGAAATTAAAGTAACATAAATGTATATATAGACAGATTTGTAATGAAAGCCTTTCAGAAAGAAACATTAGTTTTGGGAAAAAGTAGTACAGGTTAGAATTAGCCATTTATTAAATAGATTTACTAACATTATTTTAAATTGTGATGCTGACATGAAAATAATGATCTTCCAAATCAGACACCTTTAAGATGAATGTGAGGTTGCATTGTTTCCGGTTTTCTCTTGTTTAATTTAGTCCAACTTGATGCTTCTTTCATCCAAAACCAATGAAACGGACCTCGGTCAATTGATCCGTTCTGCGCATGTGCAGCTCTTCGTGCTTGAGCATGGCCCACTCGGTCCTTTTTTCAGGACTGAGTGAGTACTTTAGTCCACAGAAACTTCTTTACTGACATTTCTCAGGTTTCTAATATAAAACAGAACAGACAGCTGTGGAAAAGCCCCCCCATCCAGCTGACTATTAACCCATTTCACATGATCATGTGATTTTGGTTAGTTTGAATAATAACGAAGTTTGTGGCATTGGTAGATCAGTTTTGTTGTCCCGTGTATACCACATACGGGGATTAGAGCCTTTGCAAGCAAATCATAGTAAAATATTTCTCATCCAACTTTATAATCCAGCGTTGGAGCTGCCATCATCTGTGTTCTCCTCTGCTGGCTGTAGCTGATAATTTCTAATGTTTAATTAGCATCTTTTTGTCTCTCTGTTGAGAGACCTATAGCTTTCAGCTTCATTGAACTTGGCAATTCTTAAAGCTGCTGGGTTAATTTTAGTGCTGTGAAACTGGAGTCCTATGACCTACGTGCTGAGAGCAGCACTTAAAGGCATAGTTAAGCCCAAAATGAAAATTCACTCATTTCTTTCTTCAACCTGTGTCACCTGAAGCTTTTCCACAATCATGTATGGCCTCTATTTACATTTGATATAGAGGCTCATTTATGGATGAACTAACTCTTCATGGCAGAAACCCAGAGCTGGATTGCAAAGGCAAAGAATGTCAGTCAGTTTCTGATTATTGCTGTCACTCAGCAAACCAACACAGCACCATTACTCAGTAAATGGACAGCCTAGATTCAGTATGCGTCTTCCCAGCATAAATTAATTGCTCATATATGATCTGAAAATGAAAATTATTTTTTATTATCACATTGGACAAAGTCACCAGGTCTACAAAAACAGTATAGCGCTCACAAACCTGTTCAACAGGTTCTTGTATTTGAGGAGCTCCATATATTAATACATGTAAAATACATATTGCATATCCATTTGTATCAAAGTCAATGCATCTTATATCTTATTATAACGAATTGCACAATCAAGCTTGAGATGGGATTATCGTATAGAATTTGCAATGTAGTGTGAACTATGAGCACCATAAAGAAGTAAACTGTCCCCGTTATAAAGATCAGGCTGTCTCACCCTTACCTGTCCTCCAGCTGTCCATGTTTCCCTCCCAATTTCAGCCAGCGGCCGGCCAATCACGCTGCGGCTCTCTCGCTGCTGAAGCCAATGAGGGCGCGGCTTGTGTACGGCGGCCGGAGGGGATGTCGGGATAAAAACTTAGCGGTGCCGGGAAGCAAAGTTTCGGGGAAAGCAGGAGGGAGGGGACTGAGGAGTGGAAGTGTTGGAACCCGACAGCGACCATGACCGACGCCGAGGCGCAGAGCGCTCCACCGTCGGCGCCGGTGGAGGACAAGCCACAGCCGGAGAGGAAAGTCATAGGTGGGTCCGGGGCCGAACTGTAGCTTTTTTTTTTTTTTTTTTATCAATAAAAGTTTTAAACTTTGCTCCAATCCATCTGAGAGATAAACAGAGTGCATTGTCAACGCTCTGTTTGTTGGCATTTCTTTATCTCTAGTATTTAAAAAAGCACTTGTCTAACGTGTTAAACTGGGTCTGTAAACCCCCCAACCAGCAGTAATGTCGGATTAGAAGAGCTGACAAGACAACAATAAAGATAATGAGGACGTCTCAGTTATTTCTTTATTTGGCACCGTGTTGTGTTTCGTTGCTGGACGAACACGTGTCCTCAGTTTTACACAAGGAGTTTGTGTGTCGCAACCGCGAATACAACTGAAGTTAAACCTGCAGTGTGAGATTTATTTGGCCAGCTCAAATCCAACGTTTGAATAAAATGTTTATTTTTTTTATTAATATTGTTTCTCCCAGTATATTTCTAATGTAGATGTTCCGAAAAGATCTAAAGTTTTAACCTGGTGTTTTGTTTTTTTTTTTTCTGTCTCTGAACACTTGACCTAAATTTTTCTCTTTTATCAGCTGTCGCGCGCTCCGAGTTGGACTCGTGCACGCGCCGCCACAGGTGCAAATGATAATAGTGAGAAATGGAGGTGCCAATTAAAAAGCCTTAAACCGGTTTCTACGACGGGCCGCTCACTCCTGCGTCGAAGACACAGCTGCTATGCCTTGTTTTGGCTTTTTTTTTTTAATATGCTGACCTGTTTTTGTGACCTTTTTTTTTCTTTTGTCCGAGGTGACAAAATGTGTCTTTGTCGAGTAGCCCTCCCTCTGACCTGGTGCAGACATGGCTTCAACGTTTTTACTGTTAATGATTGACGCACAATGCCCCCATTTCTCGCCAGCAAGGCTGCCATTGATAGTAATAAGATAACAGTACAGTCCGAGACTGGCACCATAACATAACACGAAGTATTTGAGGCTGTGTTTAATCATGTGCTAAATGCTGTTGCAGCCACCTTGGTCCAAGGCACAGTGAAATGGTTCAATGTGCGTAATGGATACGGCTTCATAAACAGGTACTGTCTGGTATATTTACATTTCTTAAGACACTTTTTAGCCCAAGTTCAAGTTTGCCGCTTTAGTTCATCTCCTTTTTAAATATGAGTCAAGCTCACAAGTGTGTTTGCTTTTCAGGAATGACACTAAAGAAGATGTATTTGTTCATCAGGTAGGACAAGAGACTTTGAGGTTGTGTAAATATATGCCGCCCATTGATATTAAATGTGTCTTTGCAGACAGCAATAAAGAAGAACAACCCGAGGAAATTCCTCCGCAGTGTGGGAGATGGAGAGATTGTAGAATTTGATGTGATTGAAGCAGCAAAGGTAAGAAGCGTGGAATCAGTCAATAATGCAGCAAACTTAAATGTTTGCTGATTTTTAAAGTTCTCCATTTTTTCTGTTGTCTCTCAGGGCTCAGAAGCAGCCAACGTCACTGGCCCAGGTGGTGTTCCAGTCAAAGGCAGCCGTTATGCACCCAACAAACGCCGTTTCCGTCGGCGGTTCTTCCCCCGCAGCCCTCGGCCCGGTGACCAAAGCAAACCTGTGGCTGGCCAAGCCGCTGTTGAGGGTGAAGGGTCAGGGGAGAGTGACGGAACAAAACCTCAGCAGCGCCGTCGTAGGCCCCCTAGACCACGCCAGGAAGGACAGGAGGTAAGCTGAAGCAGAAGCACTGGAGAAAGGGCAAGATATGAACAAAAGCGATTGGAAAAAATTACAGTAAATCAGGTTTTGTTGTAAAAGTAAAATCTCTGCAGAACCATGTTTATGAACAACTCTGGGGAAAATGTTTTGACGTGTTGGAAGAATTGCTTTGAAAGGTGGGATGCAGCTGAACCTTTCGGAGGAGTTGTTGTAAACAGATCTTATGTTTTGTTGCTCTGTCAGGGTGAGTCTGGAGAGCAAAAGAATGAAGTAGCAGAGGATGACCAAACACAGCGACCGCCACGGCGTAGGTTTTGGCGTCCATACCGCAGGTGACTTGACATCACTCACAGAACTTCTGTAGGTTTTGATTGCTTCCACTTGTGGGATTCAGAAATGATTCAGTATGACCCTTGTCCTCGGATTCAGACCGTTCAGGCCTCGTCCACAGTCTGATCAGGCTGCAGACAGCCAACAGGCAGCTGCTTCACAGGAGACCCAGAAGCAGGATGAGGTGAAGCAGACAGAGGCCTCTGAGGGCCCACAGACCAACGGAGAAGCAGCTGGTGAGAGCCAGAAACAGCGGCGCCCGTCTAGACGCCGCAGGCAAAGAAACTCAGAATCATCTGCCTCAAAAGTGAGTAGCATGATTTGATAATGATGCATAATAGTTGTTTCATGTTGGCCCATTTTCTTTCTACTACTGTGTCCTTTGCTCCACTGTCATCTGTGAAAGGCAGATCTACTACTTGGATCTGGTACCAAATTCCATGAAACACAAACGTATCAGGAAAATGATCTAAAATCTGTGCTCTTGCATGGTCGCCAATTTCTTTTTGTCCATTTTACAGAATGATACAGAGAAGTCTGCATCAGAGCCTGGTACCCCACCTCAGAATTCAAAACCAGCTGACCCTAAATCTGCATCAAAATCACCAAAAGCTTCCCCTAAGGCCACAGTGAAAACGCCCAAATCACCTGAGGTACGGCGTTAAAACTGCCTAATATTTCCCCGCCATCCTTTTCCATTGCTTTAGCACTAGTGTTGTGATGTGTAGAACTTTATAAAGAGTTTGGCCTAGACCTGCTCTAGATGGAAAGTGCCTTGATGTAACTTTATGATTTGGTGCTATATAAATGAACTTGATTTTGATTTGATGACATGCATCTTAACTGTCTGCCCCACAGCAGGCCGCTGCCACAACAGTGCCAGCCCCAACAGAGTGACGTCAATAAGGGGACATTCAAGTGACCCTTGGCAAGAGGTGGGACCCACATTAATGTGGTGCAACCCTCAGTTAGCCGGGTGGGAGATGTGGGGGTGTAGGGTTGCACTTTGTGTGCTTCTTTTATAGAGGGCAGGATGATGGGTTTATGTGAAGGCTCTGTAGCCAATATGTTTAGACTGATTTGTTATTTGATGCAGGGAACATTTTTGCTGGATTGTGGGTAAATCCATTTTCAAAATTAGGGGTGTCTTGTGTTTTAATGTCTTTCTTTACTGTCTTTCTTTCAATCTCTCTCTCTCGCTCTCTCCTTTTTTCTTTTTTTTTGGGTTTGTTTTGTTTTTTGTAGGTCCTAGGGTTGGAAGACTGGACCCGTTTCAGAAATAGTGTTGTGCTCTCCCCTCGCTGCACTCACCTATCCTCCAACCCACTTCGTCTCGCTGTCATTTTCTCAAACCCCTTCCCCATCTCACCTCATCTTGTCTTGTCTGGTTTAGACACTGATGTGTTGACAGGGATGGTGTAGGGAAGAATGGGATACTGGTGGGTGGTGGGTGCATGTTTAGAAATTAAAAATACATCATTAAACAGAAAATGGGAAAGAAAGGACAATCTGCTTGGTAGCCCAGTTATTCCAACCCCCCTTATAACTATTTTTCTTTAATTGACCAAATGGGGCACATCAAGTAGTTTAGTGGAACCAGCCTTGAGTTTTATTTTAACTTAATTTGGTTGAAGAGGGGAAAGCCAAGCAGGTGTGTGAGGTAGGTGGTGCATTATGGGAGTCCGTTTAGTTCTGTTACCACCTCAATTGATTCTTACGACATACTACTCCCTTCATCCTCCTCAGTTGAGGATACATTTAAAAGAAACTTTATTTCTTTTGTTTTATTTGTGCATGCTTTTCTTTGGAGGGGGTTATGTGCAATGTCAGAACTTAAAATGCTAATGAATAAATCATATTTGCAAATCCCAGGATCCAGTCCTTATTTCCTGGGGTCTTAGATGAAAGGCTGAAAAACTACAAAGCAGTTTTTTCATTTTTTTGGATGTTTTTCCCAAAATTGGCTTGAATAATATGAATGGTCAGTGGTGCGTGGAGGGTTTTTTTCTTTTTCTTTTTTTTCAGTAACATACATTACTTACATCCTAAAGTCATATTATGACAGCATCAGTATTCTCTGTATAAATTACAGGTCCTCATTACAGAAAAGACAGCAAACAGCACACATGAAAGATGGAGGAAAAAGACACACTTAATGCTTGTGTGATTATAAAAACTATCTAAGATCATCTCTTTACAGACAGCCCTTTAAATTGCACGTTTTTGCTTTAGTCTATATCAGGCTTCTGTTTATAAAACCAAACGTCAACTGGAGTGCAAAAGAATTGAATTGCTTAGACCCTCACACCCTTAAAAATAAGCAAACACACTATGTACATATGAAGTACTAAAATAGACTTGATTTCTACATGTTGTGCACTATCTTTCTACTGTTCATAAAAATACTTTGTAATTGCACTTTGACTTTAAATTAAAGATGGGAATGCACCTCATGATTGAAACTGCAGTTTGGCAATAAAGACTTAGAGCCTCTGTTTATCTGTAGATTGTCTGGGCCGACTTGTAGGTCATCTTGGACAGTTGGCGTATTATCAGAGTGAGGCCAGGTATCCTTTTGAAGTTTGTCTAAAGTTGTTAAAAACGGCAGCTATAAGAGTATCTCAAAATAATTCCAGGAATATAAATATGAAAATGTTTTTGTACGCCAAACATCCTCTGAACAAAATAGAAACTAAAACATTCCTGCACACGTTGGGTTTAACCCTTATTTCTTCCATTTAAAGCTCAAACTTTAATCCACTTTGTAATTCAGACCAGTGATCCTGTACTTGTATTTGCTAATACAAATTTTAAACCAATGACAAACTTTTTTTTTTTTTTTTTTTTTTTAAATCAAACTCTGGATATCTTTGTCGATAAAGTGCAGGAAATCCTACTCTCACCCTCTGACTATATTGCTACTGAGTGCTTCAGCATTTTTTTTAAACATTCTTCTGTACTGGCAGACAATGCCACAACAGTCCAGATGTGTTCTTATGTGGTTGATGTTCCTTGAAACTACAACTGTCAACTCTTTAGCCATTGGTTTTAAGCCTTTGTAAAGGCAGATGTCTTGATTAACTTTGTATTGCAATGGCATCAAAATTGTCATGCAGCTCTAACACTGCTTTGGCACCACAGTCTGCATGGATATAGTTATAGACCTCAATATACATGTGAAAAGTTCGGCATCCGGCTCTAACACTCAGTTCGTCCTAAACTGTATTTTTCCATCTGTCTTCCACTCCTTCAGTTGATACTGTCTTCTCCCAAGTAGTCCAACTCAGTGCTGGGTTTGTCCAAGTCCATATCCATCATCCCCCCTGCTGAGTGCTGGTTAAAGTTTGCTGCTATCTGGTCGAAGGTCTTTCCCCGTGTCTCTGGCACTCGAAAGAATGTGAAGATGAGGAAGAAGAGGAGCAGTGCTGCGAAGATCAGGAATACATATGGCCCACAAAGCTCCTGGGGAAGAATGGGATGAAATCCAAATTCAATAACTCCCTGGACATCTGCAGAAAATGCTGGAACTACACATGACTGAGGCAGAGAAAATCATCCATGGAGCACTTTTATCATTGTTTCATCAATCCACATCCTCTGTGTAAGGGAAATACTCACAGCAACAGATTGGAAACACATGCCGATGATGAAGTTGGCAGTCCAGTTTGAACAGCCGGCCACAGCCATCGCAGCGGGCCTTGGACCCTGAGAGAACAACTCAGCAACAAAGAACCAGGGAATGGGACCTGGACCCACCTCAAAGAAGGCCACAAAACCAAAGATCGACAGCATGCTAATGTAGCTCATCCAAGGAACGCTGTCCTGTCAAGTGTAGGAAGACGTGGCTCAGACATTCATTGAGATGAGGAATCATGTTGTTTAAAACAAAAACAGCACAGTTTAAGATACATATTTGATAAGATGCATATTTGGGACACTGACCAGTAAAGCAAGAGCAACAGTCATGATGATGGCAGAGATGCACATTCCTCCAAGTCCTAGCATGTGGAGTGTCCGGCGACCCATCCTCTCTACTAGGAAGAGCTGTAAATAAGAGCAAAATGGCGTTAAGGATGTCTATTCCAGCTCATTCCAGCTATTTGGTGATTGTGCTGCCAGCAGGACTAAAATTGAAATACCTTGACCTGTTAAATGACATTGAAAAATCTTGACTTGCCAACCAAATCAAACCAGAAAAAACAGCCTTCTCTGTAATCTTATTTGCTCTTTGATAAAAATGTTAAAAAGTAATAGAGAACAACTTTGATATATAGCAGGACAGTCATTCATGGAACTAAATTGAAGATAGCTTGAACATTTACTAATAAACTTAAATCATTCACAAAACATGTCAAAGAATGTGAAGGTAGCTGGGTGTGTTTACTCACTGAGACCACAGTGAAGGCACAGTTTACCACCCCAGCTCCGATGGTGGCATTGACTGGACTCTGAACTCCAGCCTTTGTGAAGATACTGGTGGAGTAGTAGAAGATCTGCCAAAGGGGTAAACAGGTTAGATTTGGGTAAAGTCAATATTAGCCTTCACTGATTCCTGTTTTTCAAGGATTTGGGGACCTTTGTAATAAACAGATTCAGTTATCATGAGTGCAGCAGCAAACGCAACTCACTGCATTGATCCCAGAGAGCTGCTGGGAGAGCTGCAGCAGGATGGAGATGATCATGGGCTGGCGGTAGATTGGAGAGCGAAAGAGCTCCAGGATGGACACCTTCCTCTCCATGTCCATCCTCCTCTTCTCCTCCTTCATTTCTGCCAGCATGTCGCCCACCTCCAGCCTGCCTGTTAACCTCCTCAGACCTGCTCAAAGGAGGAAAATGATCGGCTAATATGAGAACCCATTGGGATGTTGGAGGACTTGGTATAGGGGGCTGTCTAAACATCCTACATATACAGACACAGGACAGTTAGCTCTATAAATGTGACATAAGCTGACTCAAAAGTACTTAATTATAGATGGCCATGTACAGTATTGTAGTAAATTATATAAAATAGGGATATCCAACCATTGTTGTACACGATAAGATCAGGACATTAAAGGCTCTCTGCTCACCGCTCTTTGCGTGGTGCTCCTGGCAGCGGACAATGTAGAGGAACCGAGGGCTCTCGGGGCAAAAGGGTAGAAGTGCCATCTGAAGTACTGTTGGCACAACAGTTAAACCCAACAGAACAGGCCACAAGTCCTCACTGCCCAGTAATGACTCCATACCAAGAATCTGCGCAGGAAGATGAACCAGATGTGGGGGCGTATAAAAGATCCTGTACATTATTTTGAGGTGAAATTTTAAAATAAACTCAGATTTAGATTCATATCTGTTGGTAGGAAGAAACACAGAGTTACAGAAAATGGAACCGCTAAGAAAGATCTGGAGGTCCCTTATGATGTCTGAAGCTGTCCTACCTGTGCAATGAGAATGCCAGTGACTATAGCCAGCTGATGGAGTGTGCCCAGAGCCCCTCTCAGACTGGTGGGAGCAATTTCACCCACGTACATCGGTGTCAAACCTGATGCCAGCCCTGCAGAGAAGAAAAGTTTGAGGAAAGATGTGTTTTACAGGGTCAGATGAACTCAGATCAGACTTGCAAAGAACGGAAAGATTGACTTCTCACCGCAGTAGGCGCCAATTATAAAACGCCCAAAGATCATCATCTCAAAGGAGCGACAGAGCTTGGACAGCCCCATCAGACTTCCACCAATGAAGGCCAGCAGGTTATTTATGAGCATGGCTTTCCTCCTGCAGAAACACAGACACACACATCAGGAGTTAATGTTCCTCATTGTGACTCTGAACCCAACCTAATATGACTTCTGTCATTATCAAGATCAACAGATCAACAGCCCCATACTGCGCATTCACTGATTGTGTATTAGAGTTCCCCTCTCTCCATTTATGTGTCCCCAACAGTTTGTTTAACATGAAAAAAATCTAGTGGTGTTTTTACCTCCAGAGGGCAGTGCCACACAAAAAACACTGACTCAAATGCATCAGATAGAAGTTATCTTTCTCCAAAAGCCAAATGATGCTGCATGGGCAGGTGGCATTGACAAGTGGATGCAGAGTATGTGTGTGGTAATTTACAACCACACGACAGTGTGAAGAAGCACTTACAGTTTGGAATCAGTCCATTTTTGAAGATATTTTTGAACCATGTCATGCAGATCAATGGCTGGTGGGGCAGTGACAAAATCCAATAATCAACATGAACATATTTTCAGACATATTAAACACAGCTGAATGCATAATAATTCAAAGGTCTCTATGGTTTTTTTTTTTTGTTTGTTTGTTTTGTGGGGGGCTTTGTTAAAAGTCATTGCATTGTGTTAATATGCATCTTTCTGGATGTCTCCTCTTGCCTCATCCACTCTCTTACAGTTATGTAATTAACAAAGTGAACCACAATGATTTTCTGTTGCAATGTGACATCACTATACACAGTGAAATTCAAACATGCAAGTCAAGAAACATCCAACAAAGTTTTTACTCTAACGTTAAATGCTCACTTTCCTCCTGTGACTGTCTCTCAGCCTCCGAACAATAGGATGTGCTGTTTTGTTTTGCTTTTTTAATTTTAGGAAGACTTTCTCCACAGTTCACTCAAGCTCCAAAGCTGAATGCCAGAAACCAACCCCCTCTCCTCTATAACCACCCTGACACACTGCTGCCTGCTCTGTTAAGATCCCCTTTCAGCCGATGGAAGGCTCCAGTCCAGTTTGCATCCCAGCTCCTGTTACAGCGAGAAACTGGGTCAAGGAGGAACATCCTGGGCAGACTTCCCCCTGGATCACTGAAACTGGAACATTGGGATCCAATTTGGATCCAGATACACGTAGAAAGGAGGTACACGTGTGTAGGCAGTATAAACTGACTATAAAACCTTAAAAATGTGTAAAAATGTCATTTCTCTAAAAGATAAAGTGAAATATCTCCATTATGTCGTAATAGACGCAGGGAAAACTTCAATTAGAGGGTATGAGATCCTGTTTTCCTACCTGCCCAACCACTCGGAGATAAAGCCCACGCAGAAGGAGGACAGCATGCCCCCAATGGAGAAGATGGCCACAGACAGGGACCAGAGGGACGTGAGGGTCCCTGTGGGGATGGGCTCCCCATGTCGGTGCACCCATGTAGCGTTATAATCTGCCTCAATGATCTGTATGAGGCCAAAGCACAATTAAGAAAACTGAAATACGGAAAACATTCCAATGGCAGGCTCAGGGATCTCTTGCAGGAACAGAACAAGGTCAATTTCAAGCTTGATTTGCCTTGAAAGGTGCATTAGTCTACACATTTATATACAACCATATTATACCGTTCCACCTTTGAGCACACATTTAGATAATTTATTCTATATTTCTATTAATGTTCTTATTTATTAGCACAAAGAGTAAGGTAAACATTACACAATTAAATACAATAGAAGGGCTTGAACAGACGAAAAAAGAAGCACATTCACTTTATACAAGTCCTCCACTTCATTTTAGCAAAGAACTTTCTAAGTCAGGGAAAAATACAAACAAAGAACAAAGCAAATTTCACATATGAATTAAGACAAGACCTTTTAAATGTATTTGGATCTGTGTTGAGAGTCTCTGCAGTTGAGCGTTTTAGCCACTGTTGTGTTTATCAGTTATAATTCTTCTTCACAGAGCAGACAGTGTCTCAGTGACCCAGGCTGGTTGGTTAGCATGCTAAATGAAGAAGAGAAGTGATAAATGGAGGAGCAAAACAAGAAGTTGCCACAGGGGACTGTGAACTCCCCTGTGGCTTAATGAACTCAGCAACATTAATTCTGTCCAGCTCTTCCACAAAAATGTATGCAAAGCCCCTTTAAAAGCAATCAATTACAAGTTTTGTCAAAATGCAGCACCCACAAAGAGAAGGCAGCTCCTCTGTAAATACTTCAGCTGAGTTTGTAGTCATGGGTGAAGGTAAGATAGATGCCTGACTACCAGCAGCCAAGTCAGAAACAGCTCACCTGACAAGATTCAAGTACAATCACCTCACTCAAGCTCTCTAAACACACAGTCAGCGACCTGAGGTTTGATGTGCAAACCCCACCGTGTGGCAGAAAATACAAAACTACACAATGGACATCTCTCTCTATCTTTGCTGTGGTTGCCTTGAGACGATAAAAGGTTCACCTTCCCCACCCTGCATCCATTTAATTCACAGCGCCACCTGGCCCGAGGCAACATGGTAGGACGTTGTGACGTCAAACACATCCTCTTGTAAAATAAGGCAGGTGACATCTGGTTAAATCACATCATGAGTCCTGCGCCAGAACTCACTTCCTTAATTAATTTCATCAGAAATCTTCTGGGAATATTATTGTTTAGTTTTGATCACTGTACTCAGTTTTTACCTTCTGAGGCGCATTGATGACACCAATGTTGTATCCAAACTCCAGAGATCCCAGTACAGCAGTGAAGACCGAGAGAGCGAGGGTTCCAGTTACTGTCTGGAGGAGCGACACACAAACACAAACAAACACATTTCAATAATTACACAACATATTTCAACCTGTACTATGTTCAGAATGGTGAATAATACTGAAAAAAAAGATAATACTGTCAAAATGAGAGCGCGCAAAACAGGATTGGTTTCATTCCACACACCCTCACACGTTCTTTCTCCACTAACATCAACTATATATAACTGTGATGCTGATGAGAGACAATCTCTCCATGATTTCACAGGCTACTTTACTGTTGATGCCTGAACTTAAGCCCCCCCACCAGTTACCCACTAGGCAACAGGCACCTGTCTCTACGGTGACAGACGACAACCTTGGGGGGAGTAAATCTTTCCCTTCAGCCCGAAGTGTGTTTCATTCTCAAAGAGCCATTTCATAAGCAGCACATTATTTAGCCTGGAGTTAGACGCTGAAGATGTCTGTCTACAAATTAGATGGATTTTTAGGATGATTTGGTGATTCCCATTTTTTTGTTTTTTTTGTTTTTTCTGTTCTATGTATTATGTTGCCCAGCTGCTGTGAGTTAGTGTGCGTCTTTAAGACTGTGTCGTGACCTTGCTGTGTTGAGTCTGTAGATAAGTTGTGTTTTGTAATCATGGACCAAAACAAAAGGGTGTGTGTTTGCCTCCATGCACGTGTCCTTGCAGAAAAGGTAAAAGAGAAAAAAACATTAGAGGCACTCTGTTATGCTCTGTTAAACCTCCTGTCAACTGTGTTTCATTGCAATTCCCTCACAGCTAAGTGTGTAGTCACTCATTAACCTTTCATGCATGTGTATATTTTCCTTCACAGTTTGATCTTTACAAATTTCAGGCTTTGACTCAGTAACCTGCTACTTACTGTCCAGCACTAACTTCTCATTTAGTTTGTTATTTTTATTTATTGCTTAATTTCACATTAAAACTTCTAGTTAATAGAGCTCCCTCCCTGGATCACTAATCTGCCCAGGCAGAGAGTTCAGTGCATCTGGGACCATTTTGTCATCAGTCCTGCAGCAGAAACTACTGTCTTGATGGCGCCACTGATTCTGCCCAAAGACAATTAAAGCCACCCTGAATCCAAAATATTTAACAGGACAGCCACCTGACCTAGAAATTACTTGTGGAAAAAGAGTTGGAGGTAACATACAACACAGGTATTGTTTATGAGGGCAGTGAAGTTGAACCAGTCAAACTAGGTGGCCTGACAAATGAGATATTTACCTTGTCAAGGTCATCTTCAGACTTAAATTAATGCCAAAGTCAAGTCAGACCAGGGCTGATGTTAGATTTCTCTTTCTGCAGAATATGACTGCATATATCAGTTTTTGGAAAGTGGAAAGTGTACCTATAAAAATATAAATAATAAATCCATATTGTTCTTTGCTTTGATTTAATTAAAATGTTATATCTATTAATTGCTTTTCTCTTGGTTTCCTGATATGTAAACTGAAATTAGCCACTACAAAGTCTTCCAAATTCATTACAATAATTTCGTGCTAAAACCTCTCCAATGTGGTTACGCATGGTTTTCCACAAAAAGCAAAACTACATCAATTTTGTGAATGAAAAAGAAATGTAAGAAAATTCATACCCTGTGGCAGGCTCACTGGAATAACTCACCTCCCCTCCGAGTTGCTGAAAACCAGCTGGCATGTCTTCAGCAGCTCCAGACGCTGAGGAGCGGCCAACAGAGACGATGCGTCTGATGCCAAATGGAGACGCGTCAAAATCCACCAGCAGCACAATGAGCCCGGACTCGAACCGTCAGACCTTCAGAAACGCGCAGAAAGGTAAAATCCAAACGGGAAGTCCACACTGAAGCTGGTGCGTCCTGTTCTGTGGGGTGCCCTCTCTCTCTGTTCCCTCCAGCTGAGATAGAGTGACAGCAGCACACCCACGTGCAAACCCCCCAGTACACAGAGGGAAGGGTGGGGGTTAGGTGGTGAGGAGGAGGTGGTGGGGGCAGGCTGCTACCATGAGGGCCCTTAGAGCTGCAGAGGACGGTCTCCTGACCTTAACTACCATTGGCTGTGTCCTGGAAGAAGACTCAGACCTAAGACCGGACTGCCAGGATCCTCCAGACTCAAGAGATGAAGCAGAAGAACTGAGAGGAGGGATTTGATTACATTTTAAGATTCCTGTTTAAGTCAACAATAATTTATCAATAGTTGAAGCTCAGAAGCTTTGCTTAGGGCCAAATTTGGTCTCAGGGCCCAGTTTGAGTGGACTGGTCTTTTATAGAGTTCAAAATGCTAGTCTAGATGCAAAACAGAGGGGGATTTTTACAATTAACTACTACTATCTCAACTACAAAGAAGTGAGAGCTCTTTTTTCACTCACAGAAGAGAGGATTTGAGATTTACATACTTGGACCTGCACAACTTTGAAGCAGCGGTTGCTCACGGTTGCTCAGGTGCCAGACTACATTCAGACCTAACTCAGAGTCCAACCAAATATGACTCAACGTTTCTCATGTGCGGCAAAGAGGGGGCTCGTCTTTGACACCATGGTTGCCATTGTCTGTCTTCCCAACAACCATAAATCCCGTTCTATTTTGGATCAAATGCCAAAGAGGTCACGCACCGCAGGCCCCCCCTTTCCGTGAACCCTCCCCCCTCTGTTGCACACAACAAAGCTTAGTCCTCTTCCAACAGGCAACAGGTGGACTCTAAATTTGGGCTGTGTCACCTGATGTGGCAGTGTAGGAGTGGGCAGGGGAAGTTTGGGACCAGGAGTGACGGTGCGTCCAAGGCGGGGATTAGGGGGTGTGTTGTGGGAGGGTTACGCCGGGCGGGAAAGGTACATATCTGCCAAGGAGCTCAGTGGAAAAATATCTGCTCCAGATCTCTCATTAAAAAGACAGGAGCCCAGACCAAATAGACACACCCCCTCTAAGCTCACACCACTATGTCCTCACTGCCTTTGCCTTTTGCTGCCCTCATATGCACACTGAGAATGATTGTGGGGAACCTGACACCCCTCATCCAAAGCCAGGGGCCTCAAGCACAGTCATGTGTGCCTGTGTGACTCTGACTAAATGCAGAGAAATGTTACACCAGCAGAACAGTGGTGTAGAGCCCCGAGCGGCATAACTCAAGGGTTCATGCGTGTGACACGGAACAGACACAGGTAAGGGTACGTTTCAAAAGGTGTCACAGTGACTGATACAGCGAGCCAAGAGCAATTATAGAACCAAAGTACAGACTCAGACACGGTATAAATCTCACCACACTCACAATTCTGCACAATATTTTTGACCATCATCTGTGTTGTCACCAAACTGAAAACTACTGCATGTTTGACTGTTATCTTAAACAAAAAGTCACGCCATCACAACACACAATGTGACTGCCCTCTGTTGATCACCCAAGTAATGTAACAAAAGGGCCGGTGTAAATACTATTCCTCCTTGTCACGACCTGTGTGTGTGTGTCTGTGAGGTCAGTTGGTTCAAAATCATGCTACAGTAAATGGAGTTATGCCATGGGTGGCAGGTGCTGCACGGCAGGATCAACGTCTGTGCTTGAGAGGTGACAACATTTGCACATGACTTCAGCTGTCTGCTGGGAAAAACTTCTTAGACGTATGAGAAGATACAGCAACATTACGTGAGTTGAAACACTAAAACCGTAGAATTAACCACACTGAATTTAATTCAGCAACACAACCAACGCGGAGGAGTGATGTGACATAATACACACAGCAATATAATGATTTGGGCCTTCCTGATTATATGTGAATGATGCTTGAAGTGAATCAGGCTCACCAGCAGAGTGACACCAGATCCAACACGTTGTTCCAGTTATGATACGGCCTTCTATGGCACTTTGGAAAAATCAGGTCTGCAGCTCATGACTTTATGTAAATTCAAATTGCGAAATATCTGAGAACTGAATAACAATTAAATCAGGAGACGATGTATAAAGATTACTGGCCTCAAGCCAAAGAAAGGGAAACAAAATCACAGCAAGGTACTAAAAGTTCCGCTTTTCTTTGTTTTGTTTTTTTTATATGTTTGCAGTCATCCTGCAGTCTATCAAAAAGACAGAGAAAACACACACCCCCATGCATCCTCTTGACACTTGGTGTCTCTTTGCACACTAGAAGAGGATATTACATTTGACACCATCAGATTTACTAAACCACCTGTGCCAACATTTTATAAAATGTAATTAGGCAAGTGCTCTTTTCTCTCTCGAGCCTGGTCCTGTCCTGTCAGATCTCACTATTGTATCTATATGCAGTGCCACACAGGATCAAGTTCACAGTGGCACCACACATGCACATTCACTCAAAGGTCAAATAGCCACGAAGCCCCAAAATGGCACCAATAACCGCTATGCACCCTGAGAGGAGGATAAGAACCAACATTCAGCACGTAGTCTTTGGAAGTGACTCCAGGTGCCGGATCAGGACCAGACAGCAGCAGCATGGCACAAATTGTCTAACAGCCATTCCACTGAGGTGGAGTTTCTCTGCACTTCTCACCCCCGGAGGCGTTCGAGTGTGTCTTCTCTGCAAAGGGAAAGTGTAAGAGTCTGCCAGAGCAGATGACACAATCCTGTCTCAGTAATAGTGTGAATTGCAAATTTCCCAACCCAGGGACTAATAGAGGTTTATGTTATCTTATCTCATATCAACTGATTTAAAAACACAAGTTGTGGTCTTAAACAGGAGTAAGAGGGAAAATGTAGGAGGAAATCCCCACATGGCTCTTTAGTGAGCTGCTGAACCAACCCACTCCAGGGCCAAGGCCTCAGAGTTGACCTTTGACTTCACTGCAGCGAGACAGAAGCAGATGCATCATGTGCATTCAGGGGTCACAAATGACTATTGTTGGATTGAAAATAACAAATTTTCCTCATCTTTTTTTGCTGTTGGTTGTTTCTTATGTCAAATTAAAGTCAACAACCCAGTTCAGCTTCAAGTTTTGCCAAAATCAGGAATCCAAATTGCATTTTAACTCTTTAAATATTCATTTTCCTTTCGTCACAATGTCGTCATGTTGCCTTCAGTTGCCCATCTGAAACGAAAACATTATAATATAAAAGATAAGAAAACGCGGAACACGTTTTAAAATAATCCTAAACATTGAACATTAAGTACATTTTAGCATCCAATTTCATTTAAGATGAAGCTCAAGACAGAAGGCTTGAGAATAGATGATCTAGAGACCAAACCAAAAACTACAATAACCCCTATACAACAGTAAGACAATGCCAAATAACACAATATAGAACATATCTTAACTATTCGGATGTTTGAAACATGGACAAAGTTTTTTTTGTGGTGCTGCTTACATCGGATTTTTTACGGCATTCTCCTTCAGTTATAGCATTTCCGATAGTTTTAAAGCAGCATAGCTGTTTCGCAGTGTTGCGTTTGGGCGCATCAGGAAAGCAGGACGCTTGTGATTGGCGCTGGCCGGCGCCATAAGAACCGCCTACCGAGCGAGTCGCTGGGATTCCCCGACAGCAACGTGCTCCGTCGTATTTATAAACATTTTGGCTTTTCCTGCTGATTCTGCTCGAGTCCTCGCACACCACGTAGCCGTGTGTCCGTGCCTTCTCCCAGCTGAGCCGACGACAGAGGGTCGGTGAACACTTCCGGCAGATGAACAAACTTTAGCCAAGTTAGCTAACATTATTTCGGTCATTCGAAAACATCTAGCTAGAGCAATTAGCTTGGATGCTAGCTCAGGTTAAGCTAACTAACATGAAGACAAATGTTCGCTATGCTCCTGTAGCACAGGCGGATTTTATCTGTGTGTTGGCCCTTTTTGGCTTCAAATGAATTTATTCTTTAAAGTTTGGTGGTGAAAAGTGCCGACTTCGGTGGCCCTGTCTGTGTGGGCCTGTTGTCGACAAAATGGACGGTGGCTAACGACAGGTTGTCGTCAGTTCCCTGGCCTCTCCGCAGACTTTATTCTCTCTGATTTTTTTTTTTAATGTCCGGGAAGTTGTGTGTGTTTTATTTTGTGAAACGATAACGCACAGCTGTTGGCTGTCAGCTCACAGTGAAATTTTATTTTATGACACTAAAACATCATTGAAGTTTGACATTTTCTGACTAAAGAGGAAGGACAGAGTTGTCACGTTTTGTCTGCTTGCTATCAGATGCTCTCTGTCTATCTAGTAATTTCAAATCATCGCGGTCACCCTGTAAATGTGGGTCTTTTTAAGGTTAGATACATATTCAGTATGCCTGTAAGTGGACTTGAATTGGGATTTAACTAATTATGTAAAAAGGTTAGCCATATATTACAAAATTAATTTGATGCTACTTGGTGTGTAAATGGTGAGTTTGATAGAGATCTAATTTTTAGATACCGCCCCAATCCAACTTCCTGTTTATCCCCACAGGTCTGCTCCTTAAATTTTGTCTTGGCGGGGGAAGGACGGTCAAAGATGGATGACCAGAATTTGGATGGCCTCCATCTTACTCAGAACCTGCCCCTGAGCCAGGATTCATTCAGGGAGCTCTGGGAGAGCGTGTAAGCTCTGTTGTGAAGTTGAGTAAAATTGAAAATAGTCGCAGTACTCTGTAAAAGTTGACTAGATTGCTTGTTTGTTTTTACAGGGTCACTCCATCCATCTCCACTATCCCAGCAGCAACCACCGAGAATCAAGAGTGGAGGCCTGATGGGCAAATGGACATGCTGGTAATTATGCCTACACATGCATTCAATCTGTAACATCAAAGTTAAATGGTCCAGAGAAAAGTCTACGGTTATCAGTACTCACAAGATGGAAACTTTTATCTTAATTTATTTATCAATGGAAACACTGTAACACATCATGCTTTTTCTTCTTTTTGTCCTTTATCAGCTCTTACCTTATCAAGTGCTAAGTGACGGGTTTGATGAGAATCTGTTTGAGCTGCCCCCAGAATCTGAGGCTAGGGATGGTGTTACTCCCCCGGCGTCCACTGTCCCAGTTACAACAGACTATCCTGGGGAATACAGCTTTCAACTACGCTTTCAGAAGTCTGGTACAGCCAAATCTGTCACTTCAACGGTAAGTAACTGCAAGGCTGAGTGTGTATTTTCCAAAATTATTGTTGTTATTATTATTATTATTATTATTTTATTTTTTTTTTAGCAAGGGTGCATACCTAGGAATAGTCAGATAAATGACTAACAGCAATAGAGAGGTGTATTTGCCGCTCACAGTGCATGGTTTTGTCAGTATCAGACAGGATCCAAAAATGAAAAATGTGTTAATTTGAACAGGTTTTAACCCTAACCCTATCCTGCAGCGAAACATGGTAGGAAACGCATGTTTGCTTTTTTTTTCCCCCCCCCCAATTAAATCCAACCTATTGGACCAGAAATAAAATCTTTTGACTGATTTAAAAACATCTGGTAAATTAACTGGCTGGTCTCTTGGCTACAAAGTTGTTTAAATATAACAACCTATGAAATTTTTTTTGTTGTTGTTGCTCAGCAGTGAAATAAAATGTCTTACCATGGCCCACTGCGTAAAATCCATTCAATCGCGTGGTAGTGTTCATGTTGGAATCTTATTCATTGTGATGATTTGCTAAATCTTAAAGTCTGCGGTCAGTCAGTTAGTCTGAAGAGCCAATGGAATTACCATGGCTATATTGACTCCTACCCCTGATTGGTCACTTTAGTTAAAGTTAGGGTGGTCTTCTCTGAAACTCCCACCCCTTCGATCTTTGCTGTGGCCTGTGAGAGAGGTGCAGTTTGGTGGTAAAACTCTAACATGACAGGGCATGTTCCTACACTCTCTTCCTCCAGCAATGCAATGGTAATTTTTTATTTATTTATTTAATTGCTAAATCTGAACTTAATGTTCTGGGCAACTAAACATGTTAGGATTTTTCATAATGCAAATGTTTTTCCAGCATCAATACATTTTGGTATACGTTTGGTGTACATGCTTATTCTGAGGCAGTTTAGGCTTCCTCACATATAAACAAACAGCCTTTTGTATTCCTCTCAGTTTTCAGAGCTTCTCAACAAGCTCTACTGCCAGCTGGCAAAAACCACCCCAGTTGAAGTGCTGGTGAGCAAGGAGCCTCCTCAGGGTGCAGTCCTCAGGGCCACAGCAGTTTATAAGAAGACTGAGCATGTGGCTGATGTGGTCCGCAGATGTCCCCATCACCAGAATGAGGATAGTAAGGAAAAAGTTTCCATGAAAAAGTTGTCTTCTATAAGTGATGGAAGCATCTGATTGTTTGCATGACAGATGTAAACTGACTTAAAATTAAAGAAAAATTTTTCTCATCTGCTTTCTGTTCAGCTGCAGAGCATCGCAGCCATCTGATCAGAGTGGAGGGAAACCAGAGGGCTCAGTATTTTGAAGATCTCCACACGAAGAGACAGAGTGTGACTGTCCCATATGAGCGGCCCCAGGTATGGCAGTCACACCTGATCTGTCTGATGGGGCACATCGCTTCCCTGTCCTCAGCAGTTCTACCAGTTCTCATTTACAATGGTCTTTAACTCTATAGCACATTCTATTAGTATATGAACTGTAAAGGTAAATATAACAATGTATACATTTCATATTTCAGTTGGGCTCAGAGATGACAACCATCCTGCTGAGCTTTATGTGCAACAGCTCCTGCATGGGTGGCATGAACCGCAGGCCAATCCTTGCCATCTTGACCCTTGAGTCTCCAGAGTAAGTATAACTTCTCTTTTACCCAAAGTGCTGAGGATGGAGGGAGTGCTGATTTAACTTGTTTGTTGGGAGAAAATTATGGGAAGAGGGGATAGGCAACATAGTTTAAATGGAAACGCTCTAAGGTGTTGTTTTTTTTTTTTTGTGTGTGTGTGTGTGTGCGCGCTAAGGATTCCTCAAATAAGTCTTTGATGTTGCAGCCCAGGAAGCCATTTTGACCCTTGCTCCTATTCATCTCCTTCCCAGTGGTCTGGTGTTGGGCCGCAGATGCTTCGAGGTGCGTGTCTGTGCATGTCCAGGCAGGGACCGCAAAACTGAGGAGGAAAATAACATGAAGACGCAGAATGGCACCAAGCAAACCAAAAAAAGAAGTAAGTACTTGCATTAAATTGAACTTAAGTCTCCTTCCTTCCTTCCTTAACTCACTTTGGTTTGTTTAGAGAGTACCCCTGCCCCTGACACCACATCTGTGAAGAAGTCCAAGTCTGCCTCCAGTGCAGAGGAGGAGGACAAGGAGGTCTTTGTTCTTCATGTAAGTAAAGATGAATACTATCACAAAGCTGCAATGCTTCCCAAGATTTTTTTTTTCCTTTGAATGATTTCTAATGATCTCTGCTGCAGATTCGTGGCCGTGAACGCTATGAAATGCTGAAGAAAATACATGATGGTCTGGAGTTGCTTGACAAAGAAAAGTAAGTAATGATCCACTTACTGGACACCACAACTGTATTCACTTTGAGTTAACTGAACATTCCTCAAGAAAATCTGAATATGATCTACACCTACAGATGTTAGTGACCACATCCTTAAGACCACAACTCTGTTAATTTGTTAGCAAATTTTTTCTCACAGTTGAAAGAAATGTAAATCCAGATGCAGTTAAATTGTAATCACTATGTATTGAGTTATCCTAAGATTAAATCAGGTACTAAAAAGTCAATGAATACACCATCTTCAAAACTTAGTCATTATAACACGTTTTTTATTATGTTATCATCTGTTCAGATTAAAAACAAGAAATACTGCAGACACTATTTAGCTATTAAACCAGTGTCACATCTGCCTTGTTTGTCTGGTTCTCTCTCTCTGCAGCAAAACCGGTCCAAAGTCCAAGGTCTCTGTGAAGAGTGAGCCCCCTCTGCCCTCCAGCGGAAAGAGACTCTTGCACAGAGGAGAGCGAAGTGACAGTGAATAAGATTGTCATGATAATGAGAACAATCATTGCTTGCTCCTTCCAAACCACCCCATTCACTTAAGTTTTAAATTTCTCATTGGAATTCTCCGTCTTCCTATGATTCCATGATTTTCAGGTGGGACGTAATTGGCAAAGACTAAATTTAATCACCTTTTAATTTTGGGTGTTTTGTTTTGTTTCAACGACTCCGTTTGTAAAATTTTTGTTAGTCATGTTGTCTCTTATAACACATTGTATTTAGTTAGATGAAAACCAAAGAGATAGAGTCTTGGTTTCTTCTGTGAAGTTTATTTTCTTTGTCTTACGATATAAAATTAATAATCTGGTTGTAAGAACCTGAGATGAGTAATGCCTGAGGCAGATGTTTGATAAAATTGGAACACAAGTCACTGCCACTAGTTTGAAAAAATGTTTGAAAAACTGGTCCATGTGTTTACCTCCAATATCGTTGCTGTATTACTGCACCTCAACTTGGAAGACATTTATTGCACCATAAACAATGCAAATCCATATTTTTATCTGCCAGTGTGAGCAAATTTAGCCCACGTGTTGCTGTCTGAAATGTGCTGTGCAACCACACACATTTATACATTTAAAAAAAGAACTACTTGATATTATTAACAATGATCATATTCTGTCATTCATATGCATACATATTCCTTGTAAAAATCTGATCGCAAATACATTTGAGCAACCTCCACCCCCCCAAACGGATCCACAAAGAGGTCTTGTTGCTTGTCTTCTCAACTTCATGTTAGAATTAAAACGCTAGATTTGGTAGCTGAGGGGGTTGGCTGGTTCACCCCACAAGCTAATGATTTTGTTCCTGTGAATTTTTTTTTTTTTTTTTTTTTTGCACTCATTGATTAAAAAAAAAAAAAAAGTAAGAATATTAGAAAATCACTTTTTTTGGTTACAGAACACAAGACAGTTATTTTTATGGGATTTACGATAACTATCATGAAGTTTGTTTAAATATCCTGGATTTAGCTTTTTTGGTAACCTGCAACAAAAATTATGTGTTATGTTTTTGTTTTGGACCGTTGTCTACATATAGTTTGCTCCTCCACCAGCACTTCAGTTTATGTGACCAATTAAACCAATTTTTTGTGATATCACTGCCATAAAGTATAAAGGCATTTTTTTTTGTTTCTGTATCTTTATAGATTATTTTGGGAAGTTAGTTTTATATAAGAGGTTTATCTTTCTATATTTTTTGTTATTTTTTTCATGGCTTTTTTTGTACTAATTTCCATTTTGTTACACAAAGCTTAAATGCTAAATAAATGCTGCAATGTTAAACAGTTCTCTTTATACATATTTTTTAAACGTGTGTCGTTAATCTTGATGTCTCTGCCCCCTGATCGGTTGTTGTGCTGTTCCTGACTTCTTGCTTTTTCTCTGTTGGTACTTTGCATTTATGATGCAAAGCTAGCAGGATCTAGCTGTTAATGTCACCCAGGCTGAAAGGAGCCTTGTGTTGCTAGTCAAATGTGCTGTCTATTACCTGTTGACTATCATGTAGGTGGAACAGGTGTATGTTTGTTCAAATGATCCTATCTTTTACAGAGATCATTTCCTTTTATGTTAAGAGTCACTGTAGCTCTGGGGAAATTTTGTCACACTTTCAACCGTTCAGGCATTGGAAATTTGGTTTTAATATGTGTTCTGTTTCTTTCAATTAACTTTTTACAGTAGGTGTTCACTGTGGAAATAACGAGGGATCCACTAGAAGCCAACATGTTTCAGGACAAAGTCTGGATTTTAATAACATGTGGTAAGTCTTTTTTTTTTTCTATAGCACAGTATTAAGTTAATTGCTGTGAAGAGGACTGAAGGTTTTAATTAATCTGCAGATAATGTTTTGATTTGTCTATGAAATATGAAAATGTCATGTCTTTCAATACTGTTTCTGACTGCGTAAAACACCAAAAGATATTCAATCTACCATCACATGAAATAGAGGAAATACAGCTGGGGGAAGGATAAAGACTAATTTGATCTGAATGTATCCTGTAAAGGAGGATAAGAGATTTTTTTTTTTTTTTTTTTTTTGTGAGAAATGTGACATTTCGGTGAAGTTAATATTGATACAGTTGCAGTGAGAGTTGAAAGATGTACAGCTTCTGAGAGGACGGCAAAAATGTGCTCATGGTGATATAGAGAAGAAAAAGATTCTGGTAAAAGAATGTGCTGGAACTTTGCCTTGTTGGATATTATATTAAAATTTTTGACTTTTCACCTCTAGTGTATATCTGTTGGTGTCCAGCTCAGATGATGGTGCTGTACAAGTTTGGGGTGGCAGATCAAGAGTACTTCTTCCTGTCAAAAAATTTCTCTTGGGATGAAGCCAGAAATCATTGTCAGGTACAGTACAAACCAGATGTACAGAAAACGCTGAAACAGAATGGGGGGGAAAATACTCGAAACAAGATGAATCATGGTGACTTATATCATAACGTCTGTACTGATGAATGTCTATTTCCTTCTCAACTTAAAAAAAAAAACCTTTCTTGTTGAGATTCAGTGATTGGAAGTTGATAACACTCATGTCTATCTACAAAGAATAAAAAATATAATCAGCAACTTGTAAGCTTAGCGTAAATTAGCTAACCAAATGCTTCCCTGTGAAAAGTCGTTAAATACTCCCGAAGGTCATTCTTCTGGGGCCATGAATGACTATCATGATCCAGGTTAATATTGGATTGGGATTCGATAAATTGCTGAGTAAAGAAAAGGAAGTTTATATTTGTGACAGTTACCCTTTGTGTCCTGTCAGGTCTGTTTCAAAGAACTGGTGACTTTGACCCCCAGCAACATCCAGAACATCGCCAACAAGCTCGTCTCTGACTCCTGGATCGGCCTTCGCAAGAACTTCCACTCAGACACCAACTCCACCACTCATGCCAACCAGCCATGGACCCGCTGGGCCAACGGGGATCCTCTCTTTTTCCAGAACTGGCATCCGGGTTGGCCTGCGTTCAAATCCTCCTCACCTAAAATAAACTGCTGCAGCTGTTGCAGCACCTGCCCGGCAGTGAAAAAGTACACCAGTTCAGAATTCACAACTTCAACTCCAGATGTGATGAATATTAGTGGATCTGGAGCTTTCACTCCAGATGTGATGAATATTAGTGGATCTGGAGCTTTCACTCCAGATGTGATGAATATTAGTGGATCTGGAGCTTTCACTCCAGATGTGATGAATATTAGTGGATCTGGAGCTTTCACTCCAGATGTGATGAATATTAGTGGATCTGGAGCTTTCACGACAGAAGTGATGAGCGTAAGAAGCTTCACCAATGCCACTAACACGACTGAGAGTGATGTGAGTGCTCAGTGCATATGCTCCCCAATGCTGTTGCCTGATGTCCCAGACCCCAA
This sequence comes from Echeneis naucrates, assembly GCF_900963305.1. Taxonomy (NCBI): domain Eukaryota; kingdom Metazoa; phylum Chordata; class Actinopteri; order Carangiformes; family Echeneidae; genus Echeneis; species Echeneis naucrates. The sequence goes on along the minus strand of NC_042528.1, from coordinate 5,541,864 downwards.
TGAGCACTATATAGAGGACTCGTGTGTGGCCATGCTCAGCTCTGGAACTTGGGTTGAAAAGCGCTGCTCAGATATTCTTCCTTTTATTTGTTATGAAGGTAGGTCTTGTCTCACACTGCCCCACACAGAGCTACTGTAGTGTATATGACCTGTGCAGGATGCTCCTATCTCTGCCCTTTGCACATGCAGCTGCATTATTATATTGTGGATATTTGTCTAATGGTCCATTGGTCTGGTAGTCTTTTACAAGTTTTACATTAATTTGCATGTGACGTTATGCTTCCATAATCCCCTCTTTCAATTTTATGTGACTTCTATGTTTGGTTTAAGGACACATTTTCATCCTCCACATGCCACAGAAAAAAGAATAAATCCATCCTTATAGCAATTAAATATGTGTACAAAATTACAAGTAAAAACTTGTATTTCAATTAATTACTTTTTGTTTCCACATCTTGAACAAATCAAGAGATTATTTTGTTATATTTATTCTCGACTTGATTTTTCCACAGTTATAATTTGTATAAGATGTAACATAAAAACAAGGTATGAAGAACAACACTTAAAGTATCAAAGTATACATTTCCTCTGCTAATGAATTATCATCTCACTTCTGACTGCAGATCATTTTGTTTGCAAAGCCAACGTGACTGACATGACAAACAGCAGTGCTACTCTCACATGGCCTGCCGGGCCTGGCGCCATCAGCCATTACCGTGTGGAACTCAGCTTCCAAGGGGGAGGAGCTTCCCAAAACAAAACGGAAACCACAAATAACCTTACGCATGACCTTTCTGACCTGATGCCAGGTGGCAAATATGCAGTCCAGGTGTTCCCTGTTAAATGTGACCGAGACCTCAACTCGGAGAAAGTTGTCTTCTACACAAGTGAGTAACATCTGAGTTAAAATAGCTATAACTTCATTTGTTGACCTTCAGTTTTACTCCCACTCACACTGTCAATTTTCAGTTCCAAACAAAGTGGAAAACCTCACTGTAAGAGCGGTGACAGAAGCATCTGTCGTTCTGCAATGGAAAAAACCAGCCGGATCGGTAGAGTCTTATATTATCAAATACAAAGATGAGTGGAATTCAAGTGCAGCCATGGAGGAGAAGGAGGTCTCTGGATTGAGCCCTGGAAACCCTTACACATTCACCGTACTTTCAAAAGTCGACTCCCTCCTGAGTGAAGCGTCTAACATCACAGCACATACAAGTGAGTTTCAATCAACTAATAGACACATTTCAAAGGGTAATAAGCTGCATGATGCATCGGTTTAGCTATTATACGGCCTCTGTTTTTTTAAATGTAGTGTTTTTTTACACTGCGTTACTGAGACCGGCCAAAGCACATAAAAACAGAACTTAAAGGAGGATGCATTTCGAAGCTTGTTTCTGACTCCCAGGACGTGGAATTGAAATGAGCAAGATGATTTGTTGTTGCGTTAATCTGTTTATTCTCTTTGTCAGAGCCCTCTACAGTGACCGACCTGAGGGTGTCTGAAATCAACGAAACATCTCTGCTCCTCACCTGGATGCTACCTAGGGGCAATGCCACAACTTACAGGGTGATGGCTTATCATGATTATAACAATCGGTATGTATTTGTATACATAAATAAACATATATATATATAGGCCTTGTTTTGATAACTGATTGTCAGTGAAAATGCAGCATTTTCAGTGCTTCAGCAATGTTCCCTTATAAGACATTAAATTGATCATTATCTAAATCAGGATTTCTGTCACGTTTCCAAATCAAGTCACATACCCCCATTTGATAAGACTCCCAGGACCAGCCTTGAGTGAATGTTTTTAACTTAAAGCCCTGAAACCTAAGCTTTTTACCAAACAAACAGTTAAAACCTGTGACCAAAATAGTTACATATTCTGACATTACATTACTTAGCGATAGACTTATGTGTACAGCAATAAGAATAACTGCAGCTGGTAAGTGAAACCAAGGAATTGTTCACTGCAAACTATGAGGGATTGGTTTATCTTTTACTTTTCTTTACACTTGGGATGTGCTTATCTTGTACGGTGACTTAGATGTAGTAAATTTGCTGCATTTAGACATCACTGATAACTTAGTGAGTGAAGATTTATTACTACTGAGGGAATATAGAAGAGCTGCAAGAACAAGACCCATCTGGTAATGGACTATGGAGTGGTACCACTGTAATATCTCTGAATTTCCTGCAACTTGTCTCTGCCAGCTGCAGCGCTATAAATGAACTGAATTTCTCCTCCCCACAGCACAGACCCTATTAACGTGAGTCATAATGCTCAAACCCTGCAGTCAGTGAGAATAACAGAACTGCCGGAGGGCACCAGAATAAACCTCACCGTGGAAGCACTGGCCGGTGACACTATGGGAGACAGCGTGGCCACCTACAACTACACTGGTAGTTCTTTGCAGATGGTTTTGGAATTACCCACTAGATTCACAGCAAACATTGTTTTTTTAAAAAAAAAAACAACAACAACAAAAAAAAAAAAAAACATGTCCTGTTGTGTTGCTTGTCACTAATCTGTCTCTATGACTCCTACATAGTTCCTAAACCAATATGGGACCTGATGTTGGAGACAACAAGTGACTCCCTCCACGCCAACTGGAAGCAACCTTGGGTTAACCACTTCAAGGTGGAGCTCCAGCTATCTGGCGAAGAGAAGATAGTTAAAACTGTGCATAACCACACAATCACATTTCCAAACCTGAAGGCCGCAGCCAACTACACAGTGGTGGTCTATAGCGATCTTGACGGGATCCGAAGCTCAGGGGTGGCATGCGTCAAATTCACCAGTGAGTCTCTTTGGCTGCTGTTGTAAAGTTATAATCAGTCAGATTTAGGTCCCTGTCTCTATATATCAGTTGTGCAGAGGATTGGCAACCCAGCTGGGATTGACTCCAGCCACCCAGTAACCCCGATTAATAAGTGGTACAGATAATGGATTTTTTTTGTCCTTCTTTTCAGAGCCGACCCCACCTACTGACCTTACAGTCACAAATCGGACTGAAAACCAGCTCTTCTTTAAGTGGAAGGCCCCTCAAAACACAGTGACAATCAAGTACCTGGTTAAACTCAACTCCAGCTTCTGGAATTATGAACAGGAGGTCACTTTGGATAACCAGACCAGCTACGTCTTCACAAATTTGAAGTCAGGGACCAAATACAGCTTTCAAGTGCAAACAGTGGCAAATGAAATGAAGAGCAAACCATTGACCACGACAAATTCTACAAGTGAGTTCTTTGTGATTTAACTTTCAGTGAGAAAACTGCCAGAGATTTTCAGTGTTTTAGTAGTTAGCACACAAACTAAATACTATGAGAAATATTGTCAGTTTGTAAATGAAAAGTTTGCAGTCAGCGACTCGCCAAGTCTACAGCTTCCCTAACAGAACCATGAATGAGATCACTCATAATTGATTATAAAAGAAAGTGACTGTGATATTTGTTTGGAGTCATTTCCTCACCATAACCTTTATCTGTTGATGCACACGCCAGAAATGAAATTTTATTTCAATTTCACAAAGCGTTATCTGGATTGTTCAATTTGCTGTTGACAGATATCAGTCAAAATTAAACAAACTAATATGGAAAAATACAGCAGTCTGTTAGAACAGCTTGGGTGTGAAATTAGCCTAAATTATGTGTGTAATGTGTGTAGTTAATGAGCTAAAACTGAAAGAAAGGAAGTTCCTTTAAAAGTCTAAATGTTTATATATAACCTGTGACTTCGGCGACAAAATGAACTGCATGTTTTATTATTATTATTTATTTTTTCATCTGCTTGCCGATGAGGGTGCCTCTTTGGTCCAATTTCCTCATTTAACATCTATTTGTTCCCCAGTTGCAGTGACAGCGGAGATCAGCCTGGCCATGCAATGCTCTTCCTCCAAACCTCTCCTCTGTGCAAATGAGACCTCGAGGAATACTATAATTAATAAGGTACGTCAATCACAATGTAGACAAAACGAATGCAGGATCTCTCCAAATGGGGAGCTTTTTGATATTTTGTTTTTTTTTGTAAAAGGGATGTGCAGTAATTATTTTTGTTTTATAGACAAAGGTATATCAATATATATCCATTGACAGCTTTATTGTTATATGTTGCAGCTGAAGGAACATTTTCAAATGAAGTTGAAGAACGATGTTTTCTGGCAACTCGAAACTTCCTGACTCATTCTGGCCTAATGTTTTTTTTTTTTTTGGGGTGGTCAAATTATAAATTACAATATTAAGCTGTCATGTATGACATGTAGAGACTAGAATATATAATAGAAAAGAATACATGAGTATATGTCATCTATGTAGGTAGTTTTGTGCTGTGATTTTTTTTTTTTAGATCTAGTTACTTTGATAAAATGTTAATTTGACCATTTGAATTATTAACAAAAATAACACAGATTTAATAAATAATGCTACTAATAAATATGTATGTTACTGTTATAATTTCCACTGAGTGACACTTTGTTTTGGACTCTCGGTTTAGATGGGTTTTTTTTTTTTTTTTATCTCCTGACTTTCTCTTGTTTTTCCTTTCATTGTGATTAACTGTCCCTCCCTAAAGTTTTCTCTTAGTACTAAAAGACACTTTGTCTCCATTTGCTTCTTTTTATATCTTCGGGTTCAATATTTTCAACATTTCTGTTGCTTATTTTAAATGGACTGACTCAACAGTAAAAATACACACATTTGGAGCTTTTATCAACAGAAAAGCAATTTGATCACATCCCAAAATGCAAATCACCAGAATACTGAGAAGATATAAAGGAGCAGCAGATAAAACTGGCTGGGTCAGCCGGTAAACACACTCTGTAGAGCAGCTGTAATGTGAGGATCAGTTTGAGCTGAAAACACAAGTAGATGTCGCTGTTATTAATAGTTACTTAATTTGTAAAATTTTTGGTCATCTTCACACTCACTACTTCCTCCTCTTAAGTTTTCTTTGGAGCCGAATACTTGGGGCAGGGTGGGCACATTTTGTTCAGCTCAGCGTGAAGACAATAACTATGAGTCAAGAAGCAGACAAAACAGCTGAAGAAAAGGACAAAATGGATCAAATACCAGCAGGGAATTGTCAGCAGGATGCCTGGACGATGATGTCAAGCAAGAAACACCAGCAGGTAAATTATCAACATCATTTCCTGACACGACTGCCTTAAATGAAGTGTACAAACGGTCAAAGACAAATCTTAATGACAAATTGTTTATCTTTTATAGCTAGTTGTAAACTCAAAGGACTCCTTAGTCCTTATTCACTCCTGTCTGTGTGTCACAGAATGATGCAGTATGAGACGTCACCTAATTATCAACAATTATTTGCCCGAACAGCAACAAGCATAATTACGTTTTCCTGGTTTTAAAGTCCAGGTTTACTTTTCCTATTCTTACAAGTTTATTCTTCATCAGGCTCAGAAAGGTAAAGAGGTGTAATGGTGTATAGGTCTGGTGCTTTTTGGTGAGTAGAAATAAGAATGTATGCATCTCTATACATTTGTTCTGATTTAAAATTGGCCTTTTGCCAAAAAGAGCTTCAAAGTCATATTTAGTTACTTGCTCAGTGGATCAACTTGTTTGCAGTTGTGAAAACTGGTTTCTCAGTCACAAGGTTGGCAGCACTAGAAGAGGATCAGACCTCCAAATGTTCAGGACGAGAGCTGATGGAGAAGCTGCAACAGTGCCAAGTAAAGCACCTGGACCTGGACCTGATGCACCGTCATGTGGCTCAAGGTGCTTTACATTTCTCTGTGTTCCAAAAATCTGACATCCAACCACCTTCACAGCTGTATCTGTGTTCCCTTCCTGTTGTGTGGAGACTCCAGATGCAGCGTGTGTCCAAGCGGCTGGATCTGGTGGAGGGGTCACTGCTACGTCTGAGGGACGTGAAGAAAATCGTCAGTGGCATGAGAGCACGGAGTTTTGTCAGGCACACAACAGCAGTCTGGCTATAATCAAAGACTGCAGAGATGGTAAGTATATAAAGAGAAAGCTGTATTAGATGTATTCTTTAGTCAAAGTTTTAACCCTTTAACTGGACCTTGATAGTTTCTTGATTTTGGGGGTGGGGGAGTCCAGGTGACTTACTGAAAGTTCTCTTGCAACTTTAATTTTTGATTAATCATTTTATTTATATGGCCCAATTCAAACATCACAAATTTGCAGAGAATGTGCAACTTTCCAGGAATAGTGAGTTGAAATTGCACTTTGCACAGATAGTAACAAGTTTAAAAGTCATTTTAAAAGTGAACCTTCATCCTCAGGAATTTATCCAAGGTGTGATGCAGAAGTTCCCTCGCCTAACACACTCCCAGCAGGAAGGCCAGTGGCTGTGGGGGGACGGGACAGATGCCCAGCACTACATGCTGTAAGTCCAGATAAAAAAAAAATACATATATAAATAAATTCTGTGGCTCCTTACAGAAAAAGAGAATGTGAACATCACAGGGCCCCTCAATATGCTACAACTTAAAAACCCACAAAATTTAAATTTGACAATACACACAATGCAAATAGGCCTACTTCAACAACTGTTATGAGCAACCTGTAAAACAAAGAACTAAAGAAAAGGTCTCAGAGGTGGACCAAAATGAATGACCATGCTCAGTGAGGGGCTTTACATTAGCAGCGGTTCATTAGATATTATACATTTTCTTTAGGAATAAAACACCAGCCTTGTAACATTTTAGTTAAATTTGCGTTTATTACACTGGCACACTGTACATACACTCAGAAATATTAGCATACTTCCACATATCCATACAATAATGAAGACTACACTAAATGTCTACTGCTGCAGGTGTGTTTATGTGGAGAAGTGTGACGGTGGATGCTGAACACAGGGACGGTGCGGACCTGCGGGGAGCTGGGCGTCTCTTTGCTGCTGACTGTGGTGTGTATGGACCCTGGATTTGTAAGAAAGAGTCCTGACAGGCTGCTCCCTGCTCCACACACACTATATTTAGTTTTATTAAGTTGAAATTTAATGGTTTGAGGTTTTCTTTTCAGATTTAGAGCAGATTCATCAGAAGCATCATCAGCACTTAGATACTTCAGGCTTTGTCCACAGTTAAATTATTGAAAGGTATGTTGAGTATGAATAGTTTAATACGTTTAAAAAGGTGGACTCTGCGTTTGAAAAAAATTCATATTTTTCCTCTTTGTATTTTTGTCCTTTTGGGCTAAGACAGCTTTAACTGCATTTCTTTAAGGATTTGAGTTCAAGAGTCCAATAGAAGTGATTAAGTCCATGTCTCTTATTCCTCAGAGATGTTTCGTGGTGGGATGATTCTCATGAGTGTGCGACCATCCAGCGGGGCGAACAGGGGGTACAGCTTCCCTCTGAAGGTCCCAGTGAAGGTGTAGATGTGGGACTTTGTCTCTGTGTTGTAGAAGGAGATCTGACCTTCTTCGTAGTCTAAGTATATCCCAATGCGTCGAGGCACGAGGCTGACCGGCAGTGACGCCTCTGGCTTTTCACAGGCATAGAACTGGTGTGTGCTGCGCCACAGGGCCCAGTAGCCGTGCTTTGGGGTCATGGAGAAGCGTCCATGCCGGTTGGAGTTGGCAGTGGCGAGGCCCACACGCCAGTAGCCGTTGTTAGCAATGTCCACCTCCCAGTAGTGGCGCCCACTGCTGTAGCCCTCCCATCCCAGCACGCACGGCCAGCTGTCGAAGCGCTGGGAGCTGTAAGGCTGGACGGATGCAGAGAGGCCCTCCTGGACCATCCGCTGGTCGTCCGACAGCTGCAGCCACGGGTGGTTGGTCGTAGGGTCCAGAATCACATCAGCTGTTTGGGAAGAAAAAGGGAGCAAAATGAGCCATTCTTACTGTAAATGGGTCTTCTGGTTCTCATGACGTGCGAAATGAAAAACTGCTGCATGATCTCACCTGCTGCACTGCAAATCCAACTCCAAACTGAAAATATGGAAACAAAGGAAATGTTTATGGGACGTGGTCTACATTAGTGACGAAAGGAACATGAGATGACTACAAGGATTGGGGGAAAAAATAAATAAATAAAAAATACACACACATTTTTTGTTTTTCCTTCTTTGGAAATATTTGGACATCTAAAAGTGAACTGAAATGAGAGAAACATGTACACATTTTAAACACTCACCTGAGTTGGGGATGTATCTTGGGATTCCCGCTTTCCAGGTCCTTTGCTTTGCCACCAGCCATAACCGTGGAACCTTGTTCTGCGAAGGTAAAACCAGAAAAATGAAAAGTTTAACGGGAGCAGATTCTTTGTCTCCAGTTTCCCATGACCATGCAATTTGTGCAATTTTGACCAATTGTGAATGTTCAATGCCCAATATCACAATAAATGATCAGTCAATGCAGAGTTCATTCAAATCACTCGTTACGAAATGTATGTTTAGAATCTGTTCTCAAGTAGAAGCCTTTTGAGTGTTTGATCTCTCACAGCTGTTTTTCTTCATCTGTGAATTCAAGTTGGTTTTATGTTTTTTCGAACATGGGCTCTGACTGGTTGAGCTGTTGTACGGTCAAACTCTCTTCTCTTCAGCTGTGATGCTGACCACGTTTCATTTTTGGGACTAGCCACTCACCACGCTGTCTTCCTTGAGCAGCGACCACGTGATGAACTCCAGCAGAGGCAGCAGGTTGACCAGACGTTTCTTCTTCAGCACCAGCAGACGCAACACTTTGCCCAGCTCGTCGCTCTGCACACCACAACTCTGCAAACACACGGTCTCATTTTAAACACGCACACAAACCAACTTCCTGGCACCGGCACCAGACGTAAACTCTAAAAGCATGACTTTAAAGCACGGGAAGGAAAGCTCACCTCAGTCACTGTCTGTAACTCCTCTGCCCACTCTGTGATCTTCAGCTCTGCTCTCTCATTTGCACCATGATCTTTATTTTCATGTTCTTCACTCTCAGACGTCTGGGGTGTTCCTTTCAGGAGCTGCGGACACAAAATCAATAAGTGAATATTAATATATTTGCTGTTTGGTCGTACATCCATCATATAGAGGGTTGTTTGCACTGACTTTGCTGACATGATGGAGTTCGTCGGCCCACTCCAGGATCAGTTTCCTGCTCTCCTCGAGACTGCGCTCGCTCCGCTGGTCTGAATGTCCAGGCTCTTTCTTACTGGTTCCTTCTTCTGGATCACATCTGCCGTGCTAAAATACAAGGCCGCAACCACACACTGTCAGACAATGACACACGCAGCCATAAACCAAAGATTGTCAGCTCTGAAATGTCATCTTCAAGGCCACTTGGGGCACTTGCTACTCTTCTCCATTCATAGATGTCAGAAGGTTAAGGCAATACAGGCCCATTGTCAACCAGTCATATAGATTACATGTCTGCCCCCCTGCAGGTCCCAGGTTCACTCAATCAGGTTGTCAAACTGACAGTAAACGTGTCATATCAACACCCACCCACCTAATTACAAGAAAACTCATCAGCCTGTGAGCTAAATGAACAGTTTAAACTCTGCGTTATCAACGCGGTGATTCAGCTCATAAGTCTGTTGTTACCTGGCGTGACTCGCAAACAGCCTCCACTATATAAAATGGATTAATGAATGATTAATATTAACATTGATATTAATGAATAATGTAGAATCAAAGCTTTCTGCTCACGCTCAGATTTCTCATGTTCTTTGACCTCTGATGTGTGTCTGCTGAGCTACTGACTCAGTTTCCCTCCCTCCCTCAGGTCCTACCTTGCTCACGTGGTCCACTTGCTCTTTCCAGTGTTGGATGAACAGAACACACTTCTGCAGGCTGCAGGGATCCTTCAGGTCGCTCTGACGAGGAGCTCGCTGCAAGATGGGAGGTTTAACTCACTCACTCAGGTTTTAAAGTGACACAAAAACGAAATGAGAAAGCTTGAGCATGAACTGGATAAGAAAAGAATTGAATACTAATGATGTGTGTGGTACCTGTGTGTGTTTGGTGACGTTGGCAGGCCTGCTAGGGGCCGAGCTGCAGACCTGCAGGTCCGTCTTAGGCAGCGTCCAGCGCTGAGTGGTGCTGCCGTCCTCCAGATTGGGCAGCATGGTCACCCCTGCAGGGGAGATTCAGATGACAACACGTCTTTACATTGTTTCACACATCTTATTTCTCAAAGAAGCGTTTTCAGAAGATTGTAAATGTTTCCAAATAGCACTCCAACTTGATTATTAGCCTTTGAGAGTGATTGGAAGGATGTCATGATCAAATCTCAGCGTTATCTTCATGTCATGTAAGTGTGTTTTTCCTTTCATTGTTAAAAATAAAAACCTACTTTTGTTGGTTTTCAGGATGCTCTTCATCTCTATGGCTGGGCCGTCACCCCTAGATTTAAAAAAAAAAACTCCAATGATTAAAAAAGTGCTCACATTCTTTAGCTACTGTAATACTGCAGTGAAAATATTGAGGTAAATGTCGAAATGAATGAATGAATGAATTTCAGGGATGAAATTTAGTTCATAAAAAAAATAGATGAATAAATATCTACATCTGTATTAAAATATATTCAAACTCCCTGGGACCCATTAAAAAACACAGTAAACATACATAATTTATCATACGTACCTCATACGACGGTTGGCAGAGTTCATTGTGCCTCAGAGATTGGTGTTGCAGCCTGCTGAGGGAGAAGACTGGACAGCCTCGGCTGTCTCTTCATGCTATTCGTTCCTGCCCTCATCTGCCTGATCTTTGGACTTGTTTATGGCCTCTGAGATTGCAGGGCTCCCTGCTACCAAATTGTGGCTTCCTGGCAGCAGATGGCACGTTCACAAAGAAGGCCGAAAAGGCCTGCTGTATTACAGTAACTACAGATACATGTGTTAACAGGAGTAGATAAATATCTGGAGGGGGAATTTATTTATAATGGCTTTAATTAGATTAATTAGATTAGAGACGGTAACATTTGTCTCTAAAAGGATACATATTTTAAATATTTTAATGCTAAATATATTATTGTAATACTTTTGATACATACTTTTTTACATTAGCGTTAGGTTATACGTACACATTATCAGCCCATTAAAAAGCCTATATTACATTTTTCTTATTGGATAAAAGATCAGTTTCATTTCATTTGGATCCAAAATAGATAAAAGGATTATAAGAAATTCAACAGCAAAAATAAATAGGGGATTTTGGTGTTGCATTGTACATTATAAAAACTAAGATTAGTTATATACCTGTGTGTTTCTAAACATTTTAATGCTTATAAAATAAACAATCAGTCATAATTTCTCTCCAACATAAACTGCAACAAGAAATGCTTCAGTAGTTGGAGCAACTTTTATGCTCCATCATAAAGCATCATAAAAATATAAAGTTCTGATCATATTTATTCTTCTTTTACCAACTCATTCCTTATTTCGCTCTAGTTGTGTGGACGCTTTAAACACTATCAGACTGGACAAGAGCAATAATATGATTGTAAGTCTGGATGCATGTGTGACTGCAGCTGCTGCAAAGAGTCTCAGATATACAACAATCATCCATAAAGTGCCCATCATAAAAAGAAAAACAACTTTGTCTTCCTATAATTTGCAATTATGCAACTATGCCTTATCATATTACGGTAGACATCATTGTAAATTTTAAACCAGGTCTAGCTTCAGTCCCTGCAGAGAGAGATTGAGCTCTGAAAGCCGATGTGATGGGCAGCATGTCAAACTGCTGTAATATGTCATTAATAAATAAACAATGTCAACATAATTTATAGTTAAAAAAAAAAAACAACTGTCTAAAAATGTATGAACTGCAGAAGTGAAACGTTCATCCTGACTGAATCGGCTGTCAGTGCTGGATGAAATATTCTGTGTTTTTTTACATTCTTAAATAAGTTTTATAAGATTCTGGAGCAGCAGGGACAATATTTCTCCGTGAAATTTGGTCAAGAGCATCAAACGGTGACATGAACTTGCTCAAAAGTACCAGGTTAAAGTCCAACTGCAGACGGGCTTACTGAGTGAAGATTACATTCATACGGTCGTGGAGCTCAGCCAACGAGACCAGGCACACATTTAACATCTGACACCGCCCCCCCCCCCCCCCGTCACCATGTGACAGCAGGAAGAATCAAAACCACTTCCTCTTCAAATATCAAGCAGATTCAAATTTATTTTTCAAAAGGCAGCCAAATCTATAACACTAGAACAAATGTATAAAAAAAAACAACCCAAAATTAAACTAAATCTCTATTTTATATTTAAGGTTCTTTTTATGTCTTTTCATTCTTCTCGCAGAAGACCCTTGTTGCATTTATAAAAGTGGCATTAAATCAGATTTGTCCAAAACAAGCTACAGGGTTACCTTACCAATGTAATATACAGTTGTGTTCAAAATAATAGCAGTCTGTTTAAAAAATTGAGTAAAGCCCAAAATCCTTATAATGGTTTTAATTTCCATGCATTGGGGACACTGCACATTATATTCTAAATCAAAACATGAAGAAAAAAGCAGAAATTCTTTACTCACTTTACAGAAAATGAAGAAAAATGAACATTGGGCTGTTCAAAAAAATAGCAGTGTCTGCATTTTACTTTACAAACTCAAATATTTACTGTATAAACTGAAAAATATCCAGGATTCAGCATTCCTATGAATCACTAAACTAATATTTAGTTGTATAGCCACTGTTTCTGAGAACCGCTTTACATCTGTGTTGCATGGAGTCGACCAACTTCTGGCATCTGTGAACAGGTATTCCAGCCCAGGATGATTTGACAACGTTCCATAATTCCTCTGCATTTCTTGGTTTTGCCTCAGAAACAGCATTTTTAATGTCACCCCACAAGTTTTCTATCGGATTAAGGTCCGGGGATTGGGCTGGCCACTCCATGACTTTAATTTTGTTGGTCTGGAACCAAGAAGCTGCTCGCTTACTGGTGTGTTTGGGGTCGTTGTCTTGTTGAAACACCCATTTCAAGGGCATTTCCTCTTCAGCATAAGGCAACATGACCTCTTCAAGTATTTTGATGTATCCAAACTGATCCATGATCCCTGGTATGCGATAAATAGGCCCGACACCATAGTAAGAGAAACATCCCCATATCATGATGCTTGCACCACCATGCTTCACTGTCTTCAGAGTGTACTGTGGCTTGAATTCAGTGTTTGGGGGTCGTCTGACAAACTGTCTGCGGCCCTTAGACCCAAAGAGAACAATCTTACTCTCATCCGTCCACAAAATGTTTCTCCATTTCTCTTTTGGCCAGCCAATGTGTTCTTTGGCAAATTGTATCCTCTTCAGCACATGTCTTTTTTTTAACAGTGGGACTTTGCGGGGGCTTCTTGCTGATAGATTAGCTTCACACAGGCGTCTTCTAATTGTCACAGTACTCACAGGTAACTTCAGACTGTCTTTGATCATCCTGTAGCTGATCATTGGCTGAGTTTTCACCATTCTGGCTATTCTTCGATCCATTCGAATGGTAGTCTTCCGTTTTCTTCCACGTCTCTCTGGTTTTGCTTTCCATTTTAAAGCATTGGAGATCATTTTAGCTGAGCAGCCTATCATTTTCTGCACTTCTTTGTATGTTTTCCCTTCATTAATCAACATTTTAATCAAAGTACGTTTTTCTTCTGAACAATGTCTGGAACGACCCATTTTTCTCAGGTTTCCAGAGAGAAATGCATGAGCAACATGTGCTGGCTTCATCCTTAAATAAGGGCCACCTGATTGACACCTGTTTTTTCACAGATTGAATGACTTCACTAATTGAACTCCACACTGCTATTTTTTTGAACACGCAACTTCAATTCATTATTCAATTACACAGACTGAGGAGCATACATATCATGAATGTTGGCTCTGTTGGTTTTCTATGACCCTACTACAGCAACTGGTAAATTATTTGCCATGCAGTAATATAATTTCTACCAAAAACAGGTTATTCATGTTGGACTGCTATTATTTTGAACACAACTGTATACAGACAAGTCAATGCAAATATATATATATAAAAAAAAAACATACTTTGTATGAGATGCTGTCTGTTTTCAGATATGCAGCTTCTTCTCAAGTGCAGGTTTTGCCTAATGGCCCCAAAACACGTTTACTTCCAGTTCTTGAAGAACTGCTTGAAGATGATGGTTTCCTTCCCCTGAGGCAGAATCTCCACCTGCGGAACAACAAAGTGGCATTTACTGCTTGGTGGGTACATAAAGAGGTGAAGGTAACGGTGCTGAAGGTCATAATCTAGACCTGTAAATGATTTAGAATTTCAAAATCATCACTAGGTGTTGCAACAAACTGCACAACTTTGACGACTTTTAGCGTAAAAAGTAAATTAAATCACAAAACAAAACTTGATTCTTTGGTAATGTTTCATTTGGATGATACCTGTGTTTTCATCCTGGGGTAATTCATTTTTTTGATGAAGTTGTCAGCCATCTGTAAGGCCTCCCTCTTCTCCTCAGCGTTCGCTCCATTGCCTGACAGTGAGGCCAGAGATGACAACCAATCAGCCTCACAGAAAAACTGGATCACGTATACACACACACCATAACATGCATTTGCTCTGATGGCTGAGAATTACAACACTACCTGAAGAAACGATGGTGAAAAAAATGTATGTATAAAAAATGCACAGTGTTTTTTGTTTTTGTTTTTTTTTTCCCCCAACAGGATGACTGACTGCTCTTTGACGTGGAAGAAAATGAAAACACTGGCTCACCATCACCGTCGCTGTGTGTACGACAGACTCGCGTATTTTGTAGAAGCACTTATGCTTAACTTTTTCTGCTCTCTGCTAAAACCACCAGTCATTATTTTTCACACTGCTATTGAAATTTTATCTGATGAGTTACCGACTATCACCTTCCTCGGTTTGCATTTCAGGCGGCAGAAGTTTGCTGGCCCGGAGTCAAGCAGCATTTCCTCACCTTTCCAGACGAAGACCTTTCCGTTGGCGCCGTTGTCCAGGATGAAGCAGTCGTCCCGGAGCAGCAGCTCCTGAGAAAACGGGCTCTTCTCCGACACTTTGGTCAAAGTCATGGAGCCCGTGGCATCAGAAACCTGTGGAGCACATGCATGCAGGTTAATCCTCCAGGTATTGATGTTAGTTTGACGTTTCAGTGCAGGTGAAGTTACCTTGTAGAGGGAGGCAGAGTTGGAAGCATCGGCTTTGCTGTCCTCCTCCGGTGTGCTCTCTGCCAGCACTGGCATCTGTCCCAGCACCTGCTCACCAACAAAGCAAATTCTGTTGCATGTCTTTATTTCACTTTTGCTACCAACAGATGATGAAATTAAGTAACAAGATGGAAAAGCCTGGATTCACCTTGATCATCTCTTCGGGCTCTTCCCCCTCATTCGCGTCAACAATTCGGGCTTTACCATGTCTGTCAGTGTCACGAATCAGAGAGGCGATCTCACGCACTTTCTGTTTCTCGAAGATGTTGGCCTGTGATCCAATCCATGACACAATGATCTGGAGAGTAGCAGATAAACAAAAAGAAACTGGTCACTTTAAATGTAAATGTGCTTGAGTTTCACTAACTGTCAACATTTTTTCTGTGCACTCACGAACTCCAACACACTCGGGTGAAATCTGTGCTTACAGTAAATCTTAATTGCGTCCTTATCTGGGTGAACAGTGGGAGCTCTCACCTCTCCAAGGTCGAGGATGAAGCAGTCTCCTTTGTTGAAGCTGTTCCAGGACAGCTCCACCTCCTTGGCACGGATGTTGCGTTTGCCTTTGATCTGATACAATCTCTGCACCGTCCCCGAGTCCTGAGGCCTCCTGAAACCGGACTCTATGCCGCCCTCCTGAGAGACAGGAAGTACATTTTCTTTGTCATTGTCATTATCTTGTGGCTTTTATATTGTGAATGTGTGTTCTTTTGGAGATTTGTTCCACCCAGTTAGAGTTAGCTTTCATGAAAACTGTGCAGAAGTCCATACATGTCATGCAGAAGCCATGATAGATATCAATCAATCAGTCTTTATTTATAAAGCACTTTTCATACATAAATGTAGCACAAAGTGCTTTATGTGTTTAAAAGGAATGCCCCTCCCACCCACACCACCACATACGAAGTCATGATCTAAGGTGCTGTAAAATAACAAGCTTTATATGGCAATAAAAGGGTCAACGGAGCGATTATCTAAAGTCAACATTTAAATTGGGTTTCTCGTTTATCAATATTAAGAAACAAAGGCAGATTTATACTTGACAAGTGACAATATAAATAGTGTGAATTTTAAAATTCTCATCACGAGGCCTCACCTTGTAGCTGACCCCTCTGGGGAAGAGTGCCATGAACTCTGGAGACTCGTAGCCCTGAACCTGTCTGTGCTGAATGGGGTCACCACCCAGGAAGTTGTCCAGCTGGGTGGCCAGCATGGCACACGCCACCTGCTCGTCCCGAGACGACTTCTCACCTGCGGCACAGAACAATTTCACAAAGAAAGGAAGAAAGAATGAGTTTTCTCTGCAGAAACCTTTAGTGAACTTCCTTTATGTATGCAATACAACAAAATGACGGATAAGTTGGGAAATAGCTCAGGAAAAAACTTTTGTTTGTTGAACCAAGCAGTCAAATAACTGTCACCCTGCAAATGATAGATGGAGCTGAAAGGAAAGTAAAAATGGAAAAAGTGAACGGAGGAAGCAGAGGGAAATGAAGCCAGAAAGATTAAAATGACACACACACAAAAAGGCACAAAGAGCCACCTCCAGAGATGATGGGCGATGGAGACACGAGATGAGAAACAGAGAGTGGAGACAGAGACAACACAGGGGTCATCATCTGTAAACAAATGGAAGGCGGTTCGGCAAAGAGACAATCAGCTTAGTGTTACCTAAGCACCGGATACATGCTGGAAACAACAGCCACATTTGAGTACTGCAACAATCCTCCTGCATTTTTAATGAGCGCTGCTCAAAAACCATCCAGCATTTCCCTCGGGATGTTTTTCCCCTCTTTCTCTTTCTCTCATCATCCGTCCATCTTTCTCCATCCAGCCTCTGTCCTCACACAATGATGCAGCAGGTCAGGGCTGTGTCTCATGTGTCATCACCATTAGTGGGAGAGTTATTAGCTTTTCAACCGCAGCACTGGGCTCGAGCTCGGAGTGTCGTAAGTACTGGACAATGGCTGCTCTGCTGGATGGAGGAAAATATAAAAACGAAGGGAGGCGCTTCAGAAGTCAGTGATGCAGCAGCAGACTCCCATATGAGTCTGGTGAGCATGAAGAGGGCGAATTCTGACACGGCCATTCAGAAGTGGCACGTTTATCCTTGCATGCATTATTCTGCCCTGTTGAAACCTGTAGCCTGTATTACCCAGAATGCAACCTTATTGCTGCACAATTCCCAACACTAACTCAAGTGATATCACTTGGGAAACACACCTCTTGAGTTATAAAAAGGCTTTATATACCTTTCTTGTCACTAAGCCGTGATGCTCCGGCAGAAAGTCATCTCCTGCTGAAAACTGAGAACTCCCTATATGCTAATATTATGTTGTGTTCTGGTTTAACTTCTGTATTGTTCTTGTGGATGTGGCCCATTTGTTTTTATTCACATTTATATTATAGCTTTTGCTGTGTTTTCCATTATTTTGTTATCATGCTGAGAAAACCTACCAACAGGCCAAATTGAAATCATAACCTGCTGAACTTTGCTCAGGGATACGTCCTGTAACACATTTTATGTGATTCAGTAAACCCTTCGATTCATGTCATGTACACTTTATATTCACGCGCGTGTCTTTTCATTTTTGTCTCCACAGATACACAACACATAATCCGGTCTCTCACCAATCCACATGTGGAGGTCGGCTCCCTGCTCGCCACGGTTCTCCAGAACCAGATAGGAGTCCCCGTTGTAGAAGGCTCCCACCTCAGAGGAGTCCAGCTGCACGGCCTTCATCTTCTCCACCCTCCACACTCGGAGGCCTGGCTCCCGGACCTCTGGGCTGAACTGGCCCGGAGCTGCTTTGAATGGGAGCATACTGGGAGAGAAGAAGAGAAAAAAAAAGAAAGAAGACAAGCGGTAAGACAAGAGGAGAGAAGTGGCGGGCTGAAACAGGAAGTGGGAACATGTTGAGTCACTGTGTCCATGTGGGAATGGACGCATAGTCTTGTGATGTAGTAAAGAGAAGTCAAAGCAGAAGTAAAAACCACAATGAAATGACAAATTAAGGAAGTGCATGAAATGTCACAAGCACAAGACCATTTTTGAACTTTTTTCTTAAATCTAGGTAGATTTTTAGTAAACTTTCCTCGCTGATAGAAATGGCCGCCTCTTCTCCACACATCTCAGAGTCAAAGTCGCTTTGAGAAAGTGGAGGATGTGATCGATGAGCTCGAAGCCCACTGGTGACATTACTGTTATGTAACACACCACCACTCAGGCCCCCCTAACACAACACTACTATTGTGTCACAAAAAGCAGGCGTGGCTACGTGCATGGTTCATGTCACATGAGAGAATGAAGCACGTGTGGAATCGTTTTTCCACATTTTAACACAAAGACCAGAGCTATGGTAACAGACCAACCACGTGTCTGTCTGCTGCGGTACGTCTGAGTGAGGTTTATAGACAGATGAGTTTCTTGCCAATAACCCAAAATACAAATTGAGGTCTACTGACTAGCAGATACCAGAGCTTTCAACCACAGCGTGTGGTTGGTTCATGGCCGGTTGTGCCATGAATTGGAGATTGAGCTGTTTTTGGGGTCTTAACTAAGATATCCTGATACCGTGTGGAAGACCGTTTAAAGCTCTAAATGGATTAAGTTGATATTTGAAGATTTGTTCTTTTTCAAAGGCCAAGAATGATTCATATATTTATTATCATTAAATTAATCAATTAATATAATTCAAAGCCTGCTTACTGACTTTTTTTTGAGATGAGGTTTTCTCTACAGACAGATATAGTTAAAACCTTCAAGGTCCATGGTGAGATAGACTTTGTATAGTAATTTGGCGATATGATGGATTGAGTCATCTACAAACCGACATGTGAAAATGCAAATGCAGAATTGCACGCTTTATTTTTAGAAATAATGTTATAAGGTAAAGAAGGAGCTCTTTCTTATTTCCAATGTGACTAATCGATTCAGTGAGATTATATTTGCTTCTTCCTTCCTGTCTTATACTTTATCAGCTTTGTGGTATTTTAAAGTTGACTGAATCAGCGGTTTCGCTGTCCTATAAATATCATGGTGTTCAAATAAACATCCAAACAATATCTCGCGAAGCTTTCTGATAAAACCATGATCTCAAGAGACAGATACCAGCAGAGACGACACTGATAAGAGAAGAGTAGAAGACAAACATGGTCATAGTGACGTGAGAAGCTCAGTGCAACATGAAATTACTGCTCTAATTATCGGTTATGTGGTCAGCCTCACAGGATGTCAGCAGCAGCTCCAGCCCCTCACTAACTCATAATTCACCCTCCCTGCAAACAGGTGCTGCATCATTTAATCAGCTTGCAATTATTATTAGACTGTGATTAACAATGTGCTGTTTACTGACCAAAGCAGCAGGTAGAGAGGGCGACCGTTCAGCAGATACATCTGAACATATAAAATGGTTGAGTAGAGGAGGGGACAAGCTAAGGGCACGAGGAAACAGAGAAAGAGCCTGAGGTGGCACATGCAGGAGTCCTTGGGTTAAGGTTACAATGCTTTGACAGCCGCCCCAAGAGTAAGTAAGGAGGCACAGAAAAAGGCCTTTGTCCACTTAACTGTATGATCTCCTTTGGTACCTCTGGCATGCTGTCTGACTCCGGCTCCATTCTGTGTGTCCACTGGAGTGTGTGTGTGTGTGTGTGTGTGTGTAAGGGATCGAGAGGTCTGGCGAGGAGTGTTGGCCTGGTTAGCTTATATGTGGAGGGTAACAGGAGCCGGTGTGATGAAAGCCTACCTGCTGCCTGTGGATTGGACGCTGTGTGGGTCAGGGAGGAGCGGGTGAGTAGAGTTCGGTTCCTGGCTAAAGCTAAACACCGAATGGATAATTATGAGAGCGCAAGACACTGACTCCTACATCTTCCCACTATTCCCTTCTCCTCCGGCTCCAGCTCTGATCCCTCTGCCTATCCAAACGAATCACCTGTTCCTTTCCCAACCAGTGGCATAACAAAGACAAGTTCCTCTTTTCTGTCCCACCACGACCAACCTGTCTACAAACTCCTACAGATGAAACTCTAGGCCAGCCTAAAGAGAGATACAAAGCAGGAAGAGAGATTTAGCATCAATGCTGCAAGAAAAAAAAAAAAAACTTGTGCTCATCTTCTCCATAGCAAGTGAAACGGGCAGTAAAACTCTCAAAGCTGAATCCTGAGTGTGAATGTCCTTTATCTCAAAGGAAGTATTAACATTGCATTGAATGTGGGTGAATTCAGCAACAATGATGTGGTGATTTGTCCATAATTTCCAGCTCGTTCCCATAGAAACAGTAATATTAAACACAATGGTTAGAGCATCAACCTATAACATGGTTCCATTAGATGGACATCTGAAAAACATAACTCTACTGCAATTATTGAACAAAACTCGTAAATGGGAATTTAGAATCAGAGCAAAAGAGCGTGGACTGTTCAAGCCCGAACTCCGGATGTCTGGAGGATGCAGGGTGCTCATTTAACAGCTTGAACATCAGCGCTCTTGCTACACACCACAACTGAAGACTACTTGCATGGCTAATAATTTCATTTATTTGCTTTCTGAAAGCTGTGGACCACAGAGACCTGGGGCCTGTGGTCTGTGTCATAGGTTTTGCATTCTGGGTTTCATTTTGAAAGAGACTCGTGCGATGGTGAATAGTGAAGAACATCAAATCAATTATAACACTTCATTCTGCCTTATTTCTAAAAAAAAAAAAATAATAATTCATAATTACTATTTTAAACCAAATATTTTTAGGTTAATTTTCTACTGTATAGGCAGATTTTTACTAAAGTGAGACATTCAGCGCTGTAACAAAGACCGAGCAAGGCGCAAAGTCACAAGTAAGGCAACATGAGTTCAACGATAGAAAGGTGGCCTTTCGGCCTTGGCTGCTGAAGCAGTCAGTGGCGTCTGGTGTGATCGAGGTGACAGAAGGGACTGAGGGATTTAGATGGAGACACAAAGTCACAGATACAGGGGTCACTGAGTCAATTGGCCATTCATGCATTCATTGGCAGACAGAAATATGAGAGCAGACAGTAAATAAAAGCAGCAGGCATAGAGAGAACTGAGAGCAATCTGGCAATCTGATAATCACAGTATATTGTGTGTGTATAAAATCAAGACAGACTGATGTAGGCAGGAAGATTTAGAGACGCCCAGGCAACAAAGAAACTGAGAAAAGACATTTTATCATATGAAAGATGGATCACACACACTGCAGTGAAACTTGGTTTGTCAAATTCCATGAGACCAAACTTCTACATCTACTCTTGTCTGACAAGGCACAAGACTGAAGCTGTTACCTCTTTAATGCCCCACCCAAACTTCAAGGAAGTGGTTGATGCTTGCAAAAAAGAGCTGGATTATATGTAGGAAGTGAAGCAGAGGCAGAGAAGGAAAGGAAATTAGAGGTTAAACCTTTCCCACTGATGACAGAAAGTACAAAGTTTTACTGTAAAGATCGATGTCAGGGAAACTCAGGATTTATTTTCCTGCTCTGAGATTACTTCAGGAATGTGATGAGCAAACAGATCAAGGAATCCACAGGAGAAAAAAAACCCCAGAAAGATTTAAGGCAAAAAAGTCAAAAAAAAAAAAAAAAAGACAATTGCAAATGGAGAAAGAACGTGATCAAGTTTCTTAGATTGTGCAGCAGAAAGTGCGAAAAAGTTATAGAAATTTAAAACATACCTTGGAGAGTGAGTGGGACACAGCACGTCTAAGCAGAGAAGGCAGACGAAAGCAGTCATGCAAGGAGAAGCATGTCCTGAACACAAATTCTTTCTCTCTCTCTCTCTCTCTCTCTCCCACAAACACACACACGATATTTCCTGCCTCAGAAGCCGCCTGAGCCCGGCCCTCTGACTCAACCACAGGAGGGCAGAAACTTGACTGAATCAGAGCTTCACATTGTTTCTTTCTAAAAAAAAAAAACACACAAACTAATCCTTTAACCCATCACCCTCCATTTAATGACTCACTCTCAAGTCTCCACAGTTGGTAAATATCTCCACAGCAACTCACCCAAACACACTTATTAACACATGGACTCACAAGGCCAAACATGTATGTGTAAATATGAGGAGCACAGTCCAGGCTGAGATCATTGTGCGGCGTGTCCTCCAGCACAGCCTCAGTCCGGAGAAACCTGTGATTCATCATTTCCACAAAGCCGGAGGATCCCAGGAAAGCCCTGATAACAGCACAGGGTGTGTGTGTCAACAAGAGCAGTACTGTTATATCATCTCCAATCATCATTAAATCTGATTCAAACCGTTAGTGTTGACAGAAAATACTTATATACTTCAGCTACGAGCAAGTAAGCTTTGAAAAAGTCAATTAACTGAACAGAGACGTTTTATTTCATATTCAAACAACCAAATGATTATTTAACTACAGTGAGATATTCTTCATCAGTTTCTCATTACAGTTAACCCATTACACTTCAGCAGGTCAGTCAATCACTACAAAGACATGCTGTTAAAAAAAATAATAAAAATAAAAATAAATAAATAAATAAAAATTTACATGAACAATATATAACTTCAACAAGCAAGCATCAACATATGGTTCTTTATATACTGCCCATCTCGTCATACAGCCTATGTAGATAAAGGAAGGGAGAACACTAACAAAGTACAAGGTACAGCTCTTAATTATATATTTCACATAAGAGTAATTTACTTGAGCTTCGTACTTGCTGGGGAGGAATGTTTGAAATATTAGAGACAAAGAAACTTTGAGTTTCCATGTTTTCCATGACTGCCTAAAATAAGAAACTTTCTTAAACTTCTTAAAGAACTGTGTTTTTATGCATATTTCTAATGGCCATTCAAGGATATATAAAAAAACCAAAACAAAACGCAGTATTTAAGTATTTTCAGATCAGGTACTCCAGTACATCAACTCAAGGAAAAAATTTTGACTAAACAATTTGAAATTGTTCTGTAAATATTTGACCGGGATCATCTATACTTTGTCTCAGTTTGCCCACCTCTAGTCCAGTCAAAAGGCCAAACCTCGGGTGAGTATAAGAAGAAAGAAGGTGTTAAAAGTGCTTTGCAGCCTCTAGTGAGTTTGTGGCAAATTGCAGCCACATTCCTGTAGTTAGTAAAGTTAGTAAAGTTAGTAAGTAGAGTTAGAAAATCCCAAACACACCAACCACTCATCTGAAAATCTCCCACAGTGACGTCAAGTGGCTCGACACTGAGACTTGTCCCCTCCTGGTCAAAATGGGCAAGTCTACAAACTCTGGTGTTGTTGTCTTACTGAATCTGGACAGGAACCATGCTGTTGCAGTGCCTGCAGCAGTTCATGAATGAGTCTAGGTTAACTTCCTGTCAGTGGGCAGGAGAGCTCACAGCAAAGGTGCTGAGCGCCCCCAACAGGAACCCACAGGATGTTATCCTCAGACACTTTCCCTCTTCAACCGAAGACCACAGCTGATGGTGGTGAAAAGTAATCAAGTACACGTTTCCTTTTACTGATTCAATGTCTTCAACTCTACAACATTTATCAGATAGTTACAAATTGCATTTTAATGTGATCGTTACAAATAAATGGCCTTTTTAGTGCTTTTAAAAAATGCATTTAAAGTAAAAGTAAAAATTTAAACGTATTTCACGATGGCAAGTAGATAAGTAGAAGGTCTGAGAACTTGTTTCGCTGCTGTTAAATCTTGCATTAGACAAAAGAGTCTGCCCATCTTAAGAAAAAGTCATCAGTCTTTGATTAAACAGCTAAATATACAGCCCTTCATCACCACAGTACGACTAATTATGAAACATCTCAGAGAACAATCAGCTTATCAACACACATTTGTATTGTTTATTTGTCCTCATTAATTAATTTAGTTGGACTTGAGGGTGTTAATAAAGTGATTATGTCAAGGTTCCATCAAGGATGTGAAAATGAACCCTCATGCAAATCTTCCCAAAATGTTTTTTTTTTGCAACCTTCAGGTGAAGTGTTTGGGTTATAAGCTTTATTTGTAATTATATAAATGGCCAATAGTCAAGTCAGACTTAATGGATGTGGCTGGACTCGACCTGCAGACGGCCAGCTGCGTAGATCTGATGTTGACTTCAAGTACAAACAACAGAGAGATGTAGTAAAACTTTTATTAATTTTTTTCCAAGTCAAAAAACAAACAGAACAAAGATACAGAGAATGAGATAATGAATCAATTTCTATACAATGGCAATTTTAAGTTAAACCTTCCTTTGCCCAGACATGAAGTCTTTCCTCTGCTTGAAACCCTGTCTCGCCTCTGGACACACTAACCACACACGCATACACACTTCCCATTCATTCAACCTGGGAGTCCCGACACCTTGAATTGACTGAACAGCACACAGTTAAGACAACAGGATTGGATGCAAGCATAGTGGACAAAATATGACAATTAAGGGGGTTTCATGGAAAGCAACAAGCTCCACCACCAGAGTGCAAGGACCAAACCTGCTTTATCTCAAAGGCCAGAGGATGCTGTCCATTCAGTTCAAGGCAAGACAAATCATTTGAACATTTTTCAGAACACAACACCAAAAATGACTGGTTGCATTTTTTAAATCTCCTCAGGACTCCCAGTCATTTCCAATATACCCCCACCCTCCCCATGATTCCCCTCATCACAGGTACATATACTGGTAGAAAATAAAGAAACACTGATTTCAGAGATGAGGATTATTTGTGGATGAAGTGGGAAGAGGAGATCCTCCTAATCCAAGAAATTCAGTAACCACGCTGAATAATCAAATGGAATGAGGAGGGAAAAGGAAAAAATGTCCATTGTCTTCAGGCAAACAGATGGTTCCCTAACACAGTTGAACTAGGTTAACTTATGTGATCAAGCACCCTTATTCGAAAGAAAGTTCACACTAATGTAGTGGGTAAGATTATTACTTTTTTAAATAGAGAGGCCAAAAGTGCTGTTTCTTTGGACAATCTCTGCCTAACAGAAAATCAACATTTCCACTTGCTTATGACAAAAAAAAAAACAAAAAAACAAAACATGTTGCCCATTGGCGTCCCGAGAGGTGAAAACACCAAACCGGGCACAGAAATCTTTAGTCCTTCTACCTTTAACTGTTGCGACACCACAACCTGAACTGCATGAAACATTTTGTACAACTGTTAGTGAATAAGAGCTGGCAAAAACTTGGACTTCTGAGGAAAAAAGGGAGGTGAGGGGGGAAAAAAAAAAAAAAAAAAAGTACTCCCCTCCGTCCTCTGCCCCTTCATCCACAGCGTATGAACATGAGCCTCTTGCAAACATGTTTACAAAGTCACCAAAAGCAAACAACAGAAAAGCCAGAAAAAAAAATTAATTTTCCTCTAATTATATTCACACAGAATAGTAGTTAACTTTGTTTCTTAAATAAACCAGTCCAAATAAGTTTGGGTAAATGTCAGCTATCAGAAATGGGACAAGGATTATCAAGAAGTGGGAGGGATTTGAAAATTTTTTTTCAACCTAAAGCTTGATTAAAATGTATTAACATGTGCTACTCATGCAGACAATGACAAAAGCAGCAACGCCAAACTAGTATCCCTCATCCATCCACTCATGCCCCATTTCCTCAGAGAATCTAAACGAAAGCCAGAATAATTATTCTGCCTATTTTTTATAGAAATTTTTAAATTCCCATTGTCAAGGGAAATGAGAATATGGATTTTTTTTTTTTTTTTGCTTTTGATGCACAAGTCTCCAAAATGGTAGAGGACAAGAGGATGCTGGTGGGTGTTTTCATGACATCTTTCAGGTTTCTGTCTTTGGGGTGTGAGGGAGGGAGACAGGAGGGTTATGTGGTCAATGATAAAATTTCCTTTCTCCACAAACCAGTTTCTCTCTCCTATAATGTGTGCATTTATGCTGATTGGCCAACTCTTTATTTGAATATATCAAACAAACTAAAGCGCCCTCTACTTTCATCCACAAAATGCCCCCCAAAACTGGCAGCAACTCCTCTTTTACAAAAGCAGCAACAGGTCTAACAAGATATATCTTGGTGAAATGTGCAGTAAACAAAGTCTAAACCTTACCTCTTTGATTTTCTGTCAAACTTATGCTTTAGTGATGAATACAATCCACTTAGCTTTTTGAAAAAGGCTTTTGGCAAAATGTACGCTTTCCAGGAACAACTATACACCCAACATTTAGAGAATGAGAGAGAGACTGGATGTAATACACTATAAAGTTAAAAAGGGACATTTTCTCCCCCTCGTGTTCACCACATCTTCCTCTCCTTTTCATTTCCTCTTGGGATTTGCAGTTCTGTTTCAACACCCCTTGTGGAAATTAAAAAACTACTTCAAAAGGCAGCCTTTTTTCCTTCAGGCAAAGCAGTTCAAGTCTTTCACATAATAGTTTTAACTATTTTTTTGGGACATGGGGTAAAGGTTGGGATGGGGTAAAGGCAGGGCAACTCCCTCAGAGGTTAAGGACAGAGGTCCCCAAAGTGGAGATTTACCCCAAAGAAAAATGATCACAGTTGGAACCCCTGCGGTTAAAAACCCTGCCACCTCCAGCTGGTTAAAGATGCTGTCCATCAGGTGTCAGGAATTTCTTCAGGTGCCCCCGCTTCTCAACCGCAGCTCAGTTGTTCTCCTCATCGCTGTCGTCAGGGCTGATTGCTGGGCTGTAGGTTGGCGAGGTGGGGCTGTATCCAGGGGAGGTGGGGCTGTAGGTTGAGCCTTTAGGACTAGTTGGAGAGTACGTAGGAGAGGTGGGTGAGTACTTGGGTGAGGTTGGGGAGTAAGTTGGGGATGTAGGGGAGTATTTGGGGCTGGTGGGGGTATAGGTTGGGGAGGTGGGGGAGTAGGTAGGAGAGGTGGGGCTGTATTTTGGTGTCGTCGGGGAATAGGTAGGAGAAGTGGGCGAATACTTCGGTGACGTTGGGGAGTACTTTGGTGAAGTAGGGGAGTACTTGGGAGATGTAGGTGTGTACTCGGGGGAGCTTGGGCTGTATGAGGGGGAAGTCGGGGTGTATTTGGGAGATGTGGGAGAGTAGGAGGGTGAGCTGGGGCTGTATGAGGGGGAGCTGGGTGTGTAAGTGGGTGACTGCGGGGTGTAGCGTGGGCTGGAGGGGGAGTAGGACGGAGAAGTTGGGGAGTAGGAGGGAGAAGTGGGAGAGTAGTTGGGGCTGGTTGGGGTGTAGTTGGGGGAGGTTGGGGAGTAAGAAGGTGATGTTGGGGAATAGGAGGGAGAAGTGGGGGAGTAACTGGGGGAGGTCGGGGTGTAGTTTGGTGATGTAGGGCTGTAGCTTGGACTGGTTGGTGAGTAGGAAGGAGAGGTGGGTGAGTACGAGGGG
Organism: Echeneis naucrates; assembly: GCF_900963305.1. Classification (NCBI taxonomy): domain Eukaryota; kingdom Metazoa; phylum Chordata; class Actinopteri; order Carangiformes; family Echeneidae; genus Echeneis; species Echeneis naucrates. Next base: position 5,514,441 of record NC_042528.1, on the reverse strand, counting down.
GAGGTGGGAGAGTAAGATGGAGATGTGGGAGAATAAGACGGTGAGGTGGGTGAGTAAGAAGGCGAGGTTGGAGAATAGCTGGGTGATGTCGGACTGTAGCTCGGCGATGTTGGGCTGTAGCTCGGCGAGGTGGGAGAATAGGAGGGGGAGGTGGGGGAGTAAGACGGGGAAGTGGGGGAGTAGGATGGGGATGTTGGAGAATAAGAAGGAGATGTAGGTGAATAGGAAGGAGAAGTTGGGGAATAACTGGGTGACGTAGGAGAGTAGGAGGGAGATGTCGGACTGTAGTTCGGACTAGTAGGGGAGTAAGATGGAGATGTGGGGGAGTAGGAGGGTGATGTTGGGGAGTAGCCTGGGCTCTGAGGGGTGTAGCCTCCAGGGGAGCGAGGCTCGTAGGCTGGGGAGGTGGGTGAGTAGTTAGGTGACATTGCTCCACCTAAAGAAAACAGACATCCAGTTAAACATTAAGCAAAAAAGCTTCCTTACTGTTATTTGTATATCTGTTCAATATCAAAAAGAGATTGATTCTAAAAATCCTACATATACAGATACACCAGTTGTCATTAACATGAACTGCACATTGCTTGTCAGCTCATCACTGTAATTATTTATTAGCAATTTTTCAAACTATTTCACTGATGATGGATTTCTGAGCAGTGGCTAACCTGGAGATGGGATGTACGGGCTGGCGGGTCCTGGAGATCCTGGGGACCCAGGAGTCGGGGACCAGGCTGGGGAGTAGCCTGGAGAGAAGCCACTTGCATCTGATGCTGCACTGGGAGAGAAACCTGCTGCTCCAGGGGTCATGCCACTTCCTGTTTGGAGAAGAAGAAGAAAAAAAAAAAACCTCAGTAAATGAAACCAAGAAAAAGGAGAAGAGCAATAGACTGTGAATGTACTGACCGACACTGGGGGACCAGGCTCCGTAGGCCGGCGTAGCTCCCGTGTTCCACGGTGTCATGGCAGGTGACATACCACTCATTGGACTTGGCACTGTGCCAAAGAACATTCCAGTTGCTGCAAAAAGAGCGAATGGAACGTAAACATCTGAGCTCCAGTTCTATATCTACTGCAAGAACACAATAATATATCATATCTCCACTTACGTCCAGCCACACTGATGCCAGGAATGTTTGTGGGGATCTCCATGCCATATTTACACTTCTCAGCATCCAACAGCAAGTCAAAGCAGCCAGTACCAGCTGGGGCGAGCTGGCCGAGCATGATATTCTCAGACACCCCCTTCATGGGGTCACTTTCACCGTGTGATGACGCCTCCATCAACACATCCACCTTAAGAAGGGAATGGGAAAAGATAGGTAACCATTATTAGAAGGTCAAAGGAATTTCTTCTGAAACAGTTTAGTAATTAATCAACTTCTTACCGTCTCCTCAAAGGAACACTTCATGAGAGGTCCCGTATCTTGACGGTTGATGCCGTGACGTGTGATGGCCATCAGATGACCACGGCAGGTCATGGTGTCACAGAGCAGAGCCAAGTGACGGTAGTTGACATAGGAACCGTCGAAGGAGATGACGTGGTACAACTCCCTCTCCAGAGCCTTTCGTACAGCCTCAATTCCCAAGACCTGTCAGGGAGCCAGACAAAGTGAATAAAGGAAAATTCTTCGGAATCAACGACTGCTGAGACAAAACTCCAATTTGATGTACCGTGAAGATCTCCACAATGTCGTTGGAAGTGGTCCTGACAGGATCCACATCCTTCTCGCTGAGCACTCTCATGAGACTCACTCCATCCGTCTCAAGGATCCACTCCTGCAGGGCCTTGAACTCACCATCTTCTGTGATAATGATCTTCTTTTTGTTGTCAGTCTGGGGCAAGTGCATGTACACCTGGCGGAGAAGAGGAGGTTCCCTTTCACTTAGAGCCACAAGCAAGTATATTCTTTTGATATTGATATCCCTAATGATCATATGGGGGTAGTTTTTGTGAGAACACTACTTGTGCCTCTACTTTTTTTGGCTCTATTACCTTGCTGATCTGCTCAATGCCTTGTAGGGTCATGTCTGTCAGCATGTTGGACTCAATGCACCTCAAGAACACATCGTCATCCATTTTGTCCACCACCTCCTCATCCTAGACAAAGAAAATGCAATTATTTGTTATTAGTATAGAATAAGACCAGGTAGGTGCAGTGTTGTTGAAGATTTTATCATCATTATTCACCTCTTGGAATTTGTTCTCGTCACTGTTCATGATTCTGATTCGCAACACAAGCTTCTCGGCATTGTCATCATTGAAGATGCAGTTCAGATCATCTCCAAAACCTTTGGGAAGAAAACAGTGATGACATGAACGGAGAAGCCAATCAAGCCAGTCAGTTGTTCAAAGAGCAAAAAGCATGTTCGAGCAACTCACCAGCATTGATCTTCTCTGCAATTTGCTCCATGGTCAGCTTGCGATCAGTCATGTGCTTGCGGTCGAGCTCGATGCGCAGCAGCCACGGTGAAATGCGTGTCACATCAAAATCTGGCATCTCATAGTAGACATTCACCCACTCCTGGTCCTCGGCCACCACTGTGTTCTGAGGGTTGGGGTCATAGTAGATGGCGGTGTTGGCTGTCACCTGAGAGGAGAGGTAAATTTTTAGTTACAGATTTTAAATTAGGGTGAAATTCTGTACCTGACAAAAGACACACTTGTTCATACAAAAAAAAAAAAAACCAACAAAAAGAGATACATATTGAGGAACTGTCTCTTACTTTTCGCAGTGTGGTGTGCTCCAGTCGACAGAGAATATCTTTGGCCCTTTCAGCATCACGTGCTGCCTGACCCAGCAGGAAAACGGTCAGCGAGGGCGTCTTGGGCCTCTTGGAGATGTTGATCAATTCTTTCAGACGGGGCACACCCAGTGTGACGTTCTTGGCCGACACACCGGCATAGTGGAAAGTGTTCAGGGTCATCTGGGTGGCGGGCTCTCCCAGAGACTGAGCGGCCAGAGCACCAACCATTTCTCCTGGGTGGGCCTGACAGAGGAAAACATGGAATTTATATTTAACATTCAAACAGAGCTCTGAAAACAAGGTATGTGCACACTAAACTCACAATGGATTGGTTGAATTTGGTCTCGATCTCTCCCAGCAGCCAGTCAAAAGCTTCTGTAGTGAGGCGGAACTCCTCTGTCATGCGCCTGGAGCAGAGTGTGGAGCGCAGGTGGATGTTGAAGAGCAGAGTTGCGTTCTGCTGGGCCTGTCGACTCAGAGGGTCGTCTCCATTCACAATCACCAGCTTCTTACTCAAATCCTGAACACCTGGAAATCCAAAGACACACTCAAAGATTGAGATTAATAAAATCAATGCACTTGCGCTGTTATATTTTGATAAGAAATGTGGCTGAAAGTGATCAACTCTAAGACTCGTCCTTAAGGACTTGAGCTGTTCTGTTGTTATGCAACGGGTGTGGATGCCCCACGTGGCTTTAAGGTTCACTTGAGGTCGGGCCACGACCTCTTAGCTTTAATTCTACAGCAGGTAATTTGTCCCTGTGCTTTACAAAATCCTGTACCTAAAAATATGATGGTGCAACTTTGGTGAATGCATTGGAATACAACAACTGATTCTAGTTGATGAGACTAAACCATTGTTGATTAAACTTAACCCAGGATGTTGTTTTATATTTTATCTTACCCTCAACCACTCTTAGTGGGTTCAGATCTGTTGGCGTCCGAGTGTTGATGCGGAAAATCTTTTGAGCATTCCAGATCATTCTTGCCAGGTTGCAAGGCAGCACCACCTGTAGGTCAGGACAAACATTGCAGTATTTTTGAATTCATGTGGCACAGCATGAGGCTCTATAAGCGATGTGTGTACAGATGTGAACACAAACTCACCTTACTGTCCCCGGTGGGGAAAATGGCTCGCAGGATCTCCCTGTCGTCCCTCATCTTCTCAAATTCCCTCTCCAAGGCACTCTGCACGTGTGCATTGGTTAACACGTCTTTCACCACGTCTTCCTGCAGCATCCGCCTTAGGGCCCGCTCATTAGTGCAATCAAACTTGAACCTAGATGGATTTGACAAGAGAAAACCAAAGTTTATCGGCTGATCATAGATCTTTTGGCCTCCAAGTCTTGGTATTACACTCAAATGAATGCATCTGCAAAAAACATAATTAATAAATACAAGTTCTCACTTCTTTTCAAAGGCCTTGTGGGAGGGTTTCACTGTTGCCAGATTTTGGAATTCAACATTCTCTCCTGCCAGGCCATCCTCGCCATAGCGCAGCTGGACCACTTGGTTGATGGAGTTACGTACCGTGCCGTCGTACTTCACCATGACAGACTCCATAGACTTGATCAGACGACGCTGGATGTAACCTGGAATGGTAGAACAATTTTTCCACATTATCAAAAACCCTTTTTCTTGTTGGATCATCCAGTTAACTTGGTGAGTCTTGGTATATTTAGGGACCTGGACTCACCAGTCTCAGCAGTCTTGACGGCTGTATCAATGAGACCCTCTCTGCCTCCCATGGCATGGAAGAAAAATTCTGTTGGTGTCAGGCCAGCCAGGTAGGAGTTCTCCACAAAGCCTCTACTCTCAGGACCGTAGTCATCTTTAATGAAGTGAGGCAGCGTGCGGTGTTTGAAGCCAAAGGGAATTCGCTTACCCTCCACGTTCTGCTGCCCTACCACAGCAATAACCTGAATACGGAGAGAATTTTGGGGATAGTCATTTTTAACTTCTGTATTATTCAAACAAATCTAATTGTAAAGAGGAGTGTGTTATATCGACTGGCTCACCTGTGAGATGTTAATCTTTGAACCCTTGGAACCAGCCACCACCATGGACTTGAAGTTGTTGTACTCAGACAGAGACTTCTGGGCAGAGGATCCTGTTTTGTCACGAGCATCGTTGAGGATGCGATTCACCTGGTTCTCAAAGGTCTGCCTCAGCGTGTTACCAGGAGTCGGCTCCAGCTCGTTGTTGTGGGCTTTCTCAATGACCTGGGAGGTGAAAGGAAATGGAAAACTAAGATCTCAGGTTCTTTCCATTTTCCTGAAAATCTGTTGGGACTAAGTTGAAATGCTTTGTGCTTACTTCTATCACATCCTGTTTGGCTTTCTTGATGGTATTCTGAATGTCAAGATATGTCTTGGCATCAGCAATGGAGTCACCAATACCAATGGAATGACCTAAAGAAGGTATGAAGAGTAAAGTTGTAAACAAGGCAAAGCAATGTCACTAAATAGAAGACGTTTACAGAAAACACTATCAGTTTCTGTAGAAAATGTAATTGTTATATAAAGTTTTTGAACTTTACTTCTTACCCTCAATGAGCAGCCAGTTGTTGACCACAGTCTGGATGTTGGAGTAGAAGAGTCTGGTGATGTCGTGGCCCATCTCCAGGTAGGAGATGTGGACAAGGGAACCAGCAGAAGTTCCCAGAGACTTCTTACACAGGATGCCCATGATCAACTCACCATTCTCCACTATGACCTGCGTGAACGAGTGAAATGGAAACTTAGCTGCATTTGAACCAATCTTAATACAGTGAGTATACTTAAATTAATCAGTATTTTGTACCTTGGTGTCTCCAGGCGAAATGTGTTTGTAAGGACCGCTGTCCTCATCGTCGGGGTGGGTGCTGTGTGTGCGAATGACATTGATGTGTCCAGGAATGATGAGGCTGAAGATCTGCTTGCCTGTCCACAGAGGACGGGGCTTGAGGATGGCCGGTTGAGGCATCTTGCCATCCCAGGTGGAGAGGAACATGAGGAGGTTCATGACTTCACCCTGTAGAGGTAAAGCACACAATGATGATGAAACTTGAGACTCTGAAGCCAACACTGTGCATCTGTGAGGTTAATGTTTGAGATACCAGCACAGCCCTTACCCTCTCTAAGAAGACATCTCTCTTGGTGAATTTGCGCACAGCTGTCAGGGTGTCCTGCACAATACCCATGACGGGCCTGTTTGACTGGGGTGTGACAATCATACGTGGCACCATGGCCAGCTCCTGAATCTCTGCCCTCGTCTCAAGGGACTGTGGCAGATGGAGGTTCATCTCATCCCCATCAAAGTCAGCATTGTATGGGGTGGTGACACTGGAGGGAGATTAGAGGATGACACATCTGAGCTGTAACCCTTATTACAGCCAAGAATTTGCATTAAAACTAAAGAACTCCAGTCCAGAAATAAGATAAAACTATTGTGCACTGGTATCATACTTGGGTTAAAAGTAAAATTGTAAAAAAGAGAAAACATTTATGAAAGCCAGAGGTACCTGAGGTTAAGTCGAAACGTGGACCAGGGCAGAATCCGAACCCTGTGCCCCATCATGGACATTTTATGTAGCGTGGGCTGTCGGTTGAAGATGACTATGTCACCATCGCACATGTGTCTCTCCACCTGAGGAGGAATCAGTTTCAGTCAGAATTCAATAAAAATTATTATTATTAATATTATAATTTTTATTTTTTAATCTTGCCTTGTAGCCAATCTGCAGATGAAGGTCGCTTGGTTTGGGATGGAATCGCAGGTCAATTCTGTCTCCATTGTCACGGATGATGTATTTAGCTCCTGGGTACTGACTGTTGCCTCTTCGCACCAGCTCTTGCAATCTATTTAAAAAAAAAAAGGAGTAGATTAGACAAAATCAAATTTGATCTGGGAAAAATAATGTTTTGCATATTACATGAATATCAGTGAGCAGCTACTGTGGGTTACCTGTCAATGTTGAATGGTGTGACAATTTCAGGGAAGGTCATGTTGGCTGCGATGGATCTTGGTACGCCCACTTGGTCAATTTGAAGGTTGGGGTCTGGGGTGATGACAGTTCGGGCAGAGAAGTCCACACGCTTGCCCATCAAGTTACCTCGAACTCGCCCCTCTTTTCCCTTTAGACGCTGTTTTATGGATTTTAGAGGACGGCCAGATTTTTGCATTGCCTGGGAAGAGAAAATATGCCCAATGAAGCACCAAAATATTGTGCAAACTTTAAACACAGAAACTGACAACAGCCACTTTGACCACAAATTGCATACCCTTGGAAGACCTGGCAATTCGTTGTCCACCATTGTGGCCACATGAAACTGCAGCAGCTTCACATCCTCAGCTATGACGTGAGCTGCTGCACCACTCTGCTCATTTCTTCTCAGTTGGTTGTTGATCTTAACTATATCGGCCAACTTGTGGGTCAGGTCATCCTTTTCAAAAACAAAATTTGATTATTTTCAAGTCGGATCTCACCTTAAAAACGCTTAAAAACATGTCTGGGGGAAAAAAGAAAAAAAAACAATGTAGCAAAACAAAAATCAAATCTAAACATTCAGTCTGGGCATACACTTGCTTACCTGGTTGCGAGCAGATCCCTGCATGACAACAGCAGGCCTCACAGCCAGAGGAGGCACAGGCAACACAGTTACAATCATCCATTCAGGCCGGGCAAACTTGGGGTCCATGCCCAAGATGATGTCCTCTTCATCTGAGATGCGCTTGAAGATCTCATGTACACGCTCAGGACTCAGCAAGATTTTCTTCTCTTGTGAATCCTCATTAACATGCTTCCACTCAGCATACAGCTCCAAGCCAGAGCGCCTGATGCGTGGCTGGTAGCGCCCACAGCCACCATGACCCTGCGTAGGTCACAAAATGAGGAGGGAATTTGTGAGTATGAAAGAGAAAATACATTAAGCAAAGGCCATAAATGTTGAAATCAGAAATGCCCAACAACTATATTAAATAAAATGAAACAACTCCACCCAAATACCTTCTCCTTGGTGAGGTCCTCCTCTGTCTCCTGCTGTTCCATCCCAAATTTGTTATCCATTTCTTCCCCTCCTTCACATATATTTTTTCCTTTGCACAGCTCATACACGTGTGTCAGACGCTTTCTGGGCTGCCCTTTGGATTTCGTCAGGATGTCTTTGATCTTTGGATTGTTCTAGAAGTGACAGCAATAGGAAAACGTAAGTTTTCATAACCCAATGTAAATTTAGAGGCAATAGAATATTTAAAAAGGCAATTCATAATAAAACAACAAAGGATTTTTAACATTATGTACTATGTCATGTATATACTTACTGAATCCACTAATAGCTTGGAGCAAAAGAAGCAGACACAACGCAGAACCTTCATTATCTTTGTAATGAAGCCAACATGGAAAACTGGCTTTGCCAGTTCTATGTGCCCAAAATGACCTGGACATTCTGTCATGTTGCCTGAGGGAACAGAAGCCACACAAATTACATTACGTCAGGACATTAAGTAGTGACAACAGCCAACTGATCCATGACATATTTAAATACACGTTATTACATAATAGCACCGTACCTGCACATGTTTGACATCTTCCAGTTCTTTCTATGACACCTTGTCTTGGGTCCATTAGGCCACCAAGTTTTGGACGTCCTCCTTCTGTTGTTTCGGGGTATTTGATCCCCCCTTCAGTAACTGACATCCGTTTCTGAAGAGGAAAGCAGCAAGTTCATGAGTGGATGCAACAGTCACTGACAGTTCATGGCCTATAATCAGTTCAAGAACGTCACTATCCATAACTCATAAGTTATTAGCCTTAATTTAACACGACTGATTATTATCATCATAGGTGACAACGTTCATTTCCACTAACCTAATATTAAACCAGTTTCCAACATAATATATAAAATATACAAGAAAATCAGAACGTATATAATTTTGAGTTGGTCTAATGATTACTCATTGATTCTTTAACTCAAATTCTGTAAGCAATCACCTTAACTGATATGAACATTTACGGTCAATTGCGGTTAAAATGCAAACAAAAGTAAACACAAACAGCCGATTCTGCGTTAAAGAAACCATGCATACCTGACTTTGTTTAAGTTCCCTTTTATTCATTTATTGTGAGAGAAAACAGACCAATGCGTACAATACGGTCCACACGTTGTGCCCATAACAAAAAGCGAAAAGTAATAGAAATCTCCACTTACTGGTTGGCCTTACGGTTACAATGCATAAATAAAAAGGGGGTTTAATTCATGTGATCGCTTGGATCCTTTTTGATAATGTTGTGCTTTAAGTTTTTCAAACTTCCTGCTACATGCTAGTTAGCACAAGCTCCACCAGCCTGACACAGCTAGCTAGGCTAGGCTAACAGCAACAGCAAGCATTTCCGTTGTAAACAGAACCATGTATTTCCATATATGATAAACTACAATATTAGTCAAGAAATTGCAAGAGTAGTGTGTGATCTGCCGGATAAATAAATGAGAAAAGAAATTCCCCAGTCCCCAGAAAGAAAACCTACAAGCTCATCTGGGCTGATGATGCCGAATTGAACTCTCTTGATCGTGCGCAATGGGCATGCGCTGTCGCCGGAGGGCGGTCCGTGCATCCTGTCTATTCAAAGAGACGCGTCCTTCCTCGGCACGCCGCTTTGTGAGCAGGAACAGCCTTTAAATTGTCACCCGGGCTCTGGTCAGGCCGCCAACGGTGACCGGAAAGTCTCCGAAGGCGATATCCCAGGTACCTCTGCTGTCGGTTGCCTCTATGGCCGAATTATTTATGTTTTGGTCCTAAGTATGCTGGCTACCGACTGCTCCCCTCCCTTTTCCTGATCTACACTCTGGAGCGCTCTAAGCGCTTCTGAGCATGAAGCGGACCAACGCTTGGTTATATAGACTGAGCGCCTGCTACGGGGTGGCACACTCAAAAAAGCAGGGACTGACTCTTCGGAGGGTGGGACATAGAGGTCTGTAGTAAAACGCTTATTGGCCATTCAACACAGTTATATGAATAATTAATTTTATCACACGTACAGCCAATGAGATAGCACGCTTATTTTTTCAACCAATCAGCTATCAGGGCGGGTGAGCATTTAATCTGAACGCATCCCTATTGGCTTTATTAATGAAGAGTAGGCGGGGCGCTGTGTATTTTGCATCCAGAATATGAATATTCAACCAGTCTGCCCTGGATTCGTCCGCCTTGTCATTAATATTGAGCAGTGTAAATGGAAGCACCAATGGCTGTGGAGAAATGGGCCTTTTTAGAATAATTTTCACTAAATCCGCCCCGTTTCCGATGTTTGCCGAAGGTGGCCGATGTGAATTTCTTCCCCTCAGAGCAAAAATAAAAAAAATCTCTGTTGTCCCGTTCGTCTCGCTCTGGATCAGCCTGGGCTCTAAGAAAAGAGGCTCAGGGCTGAGGCCTGTTCAAACCTAACATGAAAGGGGAAAATGGTCGAAATACACGATAATTTCACCTCGAAGCATTCAATAATGGATTATTCTTCGAGCTATTTTAGAACCGAGCCGACATGACGCTGTTTGGTCTGGTGGATTTTTGGATCTTTGGGACTTTGTCGCAAGCCTCGGAGTCGCCCGCGCTCTGTGGCCGGCCAGCGAACTGGATTTTCCGTATGCCTCGTAGGAAACTCTGGGGGAAGCCTTAAGTGTCCATTTACCGTTTGTTTTTCCAACTGTAACTGGTTATTCTTACATATGTATGTTCTATGTTTGATTAGCAAACGATTGTGCCGTTGGGTTGTTTTTGACTCTTGTATTATTTCGTTTAAATCAAAAACTTAGGCGTAGGCCACATTCCCGAAGGCAATCTGAATCGCCGTGGTTTTGGCGGTTAGGTAACTATTTATTTAACCGACTACTGGTTTTATGTTCTCGGCTATTGTTTTTAAAAAGTTGTGTCTAAATAGATCGGCCATATACTTAAATCCCACCGATGAAATTTAGATTTTCGGTAGCAATGCAGCTGGTGATCGGGCTAGTTTAATGAACGACGGCGGTGTGTTACCTGCTTATATTTCAGATATTTGGGTGTTTATTTGGCTACGAGTATAGCTTTAAATGTGAAAACATTAGGTTATTAAGTGCGATTGTGTCCACAATGTGTGTGTTTGTGTCGGATAAAGTAGCCTGGTGGTTTTGGCTTTAGACGTAGCAGGACAAAACGTTCAATCGGCTGCTTACCAGTTAATTACTCGCTAATACAATCTCTGGTTTTTGTGAGCCATGTTTTAGCTCCGTGTTGGGTATAACATACACACATTACCCACTTTGATAAATAGTGCAGTATTTGTTTTATCTAAACGTTACTTTCAGGGCGAAAAAACAGGCTAGTGGTGCTAGCACGTTAGCCCATTAGCGCTCAATATGGCGGCGTTTGACGATATGCTTCTTGTTGTGAACGAGAAAGATGGAGTCTGGAATATTCCTGTTGGCGAACTGGACCAACAGAGGAGCTTACGTATTTCAGAAAAACTATAATAATAATATTAATAATAATCGTAATTATTATAATCAGTGAATAAACAAGATGGCTTTGTTGTGAGTGCTCGATCCGGGAACGTGGCAGAGTTTAACGTGTGGAAAAAACTGCCTTGAAGTTGGCTAGCCAGCTAGTCTTTCTGTGGCCATGACTCTCCGTCGGTGTCGAAAGTTGAAGCCATTTTCTCCGCTAACTGCGTGCGAATGAACTCCGGGCTGTCGGTGTGGTCGGTAGGCGATTAGAAACGGTGCTTTAAGTTGTCGTAGCCGGGTAATTAATTTAGCTTTCGGGGCCCAGGGAATGCCATTAGCTCGTTACACAATAGATTTATCCGGTTAGCTCTTGCTAGTTGTACCCGAGGGATGAAGCACCGTTTGGTTTATGCTAATGGTTAACCGTCCGAAAGCGAAACCACATTGTGTTAATGTTTGGTCCTCTGACGGCCATTAATTTTAATCGGCCCACTCAGCCATTGTTATGGTGTGTTTATGTCAGCTGTGCGAACGTGTTGAGTCCTTCGTGTACTTCTGTCAAAGAAGCCAGCCTTAAAATTTAGACACCATCGTTGCATCTCCACTCAATATCTCCCTGCGATGATTTCATAATGCTAATGTTTGGTGTTTTAATGTGAAATCAATGTAATGTAATGGTGTTTTTAATGACGTTTCTCAGCTTATGTCACAATGCCTCCTGCCTTTTGTTTAAATAAAGACACTCAACCAACATGATGGACTGTGTTGATTTTGTTATTTGGGGATTGTTCAATGTTTGATCTTACATGCCGCAGATAATGACATTCATGTCAGCAGGGACTTGTTTGTTTTTATATACTGCTGCCAGCATGAACATCCCTCTTTGCCACAATCTGTATTTTGGCAGGTCCAGCAGAGGAGGGTATGATTCAAGCATCAGGGATAGATCCAGCACCATCCCATATTCTGAATTATTTTAATACATATAAAAAAAATGCAGTGTGCACGCCAGGTCTTAAGTGTATACAGAAAATCACTTTGTTCACCATGTGCCATGCAATGCCATGACTATACAAAGGATTCATTATTGAGCAGTTGGCTCCCTCCTCTGGCTCACACTGAGAATGATCAGCATTGCAAAGATATTACACGTTTTCAATGCGGAAGCAGGTCCCACAGAGCTGTCAAGGGTGCTCCCTCTGCTGCTCCAAGGAGGATAGTGCTTGGATGGTTTAAGGTATTTGCAATTTTTTTAGGAGTTTAGCCAAGTGTGTTAAATAGTCTTAAAATGAGATTACTGCACTTTAAACTTACCTACTTGTGCCCACTTGATGCTGTCAGGTAGAACTGATGCAGATCACTATGGGCTGTGATTATATTGCCACTAACATAGATACTCAGAGAAAAACACGACAGCTGAATGTGAGCTGTTGTTAATATACATTTCAGCAAACTAAATTAACTAAGTATATTTATATGTGTACACATTTTTAGTCACATTTCACTGACAATTATATCACTTTACAGATTTACGATGTAGTATATAATCACTAAAAGGTTGCTAAAATTTAAAACTTTAACAGTAAAACACAGTTTAAATATAATTGCGTAATAATGATATAGTAAAGTTTTAATGAAATCTTTTTCTACAATTTTCTTCAAATGTAATACTTATAACTATATTTAGCAGGTATTAGATATACATTCTGCAATCTGATGTACAGATGTGTGTTTGGATTACAGGACACCGCAGTGTCATCTCCACACTGATGACCCTGCGTTGAGCTCAGTCAGCTCAGAACCATTGGTGTTGTAGTCTATTTGTCTCTTAACTTTTTGTTTACTGTTTTTTTATGTGTTATGGATTTGTAGGTCATTATGAAAATATAAATAATTAAAAAATACACTTATGGTTGATGTAAAATTTTAATGTGCCTTTTTGAATTTGCATATTTTATTAATCCTAATTGATTTGAATTCCACTAAGTCAAATCAGTGGGCCCTGCTAGTTCTCTGTTAGCTTGCCATTGGTTTTACTAATTGTATGTTTACAGTAAATAGCTGCACATGTATTTATGTACATATTGTACACTTGGGTGCACAAGTTTATAGATGTATGAATTCCAGGAAAGAGTGAGGATTCATGTATCTAGGGGGAGCTCTTGCCTGATGATGTCAGAGTCTGACTGATTGTTTTCATGGTTTGGTGGGGAGGTTGGGAGGGAAGTGGGGAGCTTTGTAGCACGAAAAAGTAAGCGAACAAGAATGGCAGAAAAAACAGACTGGCAGATGCAGCAGGGTAGGTGGGGCAGACAATTTTTTTTTTGCTTGGATTAACAATCCAAAAGCGAAAACTATAACTTGATTGATTGATTAGATAATTAGATTAGATCATTTTGAAAGAAATGCCTCACTGGTCGTTGCACCTAAAGCACAATCCCCAAAAAACCTGCCTCTTCAGTCACTTTTCCTGCGTGCAAATAACTCCCCAAAATCTAAAATCAAAACAACATAAGACAGTTTTCTTTGTTTAGTAAAATAGCCCCACTGAAAATTTTGATTTTGTACACCTTAATAAAGTTTTTGAATCAGATTCTGGACATTCAATGGTGTAAAAAAAAAAAAAAAAAACAGTCCCAATTTACACTAGCAGCTAAATTCTCAAAATCACAAATTGGCATAAACTGGTTGGAAGTATGGAGAACAGTGGCCACTTGACCTCGAGGTCTGGTGGGCAAAATGTGAGGGAATCGCTCTATTATATCAACAGGAAAAAAAATCTTACGTTGAGTTTTCCCTTAAGTTATGCACCAGGATGTTGTCTTGTAATAATAAGGGGTGACGCAGGGTTGTAGGCATGCTCTTTCTCAGAGACCATTGGAACAGGCCGGCCCATTTCTGTCCGCGAGAGAATGTCCTGTTCTTTGGGTGTTTGTTTTGGCCGATGTCAGCCTCTGCCAAGTGTCTTCATCTTTCTTTTATCCTTCCACACACTCTTACAAGCCTTCCAAGTTCTCATCTACCGTCTTAAACACAAGGCTCTTTTCAGGTGGCTAATTTGCAGAAAATAGTAGACGTAGGAATGTTAAGTCACCTACTATTTGACTCAGAGCACACAGCAGAGTTTTGCAGGAGATCTATGTTTTGTTAAGGTTCTTTCAGCCTCTTCCTGGAACTATCTGGGTGCTAAATTAATTGCTCTTGATCCCACCTCGTGTTGCAATCAGCTTAGTGCTAATCTGGGGTTCTCACAGTGCAGCCAAGTCTCTTCTGGGCAATGCTGCTTCACTGAGCTGTCCACTGCTCTCTTCTCCCAGGGTCTTGACCTCTGGCCCTGTTGTCTATACTCTCCTTTGCCACATATGTCCTATTTTCAGTATCTCATTTATTGTCGACCTTTCTGGAAGCTCCATTTATCTATTCTGAATCAACTCATCTTTTTTTTTCCCTGTATATTTCACCGTTCTACTCACATGATTGCTTTTCCTCCCTCTCAGAGCTGTACCAAGCTGATCCTCCCCCTTATGCTCGAACCTTTTTCATAATTTCTCTCAAGCCCTTTTCCACTGTCCTTTTCTGTCCCTAGCTCCATTCCCCTCGTCCATCTCAGTTGAACACTAAACCTCAGATGGGTCCTCCTGGCCATACCACTTGCGTTGCCTCTTTTCTCACTTTTTTGTGCTTGGTTCCTCTGCTGTTGTTGTTTCCCCTGGCATGATGCCATTGCCTCTGACCATCTGCCTCACGTTCTTTTTCACCCTGTTCCCTCTTTAATGCTTTGCTTTTTGTTTTTAGTCTAATGTCAGCACAGTTAGCCATGATTAATTATTTTATTTTTGATCACAAGATTAGTTTGCTTCATGTCGCCATAGCTTAAAAAACCTTTGTGTTTTCCCCCCTCGCTTTCTTTGCGAGGCTTTCTCACTTCCCAGCGTTTCCGGGAGGTTCTGATTGAAGTGTCTGTGTGCTATTTAAAGAGTCGTGCAGAGAAGCCGGGCTGTTTACAGTGCCCTTTAAAATACAGGCTGTCTAGAAACAGGAAGTACCATCGCCCCGAAGCACAGCAGCACACAGCGTCAGCCAACACGCAGCCTCTTCCTCCTCCTCTTCACGGCTCAACAGAGGCTTCAGCAAAACAACCCTCACGCTTATCACAGAATTATGCACCCCTCCCCTCTGCTGCCCTTCCTCCTGAATGGCGCACATACACAGCAGGCTTTTCACCCTTCCACCATGTCCTATCTCGCTTTCTCCCATTCTCTGGTGCCCACAGCCCCCCGCTTCTCCCTTCAAAATGTCTGTCTTCACCAGTACAGCATGCCTGAGTAGCTGCCTGGAGATGAAGGAGCTAATTAATTTGATTTAGCTGTTCTCTCTCTCTGGCAGTGGAAAAAACAGCCGTCCGTCCCTTCTCCCTCCTCCACACCGTATCAGGCACCCCTCCCAGATGATTTTCCACCTATCCTTTCCAGTCTCCTTTGGCAACATCCACAATACAAACCCTCTCTTCCTCTTCTCCTTTGCTTTTTTCATTCCTGTTACACAACCATATTTTGCTGGCGGTTTATTGCGTATCAAACTGATAGTAAATTTAATGCCAGCTGTAACTCTCCTGTGTGGCCTACACCCATGTTAATCCTTTTTTTAGCATGGTATCTGTTGTGTGTTCCCAGGGACGGTTCGTGTGACTCAGCAGTGCTTCACTGCTCACACAAACATGCTTGTTCAAGCTGAATGTGTCTGCTACAGGGACCTGAAACAAGCCCGTCAGACTTGGTGTGATGAAACAACATGTCTGTCATCTGATACTCTGATTGGATCTTGTCTTTGAGTTATATATTAAACCAGTCTAGCATAACAGTATAACTGTCGGCCATAATGAGTCAAACTAAGGAGGAATCCATCCTGTGTTTTCGTCATGTGTATGAGGCCCTAAAATTTGTAGTGTCCAGGTTGTGCACATCTGCTTTGGACAGTCTCTGAGTGTTGTGTTTGTAATTTAGTCCTGGTTGTTTTGCAGGCGAGGGCTGATGCTGAGTTTGACTCACCAATTCTTCTGCTGAAAAGTAAAATGTTTTAAGCACCTTCAGCTTTTCCTCTCTCATGCTTATAAAGCTTAGTGGACATTGTTTCAGATGACACTCAGCTGCTTTCAAAAAGCAGTTTCTGTTTGCTGCAGTTCTCTGTGCAAAAGTAAAGATTTCTCTCTTCCCTTTATATTTTGTCATCGACCAATTATTTCCTGAGTCAACCATAAAGTACAGCCATGCACAAGAAAAATTGGCCAATAGAAGAAAATGTTGTGGTAAGTAAATTATTTGGCAGAAATCAGATTTTTAATCCCTGCGTTTTTAATCAGCCTCAAGTCCCCTCACATTTTCTTATTATCTTTTGCCTGGCTTAAAAAAGGATATTATTTTCTTTTAAGAAGTTAGTTACTGTAAAAGCACATGAAACATGAACATTTTGTTTCTTGTGGTTTTTACTGCTGACTTAACTTAGCTAATCTAACTTTAAAGACTGATTGTGGTTTAATATGCTTCCTTATGAGAAAGGCTGTGGGGGCAGAGCTTTCTTACTTAAACTTTTATTGGCCCGATTGAGATCCTCTTCACCGGGGTGAAGTTCAAGGCCTACTGCCGCAACAGCTCTCCTGACATTTTATTCAACAGGCTTCCTAGACACTGTGGTGTGTTAAGGAATGCTTTTTATAGTTTATAATTAGAATTAGGAAAATAAAAAGTTACATGTTCACGGTGAAATAATACAGCAATAGCTACACTCTGGGACACAACAAAACTACATAGAAAAATGCCATCTGATCCATTAAGGCTGTATGGATGAAAATATGATGATGAAAAAAAAAATGAATGAAACTTTTCAAATTTTGAAATCATCATTAACATGGCTTATTTGAAGATAAGATTAGATTTTATGTGGCATTAATGCAGAAGAGCACATCCACACAATTTATCTTCGCCACTTTAATAAGAATTGTGCTTTTTAACACACGAATTGGATGTTATTTTTGCTGTCCTTGTGACAGTATATTCTCAATACAAACGATTTTTTTTTTTTTTTTGTGCATATGCATTCAGTTGTTTATACGTCTTACATTTTCATTAGCATCCATTTATGACGAGCAAAACCAATCGTAACGTCAGTTTTACAGAGTTTATTATAAGATCTGATTGATGCTGATTGTTTTCTGCAGCGTTCATTTGGGGGAATTTTCTCTTCAATATTGTTGGGTCGCTGCCTTCGGATCTATTTTTGTAAGCAGCAGTGTGAGTTCAGGACGCGCTCCAACGTGTTTCTCTCTCTTTGTTTCTGAGGCGGTTTTATCAACTCATTATTATTATTATTATTATTATTATTTTTATTTTTTTTTTTATTATTACTTTTTTCTCCACTGCCCTTGGGCCTGCAAGACAATGCTCAGGGCTTACGGAGCCAAACGTCTGTTTGTGAGTCTGGTAACAAATGTAAACATTTGTCGTGCTTATCTGTACATGTGCTTGCAGAAAATATATGCCCAGTGGTGTGCGTGCAGCTCTGCCCTCGTAATTCTGCACGCAGGCCGCAGGAACAGGAATCGCCCCGTCGTTCTCGTAAAGCCACGGCTTCCTCTTTAAGAAAACACACTGACATCTGAACTCCTTGAACGTCGTTTGACTTCCCACTTTGATCTCTGTCCAAGTCAGCTGGAGAGCAGGTTAGTCATCCCTCTCTGAGATCACTGAGGATGTTTACCAACGCCTCAGCCTGTCTCAGGATAGAGTCACACATGTATTACTAGGAATTCGGTTTGGATTTATGAGGAAAACAAACAATACATACGTCAGCCGTCTTCTGCTCTCTTTATGAGAGCCAAATTAACATATTTTATACTTAATGTGCCTGCAATTCAAACCTATTAGTGCGCAGTTGCGGCCAACAGCCTGCACATGTGACTCACAGTAATCACAGAGTAAATTTAGTAGTCTAATGTTGGGCTGATGAAATGATGAAAGTTCCACAGTGGAGTTTTCATTAGAGGTAAGCTAATTTTGTCTCCTTTGGATGACTATAATCAGTGTTTTTATAAACAATGGTTAAAATGACTAAGTAATGTGAAGGTCGTGAATTACAGTGATGACCCAACAGACAATCATAACTTCAGGCAAAGTACCTAGTATGCTTTGTACCCAACTCACAGTCAGACTGAGTGAGTCGTCAGTTAACATAGTGCTGCCTCTACATGGCGCCCAAAACCTGCATTGTTGTCCTCTTCTCGCTACAAAGCAAGCTGTTATTGGCACCGTTCACTGCAGCAGCAAGCATTGGGTCTGGATGCATATGAATTATATCACAAAGTTTTCAGTTACTGTACCTCCAAAGATTTTGAGGGGGTTGGTTTTTTATTATTTTTATGATTGCATGTCTATTTTTGGACCACATCTTGCATTTTAGTGCGCCAGTGTTGATTAACACCTCACAAAAGCCCCATACTGGGTTAAATTTCTTTTCTTTTTCTTTTTTTGTCTGTAAATACTAAAAGTCCTGATGGCCTAATGGTTTGAATTTTCCACCAAGATGCCTTCCTTAGTTCCTCATCTTTGTGTGCTCAGATGTGCATGTCGCTTGGTAGCACAGCATGAAAAGCTATGATCACGTTTCGCCAAACATCCATGAATAGGAACGGCTGGACAACAGGGGTGTCACTGAATACAGAGTTGGTGGCCGGCTGCAGCTACGGGACAATGCCAGCACACATGTGTGGACCGAGTGGCCGCACTCCTGGAACACACACACTATTGTCTTTGCCAACAGGCAATCTGCTTGACACAGCCTTTCATTTCTGCCTCTCCATCTTTTCACACAGACTTCATTTTACTTGAAGTCATAATTCCACTGTCCCGTGCTGAAACCTGTGCTGAATGCTGTCATGTGCTCTGTCCACACACACACTCAGCATGCACCAAAAACGTGCAGGAGTGCATGAGGGAGGACAGAGAGGAGAAAAAAAGTTTGCCCAACTCCAAGAGCCAAAGAGGTCACAGGAACAGCACCCAATCCCAGAGCGGTTCCCATGGAGACAAGTGTGGCAGCGTACAATGAGGGTGAGAGAGTGATGAAAGAGAGGGAGAGAGGGAAAGGGCAGGGGAAGAGTAGGAGGAGGGTGGGTTGTTGGCGTCAAGGTTCAGTTGGTGGGTACTGGGGGGGGGCTTCACTCAAAAGGACAGTGGGAAGTATGATGGTGTTTTAGTGTGGCACTACTAGAACATTCGTCCACCGCTCCTCTCACTTTCCTGCCTTCTTGTTCCAGCTGAGCGAAAACCTCCTGATCTGAGGCCGCCAAGTGGTTCATGGCCGACAGAGGGAGAACACAGATATGTGGAATTTCCACCGACCATGACGTTAGTGGCTGAGAGCAACCAAGGGTGTTGATGTGAGACAGTTTGCATGCATACAGATGAATCAAAAGTGATAACCAGCTGCAGGCCTAGATGGTGGTGGTGCGGTGGCGCCATAAGGGGAGGGCAGCGTTTTAGTACTGCCAAACACAACAAAAGCTTGCTACTGTTAGTTTTACTTTTAGCCACACGTGTCAGACACAGATACACACGCTGACCCAAAAGCAGTTAATTGACATCTCCAGCATCATGGCTGATAGCGCTTTTTGAGCTGAGGGCAGGAACAATCGAAGAATGTCCCTGCCCCACTTTCTGTCCCTGTCTAGACGCCTTTAGTCCCTTTTCTCTTTTAAGGAGGCGCCCCTCTGATTTTACACATGAAGATCACTTTACATGTCATGGGGAATATACCCAGTCTCTGAAAACCTGAGAATGTGAGCTCGTGTTCTGGCTCCCATCCGAAGATCGTTGCGCTGACACATTGGCAAAAATGTCCGACTTGAGACATAGTTGCCAGTTTCGCGCGTTTTAAGCTGAAGTTTATGACACAAGCTAATTTCATCTTTTGACAATTTTGACACACATTAAGTATAGTTTGTAAATGTATCTGCAAGTTGCAAGCAACTTTGTGTAGCCGGATGGAGCTGGTCAACATTGAATTATTGTCATGTGACAGCTTTGTTGAACGGACTTTCCCTTTATATGCTGTTTCTACTAAATAGCATATATTCCAACCACTGTGCAGTATTTTGGCTTTCAGGTCCATTGAGTCCTCCGTCAGACCAGCGCTCCTGAATCCTATTTAATTTTTCACCAGTACTTGAAGGAACTATTACGTTGATTTGACACAGAGCTATTTTGAATGATGCCCTTCAGAGTTAGAAGCTAAGGACATGGAGTTTGAAAGATGTGGACATTTGCCAGGCAGGGGGGTGTAATGAAAGATGGTACCACTTTGCGTTGTGGGAAATGTAGGATCCAGTGTTTCTGGAGCTTGGCCCATGCTCAAAACTTAAAGGCAGGATATCTCGGCCTCTACTGCATCGATTTTTGCGATTCTTTTTTTAACCAGGCTCTCATAAGTCTGGAAACTTTATCAAAGTACAGTGCTAAATCACTGGAGTATCCCTTTAATGCCTCCATTTTTCCCTCAACTTCACTTGTTTCACAGAGTGCTCCCATCCGCCATTTAAATGCCGCCAGTTTGTCCTCTCTCTGTCTGACTTTCTTGCCATCTCCCTCGCTCACACTCCTCTCAGTCCCTCACTGTCTGTCTGTCTGTCCGTCCTTGTGCCCAGGTTTTTTGAGTTGGCGTGGTTCCTGTTTGTTTTCAGCCATTTTGGGGACTTGCAGTGCTCGTAACAAACTGCTTAAATGGCGTCCTCTTGCTTGCTCTCCCACTCTGTCTCCCTCTGCCTCTCCCTCCCTTTCCCTATCGCTGGGCTTTGTGTATATAAAGTAGTGTGTGTGTGTGTGTGTGTGTGTGTGCGTGCGTGCGTGCGTGCGTGTGCATGTAGAGAGAGAGAGAGAGAGAGAGAGAGAGAGAGAGAGAGAGAGAGGGAACAACACTTCCAAATAAAAAGAAGATTGGATTCAGTGGGGAGGGAAGGGAAGGGTGGAGGGATGTGTGTGTGTGGGGGGGGGGTCACTTGCTGAAAAAAAAAAGAGCAAAAACAGTAAGAATCGTGTGTCAGAGGCAAAAACTGGAGTGAGAGGAGAGAGACAGAGCAAGGAAAGGGGGAGTGCAAGCAAGTTCGAGTGTGAGAATCGCTCCTGCCCTCTGTCTTCACACACTGCTGCCTGTATGTGTGTGTGTGTGTGTGTGCACCGCCTCTCTCTGCACTCTCTCTCTCTCTCTCTCTCACCCTCTCTCTCTCTCTCTCTCTCTCACACACACACACACACACACACACACTCAGACGTGCGCATACACAGACCAAGGGGGAGAGAGAGAGAGAGAGAGAGAGGGAGAGGGAGAGAGGGAGTGTGAGGGGAGAGAACACATCGCAGCAGAGATGCAGCAGGAGGTTTTCCGAGGTACGTTTTCTTGTATGCTTGCCTTCCTGAGAGACAGACAGAGAGAATAAGAGGAAGAGAGGCTGATTACTGTTGTTTTTCCTGCTTGTTTTTCTGCTTCACTCTGCTGCTGTGGCGGTGCTGGCGGCTTCGCGCGTCAAGAGGAGGAAAAGGTTTTTAATTTACCGTGCGTGTGTCGGGGCGTGAGTGTTAGTGGGTGTGTGTGTGTGTGTTTGTGGAAGCATATTTGTGTGTGTGTGTGCGCGCGCGCGCTCGGTTTGTGTGTGTGTGTGTGTGTGTCTGTGCGCGCCCTCGGTCTGTGTGTGTGTGTGTGTGTGTGCCAGTAACAGGCCTTGTCTCCCTCATCCTCCCCTCTGTCGCTGGCGCACCACGCAGTTCTTTTTCAAGAGCGATGACTCGTTTTGAGATTGTGATGAAACTTTTAATTTATCGATGCCTCCTGCCTCTCTGTGATCCACTGCAGATAGGGGGTGGCCCGCACACGTCAGAGCAGGCATTAAACATGATGGGAGCTTTGTTGTTTGGGTCTTAACATGGTGGGCCAGTCTGCCACCCCCTCCTGCCCATCAACTTAGAAGCAACATTAGAGGAAGTGTTCTGGGAGAAAAACTTGGATGCAGGCAACTGTAAACATCTTTGGTTCTGCCGACTGGTTTTGTCTCTTATTTCAGTTTTGGGCCGCCCAGTTTGTCCTCCATTTTACCAGCCTGTTGTTTTGCTGGAGGTTGTCTCTTGTAGAGCAGCAGAGGGCATACTGATGTCACCAACGCCGCTGTTGTTGCCCTAAGCCTTACTTTTTTTTCTTTCCAAAACAACAGAGCATCTGCTGCCAACTACTCCACATTCCTGGTTTCCTTGGGTGCCAAGCCGAGGCCTCGTGCTCAATGTATGGAAAATATGATGCACACTGGGATCGGGGTCATAGGTCAGACAATAGGAAGTGTAGTTTTTTGCTGCAATGATGTCGAAGACACAAAAGTGGTAGCATGAAAGTCTTGTGGTTTGCAGAACCGTGTCGGTTGGCTTTGTTTACATCATGCAGCTTTATTTGAACGACCACAACATAAAAGATGTTGATGTATGTCATCATGGTTTCCCTAAAGGAAGCTGCTGCAGCACTTAATTTTGTCTCACCTAGCATAGTTATGACTGTTATGACTGTTATGACATGGCTCAGCCTTACTAACACTCGAGTGCTCATTGGATCTTTAAGACCCGAGAACTCCAATGGGGCTATCACGTCCCCTTCAGCTGGGACTGTGCGTGAAATTGAAAATGATTTTGGGGAAATTACCTCAAAAAGGTCACTGGTATCGTGTTACCGCTCTCTTGGGGTACTTTTTTTGGTCTTACAGGTCCTAATGCCTCCTATGATTCTGTTGCAGCGGGCAGAATTATGGGAATTACGTGCTGGGTTGAGAGCCAACAGACCGTGGAAGGAAAGGCGTTTTAGACATGGGCAGGTTCGCTGGTGCGTGGCGCGGCATGCGAAAACATCACGATACGACAGTTTACACATGGGGAGGGAGAGAAGAGGGGGCACGCAGTCAGTCATGCTGAGGGGGATCAGAAAGACAAGGAAGCCATGAAATGTGAACATGGAAGAGATGTGTTTGAAGTTACCCCTACCTCCCCCCTGCTCACCACCACAACCACCACTACAACCTCCGCTCAACCACTCCCCAACCCATACCAACTTCCTCTCCCCTTACCTCCCTGTTTTCCTCCCTCCCTCTATCCCATATGGTTGGCTCCACTTTGCTCTCTAGGCCGGGGGGTTGTGGAGAGTTCAGTAGCTGTTCTTGCTAACGATGGCCCCCCCACCCACACACACACACACCCTCCTCTTCACAGATCAACTGCTGCTCTGATAGTTGGGCCCCTCTGGCTGCCCCTCCCTGGGGAGAAAGCCCAACCGACACCTTCCTCTTCCCACATGCTCCTCGCCGCTGGCTCACCGGCTGGAACACCGAGGCCTCCCACATTCCGCCTTGAAGGCACTCCCCTTAACCCCTCGCACACACAAACAATCACAATCACACACACAAACAATCACAATCACAAACACACACACACACACACACACACAAAGATGGTACATCACTGCAGAAGACAATCTCAGTTGATTAAGACTTAAGTCTTATTTCTGTAGTTATGGCCATCTATCAGTGATATGTGCTCAGTGCCCAAACTGCTCAGACCTATTAATGCAGTTACATTGGTAAAAAAAAAAAAGAATGGCAAAGAAGAAATACACAAACTAGAGGCTGGCTTCCCGGTTCAGCTTTAACTGGCAGGCGCTTAAAGCACCCTTATACTGGCTTTATGCACACACAAATTTCCTATGCAGTAAGTGATAATTACCAACATTTCAGAAGGTTGTTTTTTTTTTTTTACATCTAAATAAAGTGGTTTAAATCTAGAGTCTCACATTTTCTCACTTCCCAAATTTATTGCTTTATAGGATTTTGTTACAGCACAGTTGCTGTGTTTTTTGAGTACAATAATCTAAAATCATGAAAATAAAACCTGAGTTTTAACTGTGATCAAATGCAGAGGAAAGCAGAGATTATCATTCTATCCATTCTAAATTAAAGCCATGCAGACGACGCTTTGGTGCAAATGTGAACTGTGTACATCTATATTGTAACGTGTAGCATCCGCTTTCAGTACTTCTGGGAAGATTTTGGAGGAATTTTGCTTGAGATGGAAGCTGGCCAAGGGAAAGCATGGTTATTGAGTCTAACAGTTATTTGTCTGTTAGCACAAGTACCAGTTTCAGTGGAATAAACAGATTGCTCAACGGCTGGTTCAAGGCCTTGAGCTGGCGCACCAGCCAAACTTCTCGGCCATTCCAGCCTTATGTTATGCAAAGCCACTTCGGCAGCAATAGTCCTGGTAACTGATTGTAAATTTAAATTCACCGGATTACTAACTAAAGCTTTCAAGGTCATCCGTGTTATTCAGATGCAAATGGAAAGTATCAAAAAGTCAGTGGTAAAACTTTTTGTAATTTTGAATTGGTCTAATAATTCAGGCAGACAGAGCATTAGAAATCAAAAGCTGAAGGTGTTTACTGTTGTTCACATTTGTCATTCGACATAGAAAATGAATTATATCAGTAAATGGGTATAAGTACACCACTCTTCTCTCCGCCTGTCAGTGAGAAGCCTCTGTTACATGAAAGCCAATGTGTTTTGGGTAATGTGTTTTATGTTTATGTGCGTCTACTTAGTAATTTGTCCTGCACCAGCTGAGCACCTGTTCATGCTGTGTGGTTTTGTATTGCCACAAGCCTAAATAGATGAACACTTCATAGGCCGACCAACATGTTTGTTTGTGCAGAGCATCCTGTTGCAGAGAGGTGTGGGGAAAAGAGTTGCTGTTTATTTTGATTCTGCTTGAGGGTCTTTGCCACATTCATGGTCACATTTGTTTGTGAGCAAAATGGTGTTTTCGTTATCAGCAAGGATGCAAGTGCTTTTACGTCTCTTTCCGCTCATCTACACCAGTAAGGATATTTGTGTATTTCTGCACGTCTTGTGCACAGATTTCTGTGAACAAGTAAATCCAGGATATTTAAAGCGTGATAAAAGCTGCTTGTCACAGTCAGACAGCGTGTCGTGCATTCTCCGCTTATGCAGCGACTGTGTGCGTCACAGGGAGATAAAGAAAAAGAGCGAGGGGGCGTCATACGCATTTTCCTGTCCGCGGCGCAAGCATCAGATGAGATGGTGAAATTTTTAGCCTTAGTTCTGTCTCTCAGTGTGTCCGCCCACTTGTAGCAGGCTGGCGCTTGCCACAAGGGATTTCCTGCACAACATCTATCGCTCAGCAAATGTGAGTGGCAATGAAGGCCTGATTCAATACAGAGCAACAAAATATGGCGAGTTTGGGGAGACAGGACTGTGTATCCCTGTTTCATGCAGACCATCTTGAATAAGCATAGTGGGGCAAACTCCATGATTTAGCTTTCTCCATACCAGTAATAGACAGCTATTTTTCCCTAGAACTGACTACACTTCCATCTGTACCCCCTGTCTCTGCGTTGTGTTGCACTCAGATTCACCTTTGGGTTTTGAATGTCATTTGCAAGTGTGCGCATCCATGTTGAACTAGTTTGTTTGTGCCTCTCTGTCTTGGGCATGTAAAAGTGCACATACAGTACTGTGTCCACATGCATGTTGGTTTGTGTGAGAGTATGTTTGTCTGTGTTGTGGTTGCTTTTGTGTGTGTTTGTGTTTGCCTGGACTGCTGTCTGTCTGACTGCCCCCCCCCCCCAACTCGCCTCTCATTTTCTGTCTCCTGCTCTCTCACTAACCCTCACTCTTTCCCTCTCTCCTTTTTCTATCACCCTTTCACTCTACCTCATCCTCACCCTCTCTCGTTCTCTCTCTCTTTCTCTCTCTCCCTCCTCTTCCCTCTGCAATAACAGTGCTGACCTAGTTTCTGCCTGTTCAGGGCTGCCTGTGGAATTTTACAGCGGCCTGCCTTCCTGGCTGCTTTGCTGCTTGAAAACGCAGGCAGAAAAGCATGACTGAGGATTTTTCTTCTCGTCGCATCATTATGGCCTTATAGTCGTTGTTCTTCTCCCTAATCTACGGGCCTAAAGGAACGGAACCATTTTAAATAAATAACAACAGCAAATTGCCTGTCGTGTGTGAATCTGCAGCTATTTTACGTATGGAGAAATTGCATGGCTGCCTCCGCCACCATGGCAGCTGAATTAGAATGGAAATGAAAATAGCCTGTCGCTCATCTTCTACAGCTTAGCTGAGATTGTGCTAGATGCAAAAGGGTGGTGGTGGGGGGGCGGGTAGACCGCTTCCCGGTGCACATGCATGCAAGGCCCCCCCCCACCGTTGCCTTAACAAATAAATGGTTAGAGTCCTGCCTGGCAAATAGTAAGCACTGCCAGGAATGGCTAACAAGGCTCCTGCTCAAATAGGAAGAGAGCGGGACTATTTTAATGTGCATCAAGGCAATGGATCTAAGTCAAAACTCTATTCTGACAGAATCTTGATTAAATCTGAATGCTTTCCAATTAGGCACAGGGAATGTTGTGTCACAGCCGAGAGAGATGGATCTGTGGAATGCCTTTCTGAAGGCTTGGCTGTGGCACGCTGAAATCTAAACCAGCACTGCTGCAGATTCATTCCTTCCCCCTACCCGCTCCCTCCTTTCACTCACCATTCCTGGCTGAGCCGTTGGAGTTCAGCATTGCTGGGGCATTCAGTTTTCTTTCCCGTTTCTCAAAAGTGCTCCATGCGCGCCATGACTGCTTCTGCAAAAGCTTTAGGTGTGATGTTCATTTTTGCTGTATATCTATATATGTATGCTTGTGTGTTGTACAATTGATTTTTATCGTGCTCACATATTCTGTTTGATCTCTCTTTCAGATTTCGGGGGCTGGTCATGGTGTCCGGTGAGAAGGTGTGGGACCCCCTCCATGCGGGCCTTATTCAGTCACGTCTGAGCGAACAGCACCTGGCTATTGGGTTAACTCCCCTCTGCAACCTAACACATACTACAACTGAGGACATCACGTGCCACCAGAGTCAGCGGTCGCTACCTTTGTCTTCCCCGCCACTGTCATTAGTGGCTCGAGACACTTCTCACACAGTTGAGGCCTGCTCACCTTTACGCCTTCCTGTCAATTTATACAGCTTGAAAAAGACTGAAGGACTGCACAGACTTTTCCAGTCTCCTGGGGCAGCCTTTCAGCCTGAAGAAGAGGAGGAGGAAGGGGAAGCTGAGCAGTTGGAGATGAAGGGAAAAAGACATGGAGGCCGGGGAGAGGAAATGATAGAGGACAGGTTGGAGGACATGGCTGATGGACCTAAAAATGCAAAAATCACCCTCAGCTTCCCACTCAGTGCTGCCCCACTTCCAGCCTCCCTGACATCTCCAAACCACTGTCGCAGCTCCTCCTCATCCTCTCCTTCCCCCCACCGACGGCGGCCATCCTCCAAGAGTTCAGATGAGGGATCGCTGTGGAAACTGGACGCTACCATGGATGTAAAGCACAGACCTTTCAAGCCCCCAAGGCACGACAGCTCTCCGTCCTCTTCCCCCTCCTCCTCTTCATCTTCCATGACTGTTCATGCACTTATCAGAAAGGATATAAAATCTCCACCTCCTCTGAAGTGCTCCAAACTCAATCCAGAGACTCCGTTTCAGAGGTCGCCCCCAAGATCCTCCAGTGGGTCTTTAGGGGGCTGTTACGGTGGAGATGGATGGGATGAGAGGCACAGGGTGGCAAATGGTACAGCCTCACCTTCTCAAACTGCCCAGATCCTCTTCAGTCTGGGCACAACAGCCTATCAGAGGGGTGGGGATGCAGAGAGGAGAGAAAAAATAACAGGAAGACCAGCTGGGAAAGTGGGAAACCCTCATGGACCAAGCCTTCACCCACCCACCCTCCACCTCCCGCCCCCCTTACCACCGCCTCCTCCTCCCCCATCTGAGGGCCTTACTGCACCTCCTCACTCATCCTCCTATTCCCCTACTGACAGCCTGAAGCCTGAGCTGATTTGCGGGGTGTGCCATCGACTTTTCAGTTCGGCCTCCTCCCTCACAGTCCACATGCGGCTGCATCGTGGCAGCCGTGCCCTCAGTTGCCGTTATTGTGGCAAAGTCTTCATCCACAGCAAGAGACTGCAATCCCACGAGGCATCTTGCAAGGTGCCAGGGCTGCCTTCCAACAGCCTGGGCCCTCCTCCTCTCACTGTGCAGCCGAAGGAAGAGCCACTGGAGGAGGGCGAGGTGAGAGTGGAGGGGGGAGTGATTGTGGGAGAAACTGACATCAGTAAGGCGCGGCCAGGCAAGAAAGCACGGAGCCTCCTGGCGCGTATCCAAGGTGATGATGCAGCAGCCACAGAGTTACTGGCGGGTGATGAGAACCATTTTGTGAAGGTGGTAGATGGCAATGTCATTTACTTTTGCTCTGTTTGTGAGCGTTCCTACATGACCCTATCCAGCCTGAAGCGTCACTCTAATGTACACTCATGGCGCCGAAAATATCCGTGCCATTATTGTGACAAAGTCTTCGCCCTGGCTGAGTATCGTACAAAGCATGAGGTTTGGCACACTGGAGAGCGGCGCTACCAGTGCATCTTCTGCTGGGACGCCTTCGCCACATACTACAATCTGAAAACACATCAGAAGACCATTCATGGGATTAATCCCAGCCTCATCTCCAGTGAAAAGACAGCTAATGGGGGTTACAAGCAGAAAGCTAATGCCCTCAAGCTCTACCGCCTTCTTCCCATGCGCTCCCAGAAGAGACCCTACAAGACTTACAGTGACAGTTTGCACAATGGCCTGCTACTGCCACCAAATGATACATCTCCTCTCTCTCTGCCTGGCCTGGGCTGTCCTCTGGGGCCTGGGGACCTACAAAGCCTCATCAGTGGAGCCCACCCTCAGAGTCTTAAGCCTGACCCAGATGCCTTCCCTGATGACTTCCCTGTTTCTGTGACATCTGAACACAGGGACCACTCGCCACTCACATCCCGCCCCTCAACAGACATGCCCCAAGTTAAAAAACATGAGAGCGATGCCCTTGAATTAGAGCAGGGCAGAAGTAGTGGCAGCTTCAAAACTTGTAGTAGCAACAAAACCAAAACTCTCAAAACTGGTAAAGGTACAGAAACAAGCATGCCTTCTGTGATAACATATGGACATACAAAACCCTCTGTCATAGTTCATGGGACAGCAGTGTCATCCTCTGTCATTGTGCACAGCAACCAGGTCACTTCTGGCAGTGAAAAAAGCCCAGTGAGCAGTCCATCCCCTGAAACCAGCAATAGTCAGACATCACACAAGAGCAGCCCTAGGGCATTTAAAAAGCAAAGGGACGGTGCAGATAACCATAGAAAGAGATCAAGAGACAGTTCAGATACCACTGAGGAGGGTTCAAGAGGTGGACAGGAAGTAGAGAAAGGCAGATTATTTCATAAATCACGCAAGTCCCACAGCAAGAGCGACATCTCCAACACAACGCAGCTGTCAGCATCTGTAGGGTCACAGGTCAAAGAGGCAGGGCCGCTGTGCCAGATTACTGTACGTATTGGTGAGGAAGCCATAGTCAAGCGCAGCATCTCTGAAACAGACCTTAGGAGAGACAAGGGCCTTTCACCCCCAAAAACCAAACGGAGTGAAACATCATCTGCCCGGGAAACTAAGGAACCACGTCACTCTCACTCTCACCACCATCACCATAAGCACCGCCTCCACCGCAGAGCCAGCGTGGAAGCAGAGGGTGATAAGGAAGGAGACTGTGAGGAGGAGGTCAGTAAAAAGTCATCCAAATCCCCTGATGAAGTGAGGGAGTATTACTTCCGTCGGGAAGTGCGTGAGCAGGAGAGTGACCATGACATGGAGGACAATTTATGGCGGCCTTATTATTCGTATAAGCCTAAGAGAAAGGCCCAAGCACATCTGCAGAGGGTCAAGAGCTGGCAGAGGAAACTGAAGTACAAGCGCTCTATCCGGCTCAAGAGGAGGGCAGAGAGACTCAAGAACCGTGTGAATAAAGAAACAGAGAAATCACAAGATGAGGAAGAGGACGAAAAGATTGCGGAACCCCAAAAACTGTTAAAAACCAACAGAGACAAGGCTGAAGCAAAAAAGAAAGATTATCTGTCTACCCCTTTAAAGGAGAAAAAAAAAGGCACAGAAGAAGAGGTTAAGGAGACCCATCCTGAAGTCTCCACCCTTCCTCTTCACTCTCCAAAGCCTCCTGTGTCTACCTCAGTGGCTCCTACGGGAATTAAGAGGCGGCCTTGGACTAATGGGAACGCAGCTGAGTGTGGTACATGTGGCCGCTGGTTCTCAAGCCCCAGGAAACGAGACAAACACGAGCTGAGCCATCTGCTGGAGTTTGTATGCCTCTTCTGCCGGGCCACTTTCCCCTCAAGGGATAAGTTGGAAGACCACCAGAGAGCCCAGCATCCCAAACCCTCAGAGGGACCCTCTGTACCCTCTAAAGTGCCGCTTGGCGAACAAGCTGAAGGGGTTGGGATAAAATCTGTGCCAGAGATTGCAAAGTATGATGAAGAAAAAGGGGTGCAAGTCGGCCTAGTAGGGAGTAATTCTAGTCTGAGTCGCCTGAGCAGAAGAGCATTATCACGACACACCTGTCCACAGTGTCATAAAGTGTGCAAGACATCTTCAGCACTAACTCGCCATATCCGACGCCATGAGTTAAGCAGTTCGCCAGAAAGAGAGAAGGAAGATAAAGCCTCAGAGCCAAAAACAGCAGAGACAGTTGTTAATACTGTTAGCAGAGATGTAGAGACTGAAAGAGGAAAGGTTCCCAGTGCTCTCTCTGTTTCAGTTATCAGCTTTTCAACTCCAGACCTGCCCAGCAGCGGTAACTCTTTGGCATCACAGCAGCATCAAGACCATCTCAGTGAACTGACAGATGAACTACAGATGTCAGAATCCACTGACAAAGTTGAACCTAAAGAGCTCACACATCCAGCTCCAGAGAGAGAGCCCAGCCCACAGATTGCAGATCCTCCATTAGAAAGATCAGCTAATCTCACGCCTACGAAACATGAGTTCACACCTGCCGCACCCTCTACTCTCCACAGCGTGCTGGTTATGAATGGACCTGAATGTCTGGATTACCGCACCCCCAGCAAAAAGAACCTAGACAGCCAGGTCCACAGAATACCCAGCCCTGTGCACGTCGTGGCATCCACCAACAGCTCTCCAAATGTGCCTCTGACGTCACAGACCAGAATAACCACTGCTGCTCCTCCTGTTTCCATGACGACGGCTCCCAGCTCTGAGGGGGGATTCATGAAACGGGATGGTGTCATTATGGACAGAGAGAGGCAGTGTGGTGGTGGTATATTTCTACACACAGGTTACGAGGAACCACCTCTGGTTCAAGATCTCAGAGTTCCCTGCCTGTCCAGGAGTCCCTCTCCTGCTGAAGCACAAGACCTGACCATGTCCTCTATATTAGCTAGAGAGAGGGAGATAGAGAGGCAAAGGGAAAAAGAGAGAGAACTTGAGAGACAGAGAGAAAGGGAGAAGGATAAAGAGATGGAGCGAGAGAGAGAAAAAGAGATAGAGAGGGCCCAGCAGATGAGTAGAGTTGCTCATGCCCCAGAGGAGCAGATAACACTTTTGGTCCCAAAAGAGGAGCCGTTGAGTCCTGTGCCGTCCCCCCAGCACATCCCCAATCAAACCACTATGAATGGACCCTCTTCACACAGGCACACCCCCAAGTCCCCCTGTCGGTCCCCCTCAACCATTGGACTGTTAGCTCAAGCCAACCGCCAGGTTCACTCCAGTTCACAAGGACTCGACAGGCTCACACTGCCCACTGGAGCAGCTGGTGCCGGTGACCGCCCCTCTGCCCACGCTCTGCTTCTTCCCCGTGCCCCTCAACCACCTGAGCCAGAGCACCAGGACACTGTTTCTTCCAGAGATTCCCAGCAGGGCAACACCACCCCAGTGGGCTACTCCGCCCAGGATTACCCCTTACCCCTCATTGTGCCGGACAGCTATCGCTCTGGTAAGAAGCAGGAAGAAAACCTGCTAATGTCCTCCTATCCTGCTGGGGCTCTTCCCTTTGGCCCACTGGGAAAAGTGATGGTCCCTAATGGTGGGGACCTGGCCAAGCTGCCATTTTACCCGGACCCTTACCAGCTGCTCTACAGTCCCCAGCTGCTGGCCTACCCCTACAACTTAGCAGCTCTTCCAGTGGCTCTGAATATGGTGGCACCTGCAGGGGACAAGGTGGAGCCTCTGCCTTTCCTCCCAGCCATTTTCAACTACGCAGCCACTGCTGGGCCCTACATGGGCACAGCCCCACACCCCCTTGTGGCAAACCCCAGCCTGTACAGCAGCAGCGGTGGTGGCAGCAAGAAGCAAAGAGACAGCAGCAGCAGCAAACCGTAGGACAACAGAAACACTCTGAGGAATATATTTCAAAGAGAGGATGGCCTGGCGTATTTGGGATGAGTGGGAGGAGTGTGTGCTCACTGGGTCACTGACTATACCCATACAGTACCCCTGCCTCTCCTTTTTTAAGTAGAGATCAGAGCTAGGCATTAAATCAGGAGTAGATGTGAAGGAGAAGGAGCAAAGAAATTGGGAGGATAAGCTGACATTATAGTGATGTATCATTACTCCCCTCTCTTTACTCCTGCTCACCTTCCTCTGTTTCTCCTGTCTTGCTGTAGTGTGTCGTAGTTCTAGAGCTTGATTAATCTTCCTCTGACTCATTATATTATCTATAATATAAAAATAAGAACTGCTAACAGGGTGTGTTGTGTGAAAAAAATTAGTTCAGTCTGCTTCCCTTTATAGTCACTGCATAACAAGGATAAACGCTCTTCAGGGAAGGCTTGTGTGGGCAACGGTAAGGGATGAGACAGAGGAGTCTTCACTCAACACAGTTGGAAGTGGAGCATTAAGCAACTCAAACCTTGCGTATGTTTGTTTGTGAGAGTGAGAATGCAGGTGAAACCTGCCGTGTTAAACTGTCCATGGAAGTTATATATGAGCATGTACATGCACATGTATGTTGGGATTTGTGCATGCAGAGGCGGGCTTAAGCAGGTATTACTGCATATGTGTGAGAGTGTGTGTGTCATCTAGTGTGTGAGTGTGTGCATGAATGGCTAGATCATTCCGTGTCAGGCGCACACAGCATTCCTACTCTAGTTGGAATAGCTACTGTAGGTCAATGTATAGAAGTGCATTTAGAAGTTATTCCTCATATCCAAATCATTAAGAAGTCAATTATGGCTGAACGCGAGTCTATGACAATGACAGATCATCTGAGCATCTCATGTCTCAACTAACCCTGTGACTTTGCGGCCAGATGACACTGTAGGATCTGTAAAGCATTCACCACAGTTTATACCTTATGTGCACAACACAGAAAAGTAGTGGTCACTCAAAGGGGACACTTGTAGCTGCTTTGGATATGTAGCTGGCCACTGGGTAAGAATTGAAGGCTGGTAGACCATTGCACTCCCGTTTTTCATCTCATTTCCTTCACAATAAAAAAAGGAAAAGAATAAAAACCAGTCAGCCTTCACCTTGCGTAGCTTTTTACCTCTTTGATTGGAAGAGGGAAAGGCTCCATTTCCTAAGCCAGGAAGAAGAAAGTGACAGCAAGGAAGGAAAATGAAAAAAAAAAAAATGGATTCAGGGTATTGAGTTATTTCTGGATAGGAAAAGAAATATATGGGCACAAAACTTTTGGACTCTGCGTCAGAGGGCCCCACAGAATTTTTTTGGGGAACAAAGAAAATGTGTTCCTGCTCCCCAGCTGAGGGGAGTTTGGAGGTAGTTTGAACTATTTCCCCTGCTGCCCTGTGTCATTTACTAAGTGGAAGGAAAAGGCTGAGCTAAGCAGCCAAAGTGGTGGCCGAAACTCCCCAGATGCCCTCCTGGGGTCCTCTTTTTGTTATGTGTATTGTTATCTCTACATGTTTTGTTTTGTTAAACTATGTTGTTTATGTTGTTTAGCCCTCTTACCATATGGAAGTGGCTTCAGTGAAAAGGGGGAGTAAACTTAAAAATATGAATGTAAATTTAGTCATGAGGTTAATGAAGTACAGCTGCATTAATGGTAGAGTTGGTTTCAGTTCCTTTTTGTTTCTGTTTTGACACAAATAACCTGTTAAAGAACCGTATAACGTCTGGTAAACATATATACAGTAGTCCTAGGAACATGTCAGTAAACTTGGGTTCTGTATCCACAAAGCATGAGCAACACTTGCTTCCTAACCGTTTATATCCTCAGCAAATCTGGCATAGTGCACACAGCTTTTGTTTCTGTTTCCTTTTATATTTTCTGGCCTTTTAATCTTCCATATCTATGTTAATATTTTTGAAATGAATTATAGACCACAGTTTGGAGAAGTTCCACAAAACTAGCTGCCACATTGACATCTCACAGTCACTATTTAGGAGCTGTTTAATTCTCCCTCTTCCCTCAAGCATACACTCGAGCACTGCACCTTTGAATGAAGTACATATGTTTTGATGTGTGCGCGTGTGTGTGATGGTACTGGGGCACTGTTTGGATCAGGCAGGAGTGTTAAAACACAGCGTGACCAACTGAAAGGGTGCGCAAGCATCCCTTTGGGTGTGGTTACAAGCCTTTCGCATGTGTGAGTGTGCGTGCGAACGCGTTTTGTGTGCACAAGAGTGAGTGTCTGCGTGAATAAAAAAACCAAAATAAATCTGCCTAAGCAGCATATCCCTCGGCAGTATATCGGCCACCTGTTATTTTATTTGTTTGACACTTTTCTGTGGGTTAGTTTCAGTGTAAAAAAGCCTTGCTGTCTCCAATACACTATCTCAAGCCATTCCTGTAGATGGACATGTTTGTGTTTTTGGACCATTTCTTATGCCATAGTTTGCCATCACGGTTTATCATACAGACCAAAAGCATGCAAATCGACGTATTGTAGTGACTGGACTGGAATCTGGTGGTAATATACAACTATTTACTGTATGTTTTAGTTTTAATGAATGTGCCTCTGCTTTGATATTTAAATAATTATCTAGAATAAGGTGTGGATCTGCCAGATTTCAACTGTTAAGGTGCCTTGTTATGGCATAAGAAATTTGAATAACAAATGAACGTTTTCTTGAGAAATGACAGTATGATTTGGAGATAGAGTTCATGGCTTTATTTGCTATGAAGCTGTTCATAGATGTAGGGGTGTGGCTAAACTGTTTTGGTATCGTGTACATGTCTAGGGTAATACTGTGCCATATAGAGCCCACAAAATATGTTAATGTTATTTTTAAAAGATGTTTTAATGTTGCCTGATGACTTTGTCTTTAGATTTGATACAAAGGCTTGTAGCCACAGCTCTCCCAAAGTCTGTAGTCTCCTTTTCCGACATTCTCCTTGTTCTCTCTCTCTCCTCTTGTTTCCGTCTCCCTCTCTTTCTCTTTGCTGCAATCAAACAAAATAAAGTATTAACCTGATGACCCAATGAAATCATCCCTAGTTTGGTCTCATGCTTTTTTTTTTTTTTTTTAAATTTCGGTTTATTTTTACAGGTTGACTCAGAGTTCTTAATATGAACCACCTACTCCAAGTTGGCAGATTCCTGCTTTGGCATTGTTTGAATTCTTTGGAGAAATGTGTATTTACCATTTTGTAAATTGTCAAAAGCAAAACAACTGTGGCGATGTTTTGCATGTTTCAGAGTACATGAACATTTGTTTGGTACAGATGCTACTTCCGTGGGTTTTTGTGTCTTTGGTCGGAATGACAGCCGCGCTCATTCATGCTTTTGGGAGACTACACCATGTCCTGTGAGTTGGTTGCTGTTATGCTGTTTAAACCAGGTTTATTACAGCTTCCTCTCTGCAACGTCAGTAATTGTTGTCTTAGGTCTTTCCCACTAGTGACACTCTGTGGATTAAACAGGAACAGTCAGTTGCTTTTTGCACTCAGAACAACATGATGTCAAAGATTGACTTCTCCTGAAATTATGTTTTCCATGAAAGGACAAGACTGGAGTGAAATTCAGTGGAGTTAGGGGTTGGTTGCAGTTTAAAGTCATGCTGTTCTGATATCAACAATCATTCCCTTTTCAGCAAACCACAGAGTTACATTATGAAAAAATTGATGTTAAAAAGAACTACACTGTTTTATTTGTGTCCTAATCATGCAAACAGGAAGAAAAAATGATTTGCCATTATTTTATATTTCATATTGATGTCAAATACTCTGTGTGTGTGTGTGTGTGCGTGTCACACTTTTCCCAGTATTTTCCAGACTTCCTGGAAGGAGATTATCACAGGAATGCAGCACTGTTCCTTTCTCATCTCTCTCTCTCGCATTAACTCTACAACAAATACACACTCTGAGTCATCAGCAATAGTGAATCAAGGTTCCTGTATAATAGGTAAACACACACACTGACACACGTTGCTGACCCAGACTGCAGTTGTGTCTCTGCTGCTGCATGAATCACTACAGCAGCAGAAGATCAAGTCAGAGATTGAAGTCATTGCTTTAATTGCAATTGTTTTTTCTGAATTTGGAATTATCTTAAATATTGTATCAGTCTGCAAAAGACTTCTTTCTTTCATGTTTTTTTTTTTTTTTCTTTGCTCAGCTTTCTTGACGCCCACTGTGTTTTTGTCAGCCACCTACTTTTCAGCAAACTGCCTGTTAGTCACAATCACACAACCATGAAGTACTCCCCCCTTGGGATCAATAGCTTGCACTAGCCATGGCGTACTGGCCCTCTGGACCCCAGGACAGTGGTGCTAGTACACACCAGCCCTCTAGACACACTGTTTGAGAGTGACTCTGCTCATCATATCCCCACCCACACCTCAGAGTAGCTTGAAGTGGAGTTGGTAGACCACCCAAGGGCTCTGGACACTGCACCCTGGGAGGCCTGGGTGGGTGAATGCACTGAAGGATGGCCGTATTTTGTAAAACTATGGTAGATGGACTACTCCTGACTTTGAGCGTCACTTTACTGTGGTGGGGAGCCGACGGGCATGGAAATGGACTTGGTATGGTATGTTCAAATGTAATGCAAAGAGTTTAATGGAATGAATATTCGTTGTGTTAAAATTCTTTATTCTCTCTCCAGCTGCTCATCTGAAGAGCATTAGAAAGGCAAAAAAGCAACACATTTCTAAGAAGTTTTGAATTTAAAATGAATTCTTCACTCTCTGTTAAAGTTCATATGTCCATAAGTCGACTCAGAGAGTCTTTAAAAAAAAAAAATCATTAATCATTAAACTAAAAATCATGACTCCACTACAGTTTTGTGAACTTCAGATGCCAGTGGCGTATTCCTGGTCTACTTATACTGTGCTTAAACTTAGGACTTTGCTCAGTTTGTGGAGGGACAAACCAGTGTGATGACACTTCTGACTCAACTATTGTTTTTCCTTACATTTCACAACAGCTATTGTAATTTGATATACTGCAGTTTTTTTTTCATATAGACTCTGAGTCAATAAAAAGTAACTGGTTTTGAACTTTATTACCGTATAATCTAAATGACAGCTTTGACAGCAGACATGTTTGATAAGGTTTGGTTTCATTATTGATACCCAAAGAATTTGTTGTGCAAACAGGAGATTTGAATACAAGATATCACAAGAAAATAAAAACTAAACCTCATAGCAGAAAAAAATCTAACTGATTTAGATTATGACGTAATCAAAGCTTTTAAATTGAATTAAAATCCTTGATTGAATAATTAATTGAATTAAAATTGTCACTCAGTTTAATATGTTTTAACCACTAATAAACTGATCCATAAACAATAAATAAACAAGGATTAATGAACATAAACTGTGTAGAATGAAGGGCTGAATGTATAATTCAGCCTCAAATGAGTGCCTTATGAAGCTGGTGTCTTCCAGAGGGAAGTACCAGGCAGGGCAACCGTCAACCTTGGCCAGGACAGAGACATCTGGAGGCCACTGATCCACAAAACAGTCAACCTCAGCGAGATCAGCAGGTAAATGAGCGGCAGCAAAATGCAGCACCCCACCTATTAATTTGTGGAGTAAATGGAAGAGTATAGTGGAGAATCCAGGGCCCTCTGGCTAGCTGCCTTCTTTATTAAGTCCTTTAGAGCCTAAGAGCTATCACTGTGTCAATGTCTCTGTCAGGAGTCTTGTCTTTGTAACCAGTAAAATGTAAAATATGGTTGGTCAGCATCATGTTTCAAAAAGGAGCACTTGAAAAACGTAGCAAAAATGGAGAGAAAGGTCTTTTTCCTCTTACATAATTCAGTTTTGTACTCCTCTGTTCTCTGTCTACAGCATCAAGTCGTCCTTTCAGTTTCGGACATATGACCCAGAAGGTGTCATTTTCTACGGAGACACCAAAAATGGGGAGGACTGGTTTGTTTTGTCCCTGAGAGACGGCATCCCTCTGATGCAGATCAACAAAGAAGACATGCTCGTCAGCGTGGTAGGCGGGCCCAAACTCAACGATGGGAAGTGGCACACAGTAAGTTTCAACTGCAGTTAATTTATTAAAACATTTACATTGAAAATAAGGTTTAAAATGTAATACGTGAACAACCGTGTCAGGTACTCAGACAACGCACAATACACTCCACGTGAACACAAACTCTCATTCTGCATTTCTCCTGGTGTCACCAAGCTGGAGGTGAGCAACTATGGGAAGTTTGTTATTCTGGAGGTGGATGGCTCCGGTGGGTTGGTGGTGGGCATGCAGTCCAAACAATCACAGGAGGTAATTTCAGGTAAACTGCGATTGGCTCTGGGCGGGATCTTGACCAACAAGGAAATGATTATTCAGGTACACAGCTTTATTTTAATTTATTTTGCTCCTTTGTAATCATTGGATTGACGTTCCTTCATTTCATTTCCAGTATATACTGTTATCCTGGTGAATGAACACATACTGACATGATAAAAAATAAACCAGTAAAGAGAATATGTGTTTCTCATTTTGCAAAATGTCACTGACTCGCACCAAAAATTTATTTCTATGGATGTTTTGATTTACGTCAAAACATCCATAGAAATAGTACCCGGTGAGCCGGGTACAGCTTTATGCTGAAAATATATCTCCTATATGATTTTATATCAACATTTACTCCAATTATCCAGTTTTCTGGATAATAAGACTAATATAGCTCCATTAAATAGGCCTGTAAATTTAAATGTTGCATTTAGTAACAGAAAATGGGAACTTACAGTTTGGTGTTTTTTGCTAAAAATCAGGAATCACTCTGTCTTTGTAGTTGCACTCTTGCATATCGTAGTTTTCCCGTTGCACTTTTATATAGATAATGGTGTCGCCTTCTTCAGAGTGCATAAGAAAATACTGTGTTGTTCTCCTCCTGAGGAATCTTGAATATGAACCTTTGACAGTTGGCAGATCTTCCCTGTCCTACAGTTCACTCTTTTAAAGGCACTGTTGCATTCTTTGCTGCAGTTTGGGCCACAGATGGACGGCTGTGTGCGGGAAGGCAACTGGCTAAATCTCAGCAAACCTTGGGAGTCAGAGGTGGATGACCTCTGGCCCTGCTATGAAAACATCCAGCCTGGCAGCTACTTCCCTGGCACTGGCTTTGCCATTTTCAACACCTCAGGTGGGAATGTTGTGCTCAGCTTAGAAACGGACAAGTGCTAATGCATTATTTAATCACTAGCTTTTCAACTGGCCTGCATAATGCATCCTTGTATGACAAGGAATCTGAAGTCTCAATAATATTTATGCTTATTTCTAATGGGATTTAATCAGATTTAACATGTTATGGACAATAAATGTGCATCCTTTTTAGTGGATTGAGCAGGTCACTCTAGTACAAATTCTGTTAAATATGCGAGTTATTCTTCTGTGTTTTTACAGTTTTCCCCGTTGAGGACGATAATGAGGTCAAGATTGAGTTGTGGGGTGATTTCAGTCAGATGGATGGGACCATTTTGAGTATCGAGCTTCCTGGGCGAGAGCGGATCTTTGCTTTAGTGGCCAATAATAACACAAAGGTATGCATATAAATCAGATGTGAACTCATTTGCAAATAATTCCTGTGTTCTCCTTGCGCTGCTTATGATGCTGTAAGGTTGGCCTCACATCTTACACAAACATTTGCTTCATGTGGCCTGAAAACTGTTATGACTCCATCCACATTATTTCTTCCCCCTGTTTCTCTTAAATTTGCAGGAGGTCACAGTTTTTGGTGATGAAAATATCCCTTTGAATAGCACTTTCAATAGACTGGTGTTAACCTTTGGGGCAGCTTTTCTGAGAATCCTTCATGAAGAAAATGAATCCAAGACCACTGAACTATCTGTCCATCCACTGAGCCACCCTGTACAGCTGACCACGTGGAAAGATGGCCACCTCGCCATTGGAGGTCTCCTAGGTAGGATTAAACAGTAATCCTGTTTAATTTAAAACAGTGCCCAGCATTCTGATGTAGCTGTGCGTTATTTGTGTATCTTAATAAATTGAGGGTCCTATATTTCATTGACAAACCGCACTAAAAACAAATTCACTTGGGTTTTCTTATTGCTCTTGTTCACGTTTCAGGAGAAGGGGGTGACAATATTGCCTCCAACTTCTTGACAGGCTGTCTGAAGAAAATCCAGGTCCAAGGGAAGGATCTGGATCTGGATTTAGCTGTAAAAAAAATGTCAGTCTCCTCCCATAGCTGCCCTGCATAGGAACTATGCATGTGGAGTAAATCTTTGGAGTGGGTGCCCTTGGATTTTAATGACACTGAAAATGTTAATATCGGCAAGCATAACAGCACCCAATAACTGCTGATGTTTCCTTACAAGCTGTTCATTATCTAGTCGAATGCAGCATTTGTACTAATTAGGCTCTAATTTACTACATAAATTAATGATTCTAAAATGAAGTATCTTCCATGAGGCCCAAGTACACAGAATATGCTGATTAGTCTGAAAAATGTAAGTCATTTTTTGACCTTGGGACGGGCAACATCTTATGTAAGAATTAAATTGGATTCTCTTTAATACATCGCTCAGTCAATATGAATTTTATTGCTGCATTTAAGACAGATAAAGACTACTGGTGCTTTGATGAAATTGAAAAACTATGATTAAATACTAATGAGAAATAAAGACCACAGTAGGAGCAAAAAAGGAGAGATTCTGATGTGGATTTTGCCCCCTCTAGTGAATTTTTAGAGACAGTATTAGATGTAACGTCTACTCAGTTTATGACGTCATTTAACTGCCATTTTTGTTAAATCAAAAATCCAGATTATCATATGAGCACATGCTTTACTTAAAATAGCACGAATGCTTACATAATACATGCCTTTTTAGATGATTGTGTTAATTTCTATTGTTCCAAAAGCTGAGAGAGAACCTTTCGATTTATTTTTGCTAAATAATTTTAAAACAGTTCACTGTAAACATTTCAATGTGGCTTATTGCAAAGGTTTGTGTTTCATGATGGCATTAAGGATTATAAATATTGTTATTTTCTTTGTATTAGTCCACGTAATTTATGAATATAAAAAAGTTAAACAAAAGAATTTCCTAAAGCATTTTGTGTAACATCTCAATCAACATTTTTTTTTCTCAAGTTGTTCCAGATCTCACATTCAGTGCGCGTCGTATGAGCCACATCGACTGAGCCCAAACATAATAAACAAGTGTTAATCAAACTTAAAACAAAAATAAAGTATATAGATTTTTATTTTTCTTCAGCTATTTTTTAAGTTAAAATTATGTCTGTTAATGTGAGAGCCAGCAGTTATTTTTTGTCCTCTGTAGTGGACATTAGTTTTTGTTTGATTCCTCTAATACATTCGGACGCACCTGACGCAGAGATAAAACATTCAAATTCCTATTTAAACATGCAGAGAGGAAGTCTCGGCATGTTTAAATGTTTTATGTTTGACATCAATGATGTCCTGTTGTCCACCGCAGTGCATGCGTTATAAAATGTTAATAAAGTTAATTAATTTTTTTTTCTTTCTTTGAAATGTGTTCTTTACCACCTGTCCACTTAATTTATTCAAACAAAAGTTCAAAATGAAAACTCAGGAAGATATGACAGGGACATTTTATTTTGGGTTATTTAATCTTGAACTATAAGAGTGCGGTGTGACTGGAGTGTATGGGTCTGTGTGATCTGCCGGACATCGTAACGAAGTGTCGTAAAGCTCGGGTGTCGTGAACACTGGCCGCCCACTGAAGATGGCGGCGGAGCTGCATCCGCGGAGCGGAAAGCTGATCGGCCTGTCCAACTCGAACAGAACCGCTCGGCGCAACCAGCCAGTCCAGGAGTTCAACCACGGCCTGGTGCTTAGCAAGGAGCCGCTGAGGGACAGGGATGTCTTCACCGTCCGCATTGACAAGAAGGTGAGCGACAACAGGCCGCCGCCGCTGCTCCCCCTGAGCGGGGAGACAGCAGCGGTAATGCGGGAGCAGAGCCGGTGGGTCGGGCCGGGGGTCTGTCACTGTCCGCAGTGAGGAGCCTCCGCTGCTCGGGGCGGTTCACACGGCTTGACAGCCACCGAGGTTGTCGGGATTATTCGGGTGAATTAGACAGACTTTCTGTGACTTGGCAGAGACACCCTGGTTTAGTAAACACCTTCCAATGACTGTGGGGGAGAAACGGACCGCGGAGCTAACGACGGCCAGCCCGGGGCGTCTCGGTGCGGGGAGTTAGCCATGCTAACGAGCCGTTAGCCGTAGCAGGCTCCGGGCTAACTGGGGCTAGCCGGGGCTAGCCGGGGCTAACCGGGGCTAACCCTTCTGGAAGGTGCTATCTGTGCTCTGCCGTGTGTTGTCACGGACCTGCTGTTGTTTATTGTCCGGGGAGAGATGAATGACAGCGGCCGGTGCCCGGTGGCTAATAATGCTGCAGTGCTCACACCACAGCGGACTGTCACGGTGGACATCCGTACACCTGGCCACGGCTTTCATCCAGAGCTGCAGGGTGATAGACTGATCAGGCAGTGTGACCACTAACCCGTTTAATAAAACATGCAACTTTCACTGCTGGGACAGCTGCTGCCCTGCGTTTGCCTTGTAATTATTTATCGACATTTTACCCAAAATAAACTGGGATATATATTTCTTATTCAACTGCCCAGGTCGCCATTAGATTCATCCAAATATGACAGTCTGTTTGCACATAAGGTGATGCTTTTCTACCAGTTTCTGGGAGAATTCATCCCCCTTTGATTCCTAAAGTAAAACATTATCTAACAGCCTTAATTTTCTGTATTTATCTGGACACATTGCAACATGTAACACAGACAGGCTTTAGTGGATTTCCCCTCGCTGTGCGTTGTTGTCAGTGTTTGTGCACAGTATTTGTGATGTTATACTGTTTTCAGTATTGGATAGTGTGTTGTAATGGCCTCTGCAATGCCAAAGCCAACTGGGCCACACACACACAGATATGCACAGACACACACACATCCTGAATGACAAAATATATAATGAAAAGTTACTGAGTGGAGGCTGAGCTGCATCAGTGCCAGTAAGACTAACCATCCAGGTTAATAGCACCTACTGTATATAGATGATTATCCATTCCTGATAGTGTTCTTAGCCTGAAGAAGGCTCCCATAAACAGCCTCTTGCTCTGTCATCACATGCATTGCCTATCCGAAAATCAATAACTTTCCATCACAGATTGTTATGACTGCGATCTTGTTCACTGGCATCCACTCAGCTGCATTGGAAAATGAGTGCAGGAGAGCAAATGAAGTACTTTTTGGACAGTCATTGGTCTAGGGTTTGGATTTGGATTTGAGAAGCAACTTTGCTGTCGTTTTCAAAGTGACCTAAATGG
Source organism: Echeneis naucrates (assembly GCF_900963305.1). Taxonomy (NCBI): domain Eukaryota; kingdom Metazoa; phylum Chordata; class Actinopteri; order Carangiformes; family Echeneidae; genus Echeneis; species Echeneis naucrates. The sequence continues at coordinate 5,470,510 of NC_042528.1, read as the reverse complement.
GTGATCTAATTCTGGTTTGCGATTATTCAGAATTAGTTTGATATTTACATTATAGCTGGAATCAGTCACGGCTAGTTACAGCTGAAACAGTTAGTTGATTTAATCAATCTCCCTGTGTAGTACTAAAGAAGCTCTGCGAAGATGTCATTTTGTGATTTCAGAAATTATGATAAACAATTTCCTGATATTTCATGGAACAAAGATTAATTAATAAGTCATAAAACACAGAGAAGTCATCCACATATTGCTCGTCAATTATCAATTGTTCTAACATCACTCTTTATTGTTAAATGCAGAGAAATGCAACAAAAGAGCAATTAAATGAAGGTATCAGTTAATTGTAAATCATATTTTACAAATTCTTGTCAAAATTTTTACACGCAGAAAAACAAATTAGTGGCGAATTGCTATCTTTGTCCAAATCCTGTCTATATTTTACCTTTTAACATGTACTTTTATTTGAAAATTTGCTTGTTGTTGTGAGAATTTTTGTTCCAGTCTACCTGTTCAGAGTCCTACAGAGTTTTACTGTTTTGTTTAGCATTATCAAAGCTTCTCAGACATCACCTCACATGCAGTCAATTCTCCTTTCTTTTAAAAAGCAGTTCAGTGGTCGTACTTAACATGCATGTTTGTATCCTGTACTTATTGGGGCTCTGGACAGAGAAAGACTGAGAGGCAGACACTCACTGGCTGCTGTTACATAAGTGAGTGAAGTGAGTGAAGGAGATGTCTGTCTCCTCCACACAGCGACCCGGTCAGGCTGAGTTACTACTAAATCTGTTAACCTAGATATACACGCTGTTGTAGCACACTGCCTTACATAGCACCTGCCACAGAGCTCAGGACACAGCAGAAATGGATGGAGGCAGAGAGGAGAACATTTTTAATCGTGTTCATCTAAAATGAAATTTTGTTTGGCTCAAAGCTGAAAACAACACACCAGGAGGTGGCAGGCCTTCAGTGTTATGCCCAAGGTCAGTGCGTTATGGTGGAATTTCGGCCAAGCTAAACCAGATTGCTGTGGAGAAGCTGGGGAAATAAAAGTAGCTGAACATTGATCTTATGATTTACATTAAATGTGATAAAATTCCTGTTGGTTTTAGGCACAAACTGCACACATTGCGTTTGGATGGTTTTTTTTTTTTTTTCTGTCAGGGCAGCAGGTGCAGGGCAGCCAGCCAGGAGATCACTCCACCTCAGTGAAGTGACGTGGGTTCATGCCCCCATGTCGGCAAGCATCTGTCGGAGTGAAGTGTCTCTGAGCAAAACTGTGACTGTCGACCAGCTGCGCCATAGCTGACACTGCAGTCTGTCATCCACATGGTGGAGACAAAAGAAATTCTCCCGGAGATCAATAAAGTATTACGTTATTGTGATCTTATGTTGAGTTTTGTGTTTCTGGGAAGTAAAGCATATCTTAGGCTGTCCGCTATATGATATGAGTTCAATGTCATGCGAGGACCACAAGTGTTTTATCTCCTGGAGATGCAAGTTATTTAGTTGTTACTGACCTGTGTAGAGTTCAGTCATTAGAAAATCCTACTGCAAGGATATCCAGAATCTGTAGTTCGAAACACATTTAAAATGTTGACCAAGGACTAGATCTAGATTGGCAGAGGCCAATGACATTCTTAAGATGCCAGATTATTTAACAAATACAAATACACTTGTGAAATGACCCACAGGAACTTATGACTCGTCTAATATTTTGTTAGACTAGTTTTGTTGTTTAATCAGTTGACTGTGCAGTCTGCTGGAAGTAATACTCTATTTTGTTCCTCTTTGATCTGGTTGCCTGCACCAGTTCTAAATATAGGATGGGATGTTGACACAGCCGCTTTTCTACATCAATTTGCTGTCAAGATCAGATTTTAGGATGATGTGCTAAAGAGTTCAATAGTGCGGCATCATTGGTTTAATTTTTCACGAACATGGTGGTAATGAAAATAACTCAACCCCTCCCCCCATGTTGTCAGGTCAAAAAATGTTTTACTTGGCCTTTTGTACAAAAAGTTAAACTTCAGTCATTTCTTCCACAGTTGACATTCACATGTTACAGTATGTCCACACTGTCCTGCTTATTTTCAAAGCTCCGCTCGTCACTGATGGAAGGACTAAAAATAACTAGATGGATCATACAACAAGGCACAGTTCATCTTCCATTTCTGGAGTTTTTAGCACAGTGTCTCTCTCAACAGTAATTCCCACATCTCTGCTCAGATGTTTCCGCACTAAGTGCGATTGTGATCAGAGTAGCAGCTGCTGACAAATGTGGTGTTACTACTTCCTCCCTCTGAATCAGTTGTTAACTGAATGTAACTGAATGGTTGGCGATGTAAATATTAAACGTTTCCTCTATTTTCCCTCAGGTTAACTCGTGGAGCGGTTCCATTGAGATTGGTGTGACGGCTCTCGACCCCGCCACGCTGGACTTCCCCAGCAGTGCCACAGGCCTGAAGGGCGGCTCCTGGATTGTTTCGGGCTGCTCGGTGCTCCGTGACGGCCGCTCAGTCCTGGAGGAGTACGGTCGGGACTTGGACCAGCTTGCTGAGGGTGACCGTGTGGGCATTCAGCGCAGCTCCCGTGGGGAGCTCCACCTCTGGGTTAATGGGCAGGACTGCGGTGCAGCCGCCAGCGGCTTACCACCCAAGCTCTGGGCAGTGGTGGACTTGTATGGCAAGTGCACTCAAGTGACGGTGGTGAGCTGCGAGCCGCCACCGCCCTCTGCAGAGAGGGAGAGAGAGACAATAGAGCGGGAGGAGGAGGAGGATGAGGAGGATGAGGAGGAAGAGGTGGTGGTATGTGGGGTTCGGGAGGATGCTGGGATCACGGCACTGATGAATGTGGCAGCAATGAATGGAATGATGAATGGAGATGAAGGTGAGATGCATTTGCTTTTCCATGTCTTTTTCTGTTCCATGCTGTCGGTTGGATTATTTTCATCTTTTGTCTCCCTTTCACTCATTTCCTGTCAGTGCCTGAGCTAAGCTGCAGTCACAACAGACCGGACAAGTTCCCCAACAACCTGGAGCCTGACACTGGTAAGAAAATCCTCTGTGGATCAGATGATGGGCATTTTGCAATATGTCAAGAACTGAGAAACAGAGTCATCTTCCTTTCTGTCCTCAGTTTTGACAGAGCATCAGCTCTTCGACGTTTTCAACAATGCAATAGTATCTTTTTATCGTTCCGAAGATGAGGGCGGAGGGGAGGACGGAGGAGGTGGAGGAGGACCAGGAGGCAGCAATGGAGGAGAAGGAGGAGGAAATTCAGGCACTGACTGCTCCTCCAGAAATGACAGAGGGAGCAGCAGCGGAGGAGGTGCAGTGAACAGTGACAGCGGGACAGGGACAACAGGAGGAGCTGGTGGTGTTGGAGACGGTGGAAATGCTAATAACAGTCCTGCTAGCAATGGAGGGCTAGGGCCAGGAGCCCTGACAGGTGGGATGACCACCAATGATGCACTGCTCTTCCACGAGAAATGTGGCACGCTGATCAAACTGAGCAACAACAACAAGACGGCAGAGCGAAGGAGACCGCTGGACGAGTTCAACAATGGCGTGGTGATGACCAACCGGCCACTCAGACACAACGAGATGTTTGAGGTGATTAAAAACACGCAAGTCAATGCTAATTTTTGTTTGCTCATTAATAATGTAGTGACAGATACTGACATAGACTTACTTGTTTACTGTTATCACAACAGATGTTTGAACAAGCCAGAAAAGCTGATGCTGCACTGCTCAATATCACAATATTTCTGACTTAATAAAATTATATTGAGAATTTGACCCTCATATAAAGGTGCAACAAATGATTCTCTAATTTAAGTCATCATTTGATTTTGATATTGATTCTTATTTAACCAACTTTCCGAAACAGCTAAAACATTAAATTTTTACTTCATAACTGGTGTGAATGACTCATCAGTTTTTAAAACTGTGAACACGTCTCTGTCAATGTGCTGCTTTCTTACCTGACTTGTTTAAGCTCCATTCAGATATACACATTTCACAAAATTGGCCCATATAATGGCCCAGCAGGTTAGGTTTAATACAAGGTTGTAGAGACTCAGTTTGTGGCTCTGTTCAGACCTTGTAATAACATGTTGGCAGATGCAGTGCAGTTGTGAAGGCACCAGATTTATTATATATTTGAGATCCAATCAGTCAGACCAAAGTCAGATGTAACCGAAAATATTCAACATATACATGCAAACGAGCACATTGACCCTGGAACACATCAGTTAGTTGGCAAAAAGTAATACAAGTTTCTTATTTCTCTCAGATCCGCATCGATAAATTGGTGGACAAGTGGTCAGGCTCAATAGAGATTGGTGTGACCACACACAACCCCAACAACCTGGACTATCCTGCAACTATGACCAATCTGCGCTCAGGTAAAATACACAATTGCATCAAACAAATGTTAATACACTTGATGAAACTCATTTGGCAATTATTGACACTCGGGTTTGTTTGAACAGGTACAATCATGATGAGTGGATGTGGGATATTGACCAATGGGAAAGGAACCCGCAGGGAATACTGTGAATTTAGCCTTGATGAGCTCCAGGTTGGTTACACATGCAGGCACCAAAATGTTATTCTGCCACCAAACGTTGCACATGTGTGTTTCTAATCTCCATCATCTCCTCCAATCATGTTTTAGGAGGGAGATCACATAGGCTTGATGCGCAAAGCCAGCGGCGCACTCCATTTCTACATCAATGGCATCGACCAAGGTGAGACTAATCAAAAGGCTTCATGAGTCAAACAAAGCTCATTGCTTGGGGAGTCGGGGGGCTGATATTGTGGTGGTTATAAAGAGACACAGTCTGACACAGTCAGCTGAGAACAGACAGATGGCACCAAGTAGAAGATAAACAGATCTATTTGTTAGAGATTTGTGGTACTTTTTCTTTTCTTTTTTTTTTTTTTTTATCCTGTGATCCCATGGTGCTTCACATAACCATGTTGGCATATTGTAAGACAAATTCAGATGTTGAAGCACAAGCCAGACAGATGAAATACTGTAATTGAGAGTACACACGTTTCCTCTTAAAACTACTCTTCCCAGGTGTAGCAGCTGCACAGACCCCTGGCGTTGTCTATGGAGTGGTGGACCTCTATGGCATGGCCGTCAAAGTCACCATAGTTCACAACCATAACCACAGTGACCGCCTAAGACGCAACAATGCTATCATGAGGGCTTTGTCACCCGATGTGGGTCGGCCCCGGCCATCTCTGTCCCTCACTCCGGACCCAGAAGGTCCTGACCGCCTGCTCTTCCACCCAAACTGTGGCCAGAAAGCTGCTATCATCAGTGACGGCAGGACAGCGCTGCGACCACAGTGAGTTCACCTCCTGATACTTTCCACTCACTCTCACAAATTTGAATCCACATCTTCAAAAAATTATCTTGATGATAATTCTACACAAGTTACTGAAAAGTGGATATTTAAAGAGCGGCTAAAGTTCACAAAACTGACATACTCAAAAGCTAACAACTCTTTTTTTCACAGTGCGACTGATGACTTCAACCATGGCGTGGTCCTGAGCAGCCGACCTCTGCGTTCTAACGAGGTGTTCCAAGTTCGCATCGACAAGATGGTGGACAAGTGGGCGGGCTCCATCGAAATTGGCGTCACAACGCACAACCCTGCATACCTGCAGCTGCCTTCCACCATGACGAACTTGCGCTCAGGTAAAAATAAATTAGTTTCTCATCTTTTCAGCATTGGTCTTATCTTAGAGTGCCAGATTTATTTTGGGTTGTGTAATGACTTTGTCAGATAAATCATAGCACATTTTGGTGTATCACCAGGACTGTCTGAAGCCTTTCAAATAGAGTCATCACAAAAAAATCAAACAGCGTTGTGTTTTCCAGGGACATGGATGATGACAGGGAATGGGGTGATGCACAATGGCACAACAATACTGGATGAATATGGACACAACCTGGACCGGCTCAAGGTGAGCGATATTATTTAGTGTTACTCAGCTGTCATACACGTCGAGCCTTTCCATTGTAGTAAGTTGTATTGATTTTTTTATTTTTATTTTTTTCTTTATGCAGGCTGGTGACACCGTAGGAGTGGTGAGGAAAGAAGACGGCAGTCTACACTTCTTTGTGAACGGCGTGGCTCAGGGCCCAGCAGCTTGGAACGTCCCTCCCAGTGTCTACGCCGTGGTCGACCTTTATGGGCAGGCTGCTCAGGCTACCATCATGGATGACATGGGTGAGAGGAAGGCAGATAAACAATTAGGGGGCTGGTGTAATTGAGATTCGAATCGAAAAAGGAACTATTTTTTTGTCTCTTTCCTACCTTTTTCTCAGTGGACCTCCCCCCTCTCCCAGAGGATAGCTCAGAAGGCCCCATGGTCATGTCCCCTGGGAGCCCCTGCTCAGTAGGTGGGGCCACCACAACGAGCGACTTGCGTTTCCACCAGCTACATGGCACCAATGCCGTCATCACCAATGGGGGGCGCACCGCCCTGCGTCAGAACTGCCGCAGCGAGTTCAACGATGCTATTGTTATTTCCAACAGGTGACGAAACGTATGATTCATGGATCATAAAACTTCTAAATGACACAATAACTGTGGCTTAAACACTCTTCTGCTGACAAAAGATGATGTTTAGTCACACCTGTACTGGTTGGTGTTGCTAATTCTTCAGCACATTGGAGGCAAGATATTTCACACCATGTTTATGTTTTCATATTAAAATTCTGTATCTTAACCCAGAAGCCCTACTTCTCAGCAGCTGGTGCAATTTTCTGGTTTGTAATGTGCTATCCAGATTCACAAGAGGCTTCTGAATTACTTCTGCCATCTGTGCTGCAGTTTTAACTGTGACAGTGCGCCGATAAAATCAAATTTGTGGCACAGACTGACTACAGCCCAGCAATGTGTTGAAGAAGTTGCCTCAATGAGTTACTAAAGAGTGTGACTATGGAGGCAGTCACTGCACAAAAAAAATACTATTGTAGCCGTGAAAAATATGGAAACCTGAAAATGGCCCAAAATATATCCCACCAATTCATTCATTTTGACTCAGACACAGGTTTAATAGACCTTGTGAGGTCTACTAAGGAAACTGTTGAATACTTCCCACGAAGCTTCAGGAAAGACTATTTCAGGATTGTTACTCTTGACTTATGTTGTAGGTGCCTTCGAGATGGAGAGCTGTTTGAGATTGTTATTCAGAAGATGGTGGACCGCTGGTCGGGTTCAATAGAAGCAGGTGAGGTGTTTCTGTCAGCATTTTAATGTGACAGACACATGAATCTCATGTTTAATCATTGTTGTTCATTCCCTTTGTGTCCAGGAGTGACAGCCATCAGGCCAGAGGAGCTCGAGTTTCCAAACACTATGACTGATATTGACTATGACACTTGGATGCTCAGGTAGTGATGAGCTATGTGAATATAGTGTATTATAATTTTTTTAGGTTTTTCTCTCAGATGTTTTTAGTGTTGGCACCTCATTTATTTCAGTTTTCAGTGTATCCTCTTCACTGTAACGAAAAACTGAAGATTATAAAAACTTCAACTTTCACGTCTCATGAGAAACATTCAAATTCAGTTTTTTGATCTGTTTATGCTCCTCTGAGGCTTCAGCCAGACTTGTGTCCAGTTCAACTACTCTTTTCAGAATATTTTTCTTTTCTCCTTTGTTCTCAGTGGAACAGCCATTATGCAAGATGGCAACACAATGCGTAACAACTATGGCTGTGACCTGGACTCCCTGACTACAGGCTCACGGATCGGCATGATGCGCTCAGCCAGCGGTGACCTCCACTACTACATCAACGGTGTGGACCAAGGCGTGGCCTGCTCTGGTCTGCCCCCAGGTAAAGAATACCACTAACTTGGGTTGGGGTGGATGATAATTTCTATTTGTTCAGACGAATACCCTCTCTCTCTCCCTCAGAGGTGTACGCTGTGATTGACTTGTATGGTCAGTGTGTTCAAGTGTCCATCACCAGCTCGTCAGGCCCACTGGACAACAGCCTCTGCACCAGTAACATCACTGAGAAGAGCTTCCCCATTCATTCACCAGGTACTTAACAGGGTCCTTACTCAGGTCTGGAACTGTCCTGGAAAAGCAAGGAAAAATAGGGTCATGTTATTTCCAGATACTTAAATGGAGAAAAGAGAGCAAAGAAAAATCTAATATCAGTGGTCCTGAAAGCCTTATGCCAATCTTTCTTCCTCTTTCTCATGAACGTGTAGTTGCGGGCGTTGCTCACCGGCTCCACAGTAAACACGGTAAGAACGTGGTGCTGCTGGGTGAAGGCTGTCAGGCCGTCAGAGTTGGAGGTTACGCCCACGGCATTGTGTTCAGTGCGAAGGAACTCAAAGCAGACGAGTTGTTTGAGGTAAAAGACATTTCAGAGCAGTTCACTTCAACTGATAATTTGCCTCCTATTTGTCTTTTTGATAATGTTACATCAACCAGCCTGTACAAAATAAATGTGGTAATATTTCCTCTTTACCAGCCAGACCTTGTTTTTCTTTCGCTCCTGATGCCCCTCTCTCTGTTTCTCTCTCTCTGCAGGTGAGGATTGATGAAGTAGATGAGCAGTGGTGCGGTTCGCTGCATATCGGTCTGACCACTTTGGCACCTCCAGAGCTGCCATCCTGCCCGCTGTCAGGTCTCTCCCCCTCCCTCCCACACCTTCGCACCAAGGTCACCTGGCTGCTCTGCGGTTCTGAGGTCCTTCGCAATGGCGTGCTGCAGCGCCAGAACTACGGCTGTTCTCTGGACCGACTGACGGTGGGCTGCACCTTCCACTCTGCGATCTGAGCTCACAAAACTGGAGCTGAATTCTAATCACCCCAGTTTATCAGTTATCTGGCAAAAGTAGAGGATTCAAAGAATACACCATGTTTTTGTTTAATCTTTCTCTGTCTCTATAACCTTAAGTCTTTTTATTTAATGAAATCAAATTTAATTAAAATTATATTCATTTCATCATTATTTCTATCCAATGAACTCACTAATCTGAAATCCATTTTATATCTACAGTTAATTTACAATGTATTTGTAAATAGAAAAATCATTTTGCAACAGCTCCAGTTTATATGAGCACACATCACTTCGTACACTCCACATAACAGATGTTCTTTTCGAAGATAAAAAGCTCTGCAAAAGTTTCTTAAACTCAAAACTGACTGTTTGTCCAGGTTGGGAACCGCGTGGGCGTGAAGAGGTGCAGCGATGACACCATGCATATCTTCATTGACGGAGAAGACATGGGACCTGCAGCAACTGCTGTGGCCAAGGTACACGCACACACCAACACCTACAACAGAGTAATAGCTGCTTGGCTCCACACTGCCACTCAGTGCCTTTCTCTTCCTGTTTTGCAGAATGTGTTTGCGGTACTGGACCTGTATGGGCGGATAACGGCAGTGTCCATCGTCAGCTCCTCATTGATGGAGGAAGTGGAGAGCATCAAGGCGCCGTCACTTTCCTCAGACAGCTGCAGTGAAGGAGAGGAGGACATCACCCCTGTCCGAGAAGTAAGGGACTCAGAAAGAAGTCCATCTTTGACCCAAGAACTGATTAGCCAGATTTTGCTGTCAATAGAGCTTTTCTCTTGTTCAGTGTGAGATACTGGCATTTTTCCTCTTCATGCCAACTCTTGCTGTCTCCAGGTTGAGGTTGAGCCTTGTGCGCTGGTGCCCACCATCATGGCTTTTCTGGAAAACCATGGGAAAAACATCCAGTTGTCCAACCAGAACTTGACAGCAGCTAGGGTGTCAAGCTACAACCAGGGCCTGCTGGTCACCGCACAGCCACTGGCTCGCCAGCAGCTCTTCCAGGTAGCACCATGCTTTAGAGTTTATATCACAGGCTGTAGAATAAAACGTTTGATCTCCGATTTATTTCCTGATGCTAAGGACAAATGAACTTCATTATAGGAAACATGATCAGTGATCATGCATCATACCAGATGTTGCACTGGGAGAGCTTAGAGAGTTTAGGACTGAGGGAATCTGTCTTTAATAATAAATAAGACAAGCTAATGTTTTTGGCTCTCTGTGTTTGCTAGTTTCAGATCGACCGTCTGAACCCATCATGGACATCGTCTCTGTCGTTAGGGGTCATAGGTCACTCCCCTGACCGGCTCAACTTCCCCTCCACAGCATGTTGTCTGAAACGTTCCACCTGGCTGCTGCAGAGAGACTCTGTCTTCCACAACTCACTAAAGGTGTATACACAAACTTAAACACACACAATCTGTCGTGCTGAAATTGTGGATTTTTGTTTTTCATCATCTTAACTCCTGGTTCATTTTCTTTCTTCCTCCCCTTATTCTGCTCTCCTCTCAGATATGTGAGAACTACGGTCCTAACCTGGACACTTGTCCAGAGGGGACAGTGTTGGGTCTGCTGGTGGACACCAATAGTTGTCTCCACCTCTACGTCAATGGCATGGACCAGGGCGTGGCGGCGCAGGACATCCCTTCACCCTGCTACCCCTTCATTGACCTGTACGGCCAGTGTGAACAGGTCTGTTTCTCTCTGGTGTCTTAAAATAAAGATCATATTCTCAGAAATGTCTCACTTTAAAAAGCAGCACTCAGCAGCATATTTCTCATGTGGCTGCCATGTTTTCTAGAAGGGGGATGGTGTTTTTGTCTCTGACAACTTCCTCTGATCACTCAGTTGTTTTGTCAGATGATGTTCTGATTTAAAAAATAATGTCTTGATCAGCAGTGCAGCTCGTTAAAGGCTCCCTGGGAAATTCTTTACAAACCATGATCAAAACAATTTCACTCTCATTCTGTGATCCATTAAGAGTAACAGGGAAATATGTAAATGAGAATTTGGCTGCATTCATACATCGGACAAAATAGAGGTGAGAGCAAGAACACTCAGTAGAATCACCACACAGTTTGTTGTGCTTCTTATGATGTTGGTGGTGATGCATCATTTTTATTTACCAAGTGAAAATAGGAGAAGCTTGATCTAATTTTCTTTTTGTGGAACTTATAATACAGACAGTGGAATATAAATGTGATGGCTTATATGGACTTATATTCACTAAAAGACCAGCGAAGTGATTTGTTGCATCACTTTTACCTAAAACCTGGTGAACATTTTGTCATCATGGCGACAGGTCACCATAGTGACGAACAATGTGCCAGCTGTGGGTGGAGAGAGTGGTGAGACCCGTTGTCAGGGAGACATGGAGAAGGCCGACATGGTTGATGGTAAGAAGCAACAGCTTCTGATTTTTTTTATTATTATTTAATTTAATTACCTTTTTTTTATATATATATATAAAGTGTTGTTGTATTGTTTCCATTTGACTATGATTGAATTATTGCAGGAATCAAAGAGAGTGTGTGCTGGACACCGCCTCCAGAGGTCAACCCCAACAAGACCTGTGAGTACCAGGCGCTGTGCTCACGCTTCAAGGACCTGCTCACGTTACCAGGTGAGTCCAAGTCCATCATTTCTGCCATGACCTCAGTCTCTTTAAACTGAAATCCTCACAATGGCTCTTCTCCACCACTCTTCATGAAGATGGTTACTTCAGTGAAGATGCCAAGTACAACCTGTGCTACTGTGAGTCCTGCCACAAGCTACGAGGTGATGAGGCGTATTACAAGAGAGGCGAGCCGCCTCGTGACTACGCCCTGCCCTTCGGATGGTGTCGCTTCGCCCTCAGGTGAGATGATGGACTTCCAAATATGTATTTGGGAAAACCCCAATACCTCATGTTGGTGGATATGTCTAACTGAATGTGCCTCTTTGTGCAGGATCAAGCCCCACTGTGAGGTTTCTAATGCACTGAAGAAGTGGCACATTGCATATCATGGCACAAGTGTGGGAGCCCTGCGACGCACGCTAGACCACAGCCAGCTGCTGCCTGGTGGGAGGACAACAGACTCCTTTTTACAAAAACACAATCATTCCTGAAACAAAAATTTCTGGTTCTTAAGTAGATTCTAGTACATTACATTGCCATGCTCATTCTGCTGCTGTACTAAACTACGTGTTTAATTGACATGTTGCAGGGACGTCGTCCGTCTTCTCAGTGTCTCCGGTGAAGGTGGAGGGACCTAACGGCTACAGCGAGCCGGAAGAGAACATGTCCCCAGGCAGGGAGGTTCCCAGAGTGCGGCTCTCTCCCACTATGCGTTACTCCGGCCTGGAGATCTTTGCTCCCAAAGTGCAGTAAGTCCACCGTTTACAGCATTTTTGCGATTGTAGTTTCCAGTAGGGAGCGAACAGAGAGATGGCACCGACTGTAACCATCCTGGTCCTTGTGCAGATTTCGGGACCCCCGCTCTCACCGCTGCCACCAGGCCCAGGTGGGATTCCAAGTGTGTGTGCGTCCAGGCTCCTACAAGGTGGGACCTCAGACACTCGGCCACAGCGAGCCCCTGGACCCCCGTTTCAGCAACTCAGAGATTGAATGGATCACTAAGGAGCAGGGCGGCACGCTGCTCTACGGCCTGCTCGTCCGGATCGAGTGAACGGAGTAACAAGGGAGGCATTCGGGTGGAAGTGGGTGGGGGAGGGTCAACTTGGCACCCCTCATACTTTTATTAACTGACAACCAAATCCAACCCCTGCCTTGAGCAAGAGACTCCTCTGGAATCCAGCTGTTCCTACTCTGGATTATTGACAATTCAGCATTATTATTATTATTTTTTTTTTTTGTGTGTGTGGGGAGGGAGGGGGGGTTGTTTGCTCTTGGAGTGCTTTAACGGCCGGGCGCTACGGCGGTTTCAAAGAAGAACAGACACTGCCTGCACTTTAAGTTTTGGACACTCGTGGGCGTTTTTTTTTTTTTTTTTTAAACTAACCTCATCGACACAACAAGTTTGTTCATTCACTGCAGTTAGCTGTGTTTTTTAGTTTTTTTGTTTCCTCCATCTTATTTTCTTCCTCACAAACAACTTTTTCCTTTTACGTTTGGCACTTATTTTAACAGTCATCCCCTCTGCTCTGGTCAGTGTTTTACTTTAGGAGGAGCTGTCCCCTGCCAACCTGCACGTTAATGGACTGACACCTGATAAGACTGAAACATGGCTCAAAAGAAGAAGAAGGAAAAAAAAAAAAAAAAAAAAAAAGAAACAGTGACATTGTTTTCACAAAAATATGAAAAACAGAAACCTGAGAGTGTCTTGTGACTGTGACTTCTTCACGGGAGGGGAGGGCAGATTTTAAAACTGGAGGAAGAAAAATGTTTACACATGTACCACTGTAAGTTGCTGTCCTCTTTGTGTTTTCACATTTGCAGTCTGGATATGTCCTCAGTCAAGTTTGTCTCTTTTTTTCTGGCCCAGCGTCACTTGTCACTCCTCTTGTCAAATGGGGAAAAACTTATCACAGACTTGCACCATGGAGAAAACTGGAAAGTTTGACAAAGAAATTTGACTTCAGAAAAAAAACCTACACCACCTTTTTGGGAAGCTAAAGTAGTTGGAGATACTGAAGTGAAAGGATACAGTGTGAAATATTTAAAAAATAATATATATTATATATTTGGTGGGTTGGGATGAACCTGCTGCTGCTGTCACAAGCGCAAAGTTTTAAAGGACCTTTTTGTACATTTTGGGAAGCTTATTCGCTTTCTTGGGAAGAGTTAGATAGGACAATGGCACTCTAATGTCTGTCTGGTAAATATGAAGCTGCAGCAGCAGCAGCCAGCTGTCCTGGATGGTTCACATAGAAACATGACTGATCTGTGGCAGGAAAACACTCAGTAAACCAAACCTGAAGTCTTCTCCTATTTTACAGCAAAGTTTCCACCAAGATTTATTCTCTGGAAAAACTACAATCAGGACTAAATGACTGTATTTAGCCAATGTTGACAGAATCACTTCTGAGCTTTTCTATGGTAGCCATCCAAGGAAAGTCCAGACAGATCCAGTGCCAACAACAACCACGTTATTCTGTTTGTTTCATTCCTGCATAAGACTTTACCATTCATGTGGTAAATTGTTTCTAGTGTCAGTTTCCAGGCAACCGGTAGTTTAGTTGCCTGGTAACTCATAACCAGTCACCACAGTGTCCTGCACAGCTTTACACCTGAGTTTTGTACAGCTTGAACAAAAGGGGTGTGTGTGTGTGTGTGTGTGTTCAGTTGGGCTGGTTGGTGGTTTGTTACCTTCAGACAGAAAAGATGAGTCTCCTGTAGCTTCATGTGAGCAGCTGGACAGACAGCGTGGCTTCAGTCTTCAAAAGAGAATAACTGCAGTTCCTAAAATGTGAATTTTTTTCTTTTAAAGGTGGTTAAATGGATAGAAGCCAAAGTGTTTAAGTGGTTTTTCACATCACTACCCCTCTACCCCTTCCATTCATCGTTTACAGTAGACCCACTCACACCCCGGCTCCTGATCGTTTGTCTGTTTACTGGACCTCCACAGTCAATTCCCCCCGAGGATGACAAGATCGGCAGGACGCTGAGCCGTCTGCGCACCACAACCTGTGCTGGTGTTTACATGTGAATGTCATAAATTAGGGCTCTGTGGTTCTATTGCATCAGCTAACATTGATTTACATTTGTCAAAATGTTTGTACAAGGGTTTTATTGGATCCTGAACAATCCACCTTATGACTGATTGTATGTGAACAGCTTTCCAAAGCTTTTCTTTATTTTTCACCCCTCAGTTCTGTTGCCAATTTGATAAACCTGCTACAGAAGAAAATACCCTGTTATTTATTTTCTTTTTTTTTTTTAAATCAAGGCACAGTTTGAGTTAAACTCAGAAAATAATTGAAGAAGCTCAGTCACCTTCTTAGAGCAGCTGTGATTTGACTGATGGAAGATCTGCAGCGGTTTTGGCAAAGAAAAAACCTCCGATCAAAAATGTGAAAAATGTTATTATATGGGTTATTTACAGCCCAGTGCTGCTTTGTACAATTTAATTTGTATTGTTTTGTTTCCTTTTGTTTGTTTTCTGTATGTTACGTTGTACAGGCTGTTACATAACAAATCATATCTTCCTGATTTATAAAAAATTAAAATGACAGACAGTATGCACAGAAAAATAGTTGATAGTGGGTCTTTTTTGGGAGAAGGGGAGCTCAACAAAAAGATGGCATGAAGAAAACAGACAAAGCCTACTGGTGCTTTTGTTTTCTTTTTTCCACATTTTATTAATAGGAAAGAAAAGTCCGGTCACTGACATGTTATTGCAGCGTTGCATACTTTCTCAGTCACATCCTTTTCCAAAATGCTGTGGACTAATTACTCTTTAAGGCCAATAGTGTGTTTTTTCATAGCTTTTTACAGAAACCGTGGCTGCTTCAGGGGCAGCTCTGTTCTGCCATCTAAGAACAGACAAGAAGTGATTTAAAAGTTCAACAACTAAAAATAGACAACCTACTAGTTTGCTGTCCCACAAATGATGGCGTACCGCTAACAGACAGTGATCAGCTGGATGATCCTAGGGTTGCATAGACGGTTTAGTTTACTAATCTGCTTTCAGCTGTCAAGACAGACTTCTGCACCAGCCCCCCCTTTTAAATTGGACCCTGAGTTTGTTTGTTTTTTTGTTTAAATGCCCGGTGACGACGCACTGTTCATTTTGACCCTGAGCTCTTCCCAGCCTTTCAGATTTACCTCAAATAGTTCAATACTTTGGGCAAAACACCACCATCATGTCTGTGTTGCTGGAGCTTCAGTTAAAAAAAAAAAAAAAGTGTTTACCAAAAATGTTTAACTATTCATTTAAAAACAGGAGCGAGCCTTTGATTAATTGAAGTCAAATCTGGGTAATTGAGTTTTAGCAACATGAGACGTTGGTTAATGTGGAAAAAGGAAAAGGGGCAATAAAGATGTTTGCCAGAAAATATCACAAAATGCATGAGAAACACTTAAAGGCAAGGAAAACCAAATTCCAGCTGTTTATATAAAGTCTTACTTTTTGTTGTTTTTTTTTTTGAGGGGTGGCGTCAGATTTTAAGCAGCATTGTGAGAAAGTTGACAGGAATCATTGAGTGTTGATGACGAGCTCCGAGAAGAGAGACAAATGGACAAAGGACCATATAAAAGTTTGGTTCAGCTTCATTCAAATATACATCTTAACTTCCACACGCGCACACACATACATACATACAGTCTTCCAAATATGCCACAAACCAACAACAACAAAAATCCCACAGTTTAAAAAAATAGCCAAAAGTTCTTTGTACACTTACACATAACTGGCAACATGTTCCAAAACCCGGACATACATCATCCACTCCCAAACTTAAGGTTGTAAGCATCAAGCTACAGTCAGTGCTTAAAAAAAAAAACAAACGCAATATCACGATAGTTCAAATAAAATGGCTCCTTTTTGAATAAATAAACAGTTGTGACAAAATGACATTTTTCATTACAATCGGAAAAGGAAACTTCCACACCTTATGATTCAAAGGGGAAAACCTCCATAAAGTCGACTACAGCAGCTGTTTTTGCTCCCACCGTGGAAAGAAATAAGAAAAAGAGGGACTCTACAAACTCTGTGTGGGTAAATAACCTCTCCTGAACCCACCAACACACACTCACGCACACAGACACACACAGCTCATTGCCTCACCTGCTGCACCACGTTAGAAGATGAGCCCGCAACAAACTTCCTCTTAAAATGAGAAAACACAGGAAAAGATTCATAAAAGATGCTGCTGTTTACAAACTATTCTTGCACAGTAAAACACAGACTGCCTTCTTCTTTTTCACTGCAAGTGTAAAAAATCCAAGAAATATCTGCGATAACTTGGATACATCTTCACCCCACACCTTGTTTTGGTGCCTTCTGGCTCGGCAGCGAGCTGACAGGAGAGTTTGGCAGTCGGAGGTGGAAAAAAGTGGGACTGCTGTTT
This sequence comes from Echeneis naucrates, assembly GCF_900963305.1. Classification (NCBI taxonomy): domain Eukaryota; kingdom Metazoa; phylum Chordata; class Actinopteri; order Carangiformes; family Echeneidae; genus Echeneis; species Echeneis naucrates. Next base: position 5,453,665 of record NC_042528.1, on the reverse strand, counting down.
TGTTTTTTTCAATGTTTCAGTGATAACGCCAGGAGTGGTGCAACTGGAGAGGTGGAGTAGGACAGCAAAATTATGACGGGAGCATTCAATGTTTTTTTTTGTGTTTTGTTTTGTTTTTTTTTGTTACCCCTCTCAAGGAGGAGGGGGAGGTGGAGGTACTAAGTAGAGAGACAGATAAGGACAAAAGAGGGGATAGTTCTCCCAGAATTCATTGTGGCTGGCTTTGGGAGCAGGATACAGGGCATTTACAGAGAAAGGGAGACGAAGGGAGGTCACTAAAGAGAGGAGGAAGGAAGAAAGGCGAGCAGCAATTTGATGAGAGATTTGTTGTGTCTCTCATCATCTACTTTACAGAAGGGTTTTGTTTTCCTCCAGATGAGCAGCTTCAGAACTTCTTGGGGCCCCAGGCCGACGCTTGTTTTGGGGCCACACCGGTCCCAAACGTGGGGAAATCCTCAGCACTGCTCATGTCAGGAGCCTGGAACAAGCCAACACAGAGAGTTTGGTACACATGTCAAAATACTGAGAGATTAGTTGTTTTGCACGATGGGGGAAAAAAAAAGAAAAAGAAGCACATCCCACCTTGTTCCCTGCTGCATTCCAGGGGGCGTCCCGCACAACAAAGCCCTTAGCTGGACCCCCACTGCTGTCGTCCACTCCTCCCGCTCCCCCTCCCCCTCCATAGCGAGACGGAGGCTTCATGTATGCCGCCAAGGTCTCCGTCTCTGTCACACTGAGCAACTGCGAGGCGAAGGCAGAGGAGAAGAAAACAGCTTTTAAAGCAGCCTCCTTTCCTTCTGCTCTGCTGTCACAGAGTTGTCTCTCTGTATTTGGATTGAATGCGGCCCTGTCTGGATGAACTCACATATTCTTCCTCCAAGTTGAGCAGGTGGTCGATGGCGTTGTCAACAGTCTCAGGAAGGCCCGTTACAGTCACTTTGTCAGGCTCGTCAGAACTGGGCTGAGGGAATCTGATATCCACCTGAAAATGGAAATAAGAGGAGAACATGCTTACGATGAGTTGGAAAAACATATAAAAAAACAAAAAACAAAAAACAAAACAGGAATTCAGCTATGACCCTTTTCATAGACAACAAACATCTGACCTTGAACTCCTCCATCAGCTTGCGGATGGCTTTTCCTCGGGCACCGATGATGCGAGCGTGAGTCCGAGGGTCCAGGTGGACATCTTGGCTCACCATCTCCTGCAACTCAGCGACCAGCTGCTGGATGGCCTGACGCGCCTCCTCCACGTTACGTTCGTACCCCGAAATCACGATCAGATCCTGAGAGGGCATTTGAAAAACAAACAAACAAAAAAAAAAACCAGGATGAGGTGGAAATATGTGATGGGAAACGAGGTAACCAACATTTAGTTGTGCTTCACTCCACAAACCTGCTGCTCGTCTCCTTTGTCAGGGAACTGGATGCTGACGTCATGGTCTTTTCTGATTTGAGAGATGACGGCTCCCTTGCGACCAATGATCTTCGGATGAAACTTTGGATCTACAGACATGGTGATCTTGAAGCTGCGCAGGGCCTGGTGGGGGACAAACACAAAGCTGGAATATTCAGCAAGAGCACAAAGATTAACGTGTTTAAAGAGAAGCCAGAACTACGTTTTATATGTAATACTGTTTGGATGTAGAAGAATAAGCACCTTCACTGCTGCTGCTGAGACAGTTTAGGAGTTTGAATTCTGCAATTTCTGACACATTAAGTCAGCAATAAGGAGGAGACCTACTGATGTGTATAAATTACTGTTACTTGATGTTTTCCGGGAACAGAGATGGGTTTTTGAAAGTGTTACCCTGTCTTCCTGCTCGGCCTGCAGTTCTTTCACCCTCTCCAGGAGACCCTGTTTGGCTCGCTCCACGTTGGCCGCCAGACCCGTCACCTTGATCACATCTAGCTGCTTCTCAGGCTGCGGCACCCAGATGTTCACCTGCACAGGAAAAACCATTAACACAATCACTTCAAAGTCTCTCACATTTATCTCTATTCTAAATTAATTCCCTTGAATTTGTTACAACAGGTGAGCCCCCACTAATGTGGGTTTTGGGACCTGCAGTGTAAAGAGTCTCTTGGCCAGGAGGTGGCACCAGAGTGTCAGCTAACCTCATACTCCTCCATCATCTTCCTTATCCCACTGCCTTTCTGGCCAATGATGTAGCGATGCAGCTCGTAAGAGACTTCCACATCCTCTGTTATGGGTACCAACGCCTGGAGTAGGAGGCAGCAACATTGTCGTTACTAGCAGTGAAAAACACAAAACAAAAACAAAAACAGATGGCATCGCATCTAACCGAGAAAAAAAAAAAAAACATGGTACCTACCAGTAAGGCGGCTTTAGCCAGCTCACACTTTTCTGCCCTCCCAGAGATGGTGATGATGTCACATTTGCGGGGGACAAACTCCGCCTCTGGACTGACCTCACCGTTCTCTTGTGGTGGAGCCTCCTGGCCTGTAATTTCACCATGAAAATGGATTGACAGAAAAACAACTCCATCAGTGCTGCATGTACACATCTTTTCTTATGTTTCTGACCTGCGGTGCTGTCATCTCTCTCAGGGAACTTGATTTGAACTTCGTGTTCCCTGGTGATGTGCTGGATGCGGAAGCCCTTAGGGCCCATGATGGCGCGGTGGTAACGCTGAGGGATGGCCACCTCCACGCTCACCTGGGACTCCTGGGAAGGGAGAAGACAACTGTGCAACAAAGGCAATGATGGCAAACACAGATTGTGTTCTGGATGTAAAAAAAAAAATCATTGTAGCAAGGTGGCTTCACTCAACTGAAAGTATTTTAACAAGTTATCCAAAATGACAACACAGCAAAAACACTTCAATGGTGTCTCACCAGGTCCTCGATGATCTCCTGGATGCGTTTCTTTGCAGCGTCCACACAGTCCTTGGCTCCCTTCAGAGAGACCCGCTGACTGTTGGCTCCGGTGCGAGGGAAGCTGACGGCCACGCCGCCGTACTCCTCAGCCAACTCCCTCAGCACCTGGCCTCTCCGACATACAAAGTGGCGGTGGTGGCGAATGTCCACAACCATCGTGTCCTCTACCACATCATCCTGGAGCATGAGAGAACAAATAAATACATAAATAGGCTGCCCAAGAAACTCATCTTGACAAATTCAATAAATACGTCAAAGAGGATTTGAAGAAAGATGTAATTACCAGGTTTTTGACCAAAATTTCGAGCTCCTTCTGAGCCTGACGAACAGCCTCCTCTTTTCCTACGATGGTGATCAGCTCCTGCTCTGTATCATCCGGTGAGGGGAAGATAATTCGAGCCCCTGTCTTGTCCCGCACACGGCGGATATTCGCCCCACCACGGCCAATCAAGAATTTATGGTATTCTGGTTTTGCTTGCAGCTCAGCAGTGAAGTTGTTGACTTGCTATAAACAGGGGGCAGGAAAAGGATGTGAATATTTGCATTCTCCTCGTCTTTTTTATAGTACCTCACTTCTGAATAAATCAGACACCTGTTCTGTTCATTCTCTTTTTTTTATCCCTTGCAATTACTGCTCAAACCTCCATCTGCCTGTTCACACCCACCTTCTCCTCAGCCAACTGCAGCAGCTGTTTCTTGGCCTTCTCCACCTCTCCTGCCGGCCCTCTGATGGTGACCTTGTCCGAGCCAGAGCCCTCAGAGGGAAAATGGATGTGAACGCCACCGCAGTCTTCCATGATGGAGCGGACAAGGCAGCCTTTGGAGCCAATCAGGGAGTTGTGCAATTTGGCTGGGATGGTGACCTCTGACTCCTTGATGTTGGCCTGATGGGAGGAAGAGCAAGAAATGGTGATGAAAACCGTCTGCTCAAGATACTTACAGCTTAAGCTTTTTAATCACAATCTCATGGCAGTCCCCAGCAGATGAATGTTTACTCAGTTGCAATTATGCGGCTAAAATTTCAGATAGTCTTTTTCAGTTTGAAGAGCTCAGAAGCTTGAAGGTAAATAAGTGGGAGTCAAATTTAAACTTTCGACCATGAAGGCGGTAAGAAGTGGTTGTGTTCCAGAATCATCACAAATGACAGCACAGCACTGGCTGCATCTGGCATCTCTCACCAGTTCTCTCTGAATGGCGAGGATTCGCTCTCTGGCCACCTCACAGTTGCTCTTTTTGCCTGTAATGATGATCATCTCCGAGTTGCTGTTCTCGGTCGGGAGGTCAATCTTAGTGTTGGTCTCTTCACGGATCTGGTGGCACAAACAACTTTTGTTATCTTCAGTGTTCTGAATTAAGCTATGAGGATTTTTTTTGAAGATTTTTTTTATGTGTTTGTCAAATTCTCTAAATCAATTTAAACTCTCACCTTTTTGATATTGGCGCCACCCTTTCCAATTATATTTTTGTGAAATTGCTTGAAGATGGGGACGGACAGCGAGAAGCTGTTCTCAATCTGAAAAAGACAGAAAGCTGCTGTGAGGCCTGGAGCAGAGATACTGAGACAGACACAGAGACATGGACAGACAGTGATGGGTCATACCAGGTCAGCAATGATCTTCTGCAGGAACTTTGCACATTTCTCCACCTCATTCTTCGGCCCTCTCAGTTGGACAATGTCACTCTTCTGTGACGGGTCAGGGAAGTTGATAATGACCTGGAAGTAGATGAGATAATACTCATCAAATTAAATCACAAGTAATTACTTTATCATTTTTTATGAATAGGAGAGATAACTTGCAGGAACATTCACCTCAGGGAACTTATCTCGAACTTCTTTGATCTTTTCTCCCTTCTGGCCGATGATTGTCCGATGGAACTTCTGCTCCACGATCAGGTCTTTGGTACGTTCATTTTCCTGGAACATATGAAGGATGTGAAGTGACGAAAGGTTTTGTTTTTTTGGTTCCCATTGACCAGTATAAATGAACTACCCAAACCCAAACTGAACCCATTCTCACCATCCTCTGGACCATCTCAATGAGTTCTCTACGTGCAAGCTGGACCCCTTTAGGATCTCCTTCAATCCGGACCAGACCGCTTCGCTCCGAGTCCTGAGGGATTCGTACTGATACTTTGTACTGCTCCTTGATCCGATTGACTGCAGGGAGAAAAAAGGAGATATAAGCAGGAAGAGAAAGGTGGGGGTAAATTCTCAGAGATATGCCATCCACATATCTGAAGACACAAGGGCCTGCCTGTTGGAGGTTTGAAAGGTGTCTCTACAAAGACTGGAGCTTCTTAGTTAACAAAGCACATTTGCTTCACTTCAACTAATTTGTGCGAGACTCATATCCAACGGTTTTCCTTTGTAGAAAAAAAATTTATCAAAGTCTTCAGAAAACTTGCCACATCTCTCTGGTACCATTGTCCAATTCTCCATTTTACACTGTGAAAAATTGAGTTCCTATTAAAGGTAAGTAAAGGTACCTTAAGGTAAGTAACTTTAACAGCTACTGAATGTGTGTTTGCTTTGAGATACAATCTACTGAATGTGGTGGATGGTTTTCACTGAAGCACTTTACACATATTTAAAACTGGCTACCCCCAGTGGCGTTCAAAAGCTTAGCCCCGGCAGAGGAGGTGTCCTAGTTTTTTTCTATTAAGATCATCAGAACTGATGTTTACTCACTGTTGGCTCCGTTCTTTCCGATGAGGTGCCTGTGGAAACGCTGGTCGATGATGACTTCAGTGTAGTCCATCCTCACCAGCTAAACAAAGAGAGAGGTTTAAGTTGTACTTCATTCTCGGTGGTACAAAACCCAACCCTGGTTCTTCCGTTGTAGTCCTCATGTTATGGGCTGACTAACACCACTGAAAAATTTATTTTCTCTCTCGCTCGAGATATTTTGGAGAAGTCCTGAATTTAGCTCTCTCTTATGTGTGTTTGTTTGTTTACTGACCAGGTCCTTTATGATCTCCTGTATCTGGGCCTGAGCCTGCTCCACTTCCTCTGTTGGCCCCTCCAGACTGATGCGCTCCTCACCATCTGTGAACTCGATGTGAACCTATCAACACAAAAAGGACGATCCCGATCAGAGAGCTCCCTGTTCACCTCCTTCATGAGGTCTTTATATGCACCATTTACTGCTTCCTGTGATATTAGAGGAGGAGCAGGATGAGGGATTTGTGTTTTTATCTCTGGCTTTGCATTGCACAAGATCTCCCTGGTCTGCCCTCACCCGTGGTAACTGCTGTGTGATCCGCCCAATATTCTGTCCCTTCTTGCCAATGATAAAACGATGCAGCCACGCTGGAGCAGTCACCTCCACCACCATCACGCTCTTCGCCTGCACAGACCACAAAAGTGAACATTCATAAATCACTCACAATCATGCATTTACAATATATAAGCTACACAGAGATTTGTTTGTCCCCTCTTTTAAACTATTGTGCTTTATTTGTCCATGCCACGCACTCCCCACTCCTCTTACTCACCTTGGCATAGACCTGTGTCAGTGCTGGTCCCAGCTTGTCAGGCTCCCCCCTGAGGATGATGGTTTCTGAGCCAGAGTCCAGAGGGGGCATCTCCACGGACACACCCGTGGCCTCCAGGATCTCCTGCAGGGTGTTGCCCTTCGGACCGATGATGTACTTATGCTGAGACTTCTTCACCTCTACAGAGATAGTGGTGGTCTTTCTCTTCTGCAGGGGACAAGGTTGTAAGTCATGAGCAGCAGCGAAAAAATACAACTACATTACGAGGAAGTACAGATGGAGGAAGAGGTGAAATTGAGGGATGGATGAGAACGCAACAGGAGGCAAAAAGAGAAATGAAAGTCAGGAAGCAGGAAGGACAGAGCAGAGAGAGGCTGGGGTGAACAGAGAGTGGATTTACCAGCAGGAAGGCAAAGGGAAATAAATAAATAAATGGGCAAAAGATGAGCAGAGGGGGAGAGGACAGACACTGAGAGTGATTGAAAGCAGAGAAATTTTATTTGTTTTTGTCTCTCATACATATGCACTGAATCAAATTATCATTCTCATCCTGTTGTTCTCTGGTGAAATCCAATTTTCTTTCCACATTATCTCTGGCTTGCCTATCACCAGTGCTCATCTGGTGGATGCACAAAAACACAAACACACACACACACAAACATTTCCTCTTCATGTTTCATCAGTCCATCTTTTGTAGTTTCTTGTTACAGCGATAACAGTTTTTCTACTAGGTTTTGTTGTAGGGGAAGTTTGAAGATTTAGGCAGCAGAGTAAAGAAGTGGTTGAAGTCAGCGTGTGGTGAGCCACAAAGGTAACACCTGCAGTCATGCATGTCTTGTCATTCAACCTCAAACCCTCTGCCTGAGTGTCTGAATTGTTCAGCATAATTGTAGTGCACGCTAAAAAGTAGCACAAAAATCTAAATCACAAAACAAGCTAGTAAGGATGTAAACAAACCAAGTGTTTGACTCAACAAATGTCCCTAGATTCTCCTATTTAGTTTTTCTCTGTATGCTTCCATTGATAATTGCGTTCCCGCTTAATTTAGCAGCATTTAAATTTTGATTAAGAAGACAAGAAAGATTTTACAAAACGGGAGACAAAAACAAGAGAAGCAAAAAAAGATAGGAGTATGCTGAAATAAATAAAGGTATCTGGTATTTCTGATTCAGATGGCATAACATAAATCAAAGTTAAAGTTTGAAAAGTTATTTTGGTATTCTAGCACAATGAAGGCAGAACCAGCTCATAAGCTGAAATTTGTGGCATAAAATTTACGTCTTTAACTGAACTGAAAGACAGAAGCTCTCTAATAAAGCTGAAACCAATTTAACTTTGAAAGTCAATTATAAACTCTATCAGGCACCAGGTTAATTTTGTTTTAATTGTCCTTATAGGCTTTCTGTGATTTCTGTGGTTCTGTTAACCATCACCCCTGAACAAAATACCTTGTCATCGTAGATGGTTCGAATGCGGTTGACCGCCAGGGCAACAGCCTCCTTCTCTCCAGTGATGACAATCTCGTCTTTGGGCAGGCTGGGAGGAGGGATGCTGATGCGGGCGCCTGTCTCCTGGCTCAGCTCCTGCACCAGCCGGTTGTGGGCACCAGCGATGAAGGGGTGGAAGGCCTTCTCCAGGGACAAACGCTCCACTGCACGCTTGTCCTGAGGAGGAATTGGAGAAAGGAAAAATTACTTCAACAGCAGAATTTGTAAATATTGGTTTTCAAAAGACAATTTAACTGATTCCGCACATACAGGATCAAAAAGTAATTCAATATTTAAGCATTAATGGTTCTTAATGGCAGAGGTACACCCAAATAAAAACATAAAATCCCAGACAATACAAACCACTTCAGTTTTCAGTTCCTTTAGTTACTACGTAAAATCACACTGAAGTGCGCTGTGCTGACCTGTTCAGCAGAGATGAGAAGAATCTCGTGGCGAGCCTTCTCAATGCCCTCCTTGGTGCCAGTGATGCGGATGTTGGCGCTGGGGTCGTCAGGACGTGGAATAGCGATCTTTGTGGCGGTCTTCAGCTCCAACTCCTGCAGCTTTTCACCGTTTTTACCGATGACAAAACGATGGTGCTCCTTGGGGATGGCAACTGTTGCCGAGGCCTAGGGAATAGTTTGGGAGTAGATTTAAAAGCAGGGCACCTAACTTTGCTGTGTGAGCACAAAACACAGCTAAATTATGAAGCAGCTTTACATTCCACATTCAGACACTCTGAGTAATGAAAGTTTTCACAACAAGCGCTCACTCAGTAGGTAAACAACAACAGAAGCATTTGGCTTTGCAAAGAGGACAGAGTGCTTTTCTGTACTATTGTATCTATAACCGCACCTCAGTTGAAACCTTAGTGCACCAATTCAAGTGGAAATCAGCATGTTTGCTGCTGAAGCCTGGAAAGGCCACCCTTGGGAGCTGACGTTTAATTTTCAGGGAAACTTTTTTTCCTAAACTGGCCTGTTTGCAGAGTAAGTAGTTTTCCAGTGGCAGCTAATACTAACTACCCTTGTGTGACTTTGGATTGAGTTATTTCCTGAGTATTAAGCACAGAGAGATAATTTTTTTCCAGGTAGAAAAATAAACTGATGGTGTCCTTAATCATACAATATGAATTGTTCACAGCTTTCTTGCAGCAATATATGATCAGAAAATTTATTGATATACAAAATGCTGAAATAAGCATTTCCAAAATATTACACCACAGTGATAATCTAACGACTGACTGTACAACTCTAAAAGAAAGCATATAATGTAATATCAGGACTTTCAGCCAAAGATATTTGGCACTGATGTCTATATTTTATTTAAATGGAGTAAAGCCTTTATTTGCTGCTTTACTGGTAGTTTCAAATCTAATTCTGGTATTAATGTACTGTGCTGGTGTAAGTAAATAGAGGTTTTGTTTTTTTTTTCCTGTAGATCCAGTCAAGGAACTAACTCTGTCATGCATTCAGTAACCCACAATTATGTAACGTAACGTAACGTAACAATTACCTGTGTCTGCAGGCGAGCCACAATTTCCTTGCGAGCCTTCATGACAGAGTCCAGCTTCCCTGTGACCATGATGGAAAGGCCCTGGTCTTTAGCCAGGGACAGCTCAATATGGGCCCCCGTCCGCTGCATGATGTCCAGACACACTTTGGCCTCCTCACCCTCACCGAACTGGCTGTTGTCCTTGTAGCGACGCTCCTCCAGGGGCACGTGGAAGACCTGGAGGACAGACAGGTTGGGAGGGGAGGGGGGGATGAGGTTCAGATTTCAGACTGCAAGTCTCAATTGCTTATTTTCCCAGAACAGGTGCAATTTATTGAACATCTTTACTGGAACTAAATGGCCTGGGGCAAAATGGTGTTATGGGTAAGAGCTGATAAATGCAAAACAGAGACAAACTGCTTTTATTTCATCATGCATAACTTGTTGGCAGTTAGCAAATTAAAAATTTGGCAACGGCAATGGTCATCAGCCTGTGTGCGTTAATTTGTAACACTGGTGCGTGTGTAAGAGCAGTTGTCACTGTTGATGCATGTAGTCAGAGGTTTTTTTGACCTGTGTGATGACAGAGGCTTTGATGGGCCTGATCTTGCTGCCCCAAGCTGAAGCCGGTTCCCCCGACTTTTCCCCTGGAGTTCCCTTCTCTGGCAGCGGCGGGAAGGCTTCCAGATAGGTGGGGATGTAGGCCTCATCCTCTGGGACGCAGCCTGGCCCCAAGAAGAGGTTTAGATGGCAAAAGCAGATATGAGTAAAGTAACATTCAATTGAAAAGAGAATTTCTTGGGCTTATAGGTGGATAACATATATATATATACGGATTATAGGAGGACAACTAATTGGGACCCCCCCGAAAGGTTACCTGTAATCTCCTGGTCCTTGAGGCCACTGCGATGCTCCGCAAAGCTCTCCGGGGTTAACACTGCCACTGAGCTCATGGTTTAAGACTTATTCCACTATTCCACTAAGGTGGAGAAGGATGAAGCGCAAAATATGAATAAATCAAACCCTTTAATCTCTGAGGATGAAGTTAGTTTCTGTACATGCATGAAATTTCACATTCATTAAAAACTGACTGGATCCTCCGATAGCAAAAAGCCATCTAGATCACAGAAAGATTTCTCTTAAACTCAGTCTCTTATGCTGTTCTCACATTCTTTGAATGCACTGTTTTATATTTTCTGGATTGCTTTCCACAAGCCCCAGAAGATTGAGGTTGCCCCTCAACAGAGCACCGATGCGGCACCCTACACCTGAGGTGTGCTCCAATTAACATTTTACAAGCCTCAGAAAAACACAAGGTAATAGAAAGCCTCTGGGAAGAGGTTATCACAAGTCATATATCACAACTACAGCTGAGTGAAATACAGAAACATATTACGACAGCACTTCACATGACTAACTGTGAGATCAGTTTCATGAACAAAGAGATGGTCCTATGAGTTAGGAAAAATAAAATATTGCATTTTTATGCCTATGATTTGCGGGCAGAGCCAAAAAAAAAAAGAAACAATATATTGAAATCTCAGAGGCAGTTGCAATTTCCCGATAAAAATGCGGCCTCAATTAACAGTTGATGGAGGAAATCAAATGTTTTTCTGGTTTCAACCTTTAAGATAAAAGTGATATTCTGAAATAATGGTCGAGCTGCTCGAGGATGATGAGAAAAACTCACAAATGTGTTTTTGCTTTATAGCCAAGGTGTTTGGTTTTTTTTTTTGTTCATAAACAGGTATGCAAATACATTTGTGGATCTGCTGCCTGATGCTTCTGGCTGAACACAACAGTGACTTTGTGTTATGATTTAAAATTCATAAAACATTCCCATAGGGTTGCTTCTACTGTAACGTTACTATTCACCCCCAGCGTTTATTCAGATCATGAGTGGCATGCGTCCCTGCTGGTGGAGATACTGCCTGACTGCCTAGAAAAGCTCTGAGAGTTAAATGCAGCATTAAAAAAAGAGCAAGATACCTCTCAATGAATGAGAAACAAACCTTTTAAGAACTGTAAACCAAAGCGTAAATGCAGGTAGAAGTATATGAATTTAACTAAATGACACAAAGTGAGTCCAGGCTTACCAGCAAAAGGTCAATTGCCAGAGAGTCCGTCCAGTTAGCGGCTACCGTAGGCGCTTCAGTGTGAGTGTGTTTTTCAGCTCCTGTGTGCACAGCAGGCAGAACAGACTAAAAGTGAACACAGGAAATCCAAAAGCTCTACAGCAGAGGGACCAGGTTAATACTGTAAACACCCACACTGCACTGCACCTTATACTGCCTGGATCTGATTCACTCTCCTCCTTTCTCTCCCCTCCCCTCTCTGTATCTCTCTGTGCCTCCTTTAGAATTTTACAAATTTCAATTCAGTGAAATGTATGATGGCCAAATGTGAGCACATGATGTGACTTATTACTGCACTGAATATAAATCACAATGCTTCTTTTTTTCCCTTAGTATTTTTGGAGTTCAGCCTAAAAACCACATAACTCCATAGCTGCTAGTTGGTCAGGCATCAAATTTGGTTTAAACTGTGGGGTAGTTCAACAAGAATAATCAAATATACCTGACTACAATGTGGGGGAAACAGTTATTAAAATAACCTACAAGACATGCAGAATATTTCCAGTGCAGCAAGCAGACCTGGGTTTGAATATTTCACTTGTTTAGTTTCAGTGAGAAATGTGACTCTATCAGACTCTGACAAAGGGCATTTCAATGATCCTAAAGTCAGTTGCATGGAACCAAAGAGTGAAAAGAGGGAAAATGTATGTTGACTGTGTGATTAGCTGATTTACTCAAGCATTATAATATGGCAATTTCCACTCAAAGCTATTTCATGCCTATATTTCTGAGACAAACATTAGTACTCTATATCCACTGGCACCTTTGTTTGGCTGCTACTTACTATGAAGAGAAGAGCATGCATGTATACTGTACTATAATCAGAAGACAGATGTATAGTTACAATTTATAAATTAGCATAAAAAAGCCTAATATAACAGTTCAACACTCCAACCACATTAATTCTCTAATAATAGATTTAATAATAATTAGCGTAATTATATGGTAATGTAGCTCCTCTTGATACTCAACTTATTGAAATTTCTTATGTAGTTTTTAAAAAGCAGATTTTATATGAATGTCTATTATTGTTGTTATTAATTTTAATTGTGTGGTTGCTTTAACTTGAAAAATAAGTCTCGAGCTTTCAACCATTCAGTGACAGTAATCGCAAACGTCCTGTTGATGATCTTCATCTCCTGTCAGCGTTACACTGAAATCGAGGAACCGTGAAAGTTGAAATTGAGGAAAGACACAAAGAGCGCTCGACACGCTGCCACGCAGCCTAAAACTGTGACCCTGAACATCACTGTGTTTCCTCTCAGATAAATCAGACATACAGTGATGTGTGATCCGGCGTGCAGGGTGCTGTCTGAGGAGCCCCCTCTCTCCGGCCGATCTTTTATCGCCAGCTTCAGGACGCGCTGCATGGCCGGTCCAGTTAGCTCGGAGGCTAAGTTATCCTCGGCTAACGCTGGCCAACGAACACAAGCCAAAGGCTGCGGATATCAGTTAGCCGTGCTCGCTAACGTGACACACAATGCTGGGCTCCGACCTCGATCCCAGATGATTAGGCAAAAGGATTTTGTTGTGATCGGTTAAAAAAAACAAACAAACAAAAAAAACAAAACAAGCCGGGCCGGCAGATGACCAGCTCCAGCTCGCTAGCTCCTGGGGTGCTAACCTTGCTAACCCTGGGTGCCTCTCCCTGCAGGCGAACCGGCTTTTTTTTTTCTCCCAGCTGAGCTCAGACATCGGCTTCCACCGCTGTGTTTGAATCTAGATAAAAGCCAAAATAAAACAAACGGAGGACTCTTACCTTTCAGAGAGAAAATGTAGCAGAGGGTGTGTGTTTGACAGGTGATGGTGTAAACACAGATGTGATTGGTCTACGAGCATTTCCTCTGTCGGCGGAGTGATACGAGCATGCGCTGCGACTCGGCGAGTATAAAGTAAATGCCGCAGTATTCCTGCGCAACGGGAACATCCAAGTCAAATAGATCTACGTTGTGTTAGTCCCGTTCCGCTCGCGCTGCCGCTACATTCATCTGAAAAGACGTAGACGTGGTGTCCGTGTTGGTGATCAATAAATGGAAGTAGATCTGAGGTTGTCAGGCCCCGTAACCCCTGACCGCCATCAAACTGACCGGGTCTACTTCTCATTCATGATGGCCTGCTCGGCTCTGCAGGAGTCAAAGCATCACTCAGCTCCAGAGGTAAAATATTTATGACAGTAAAAATGTTATGGTGAGTAAAATGTGGTGCATGATGTGATCAGCATGATCACACCTACTGAGAATTGGTTTTATAAATAATAATAAGATAGTACAGTCGGTCAAAATTGTGACATTCTGACTTAATGAGTTACTTCTTTAGGGTAACAATTCAATAGCTGCCTACTAAGTTTGACTTTGTAAGTCAATCAGTAACTAATCTAATAAAAGATCAAATTCATTGGACAGAAGGACTCAGACACACAAGTGATATATTAGACATATCCAAAACAATTGCAGTCGAAATCTGTTTTATCTTCTGATAAAGTGGTGGGAAGAATCTAAAATAAAGAACAATCCTTGGATGCCAATGTTTTTCTATAAACCAACACTTTGTGTGTGTGTGTGTTCCCCACTGAAGCACTAGGTGGAAGTAGCACACAAAATAAAATACAGAGCTGAGGAGGTGGGACATAGAGAGGAGCCATGCACCTGTCCATGAATGTAATGTATCCTGCAGAGAAGACACTGCACAGCTACTGTATTGTGTGAAATCCATTCATGTGATCACCATCGTGCTGTTGCTGCCTCACACAATAGATACCTCTGTTGTACAATAGATACCCGAACCAACAAGGACTTTAATGCACTTTACTCAACACTTAATGGAACACAATGCTTGTGCACTATTAAATATATAATAGACGCGTATATAGGGGTTTAATATTTAGTTTTAGGACTTCGAGGGTAAAGAAGTTTTTGAAGTTGAAGCTTTTAGTCGGAAAGTGGCAAAATTGTGACGTTTCTCCTTCAAAATAAGAGTCTGCCAAATAAATCAAGCACCTTTATCCACACAATATTTCATTTCGGGAACGTAAAATACAAATACATCACCCTAAAAGGTAAAAAAAAAAAAAAAAAAAAAAAAAAAAAAAAAAAAAAAATTTAAGCTGAATGAGCTTGGGGCCACATAGTTTTCAATCATGATTATTTTAATCTATTGTGAAATAAGCATATGAAACATTATTGCAGGTCTATTTAATGAAGCCCAGTTGCGTGAAGCACAGACAGTGGCGTTATCGGTTTAATGTGGAGAATTAAAGGCAGAAGTGAACTGAAAAACCTCGTCGGATGAAATATTATGTTATGTTATGTTATTTGTGCATAACACCATACATGTTTTCAGATCTTATTTTGAAATGATCCCATTACTCCATGTGACTTGGTGTGAGCCCTCAGGGGGGGCTGTTGTGCTCCTGCCTCCCTTTCTTCCCCCCTCATACTGGCTGCGGGTAACAAAGAGGAGACAACAACAGGGGGGAGACGGATGTTCAGACCAAAATCCTGTCAGAGAAACACTAAGACACAAATCTTTTTTTTTTTCTCTCTCTCTCTCTCCTCCATTTTGGATCATTTAAAGACTATTTATAGGTGCTCTCCGGTCCGATTTTAACCTGAAGCTTTCCTCTTTTGGGAAACATAACTACAGTTTGGTGGACAGCAAACATTACAGCCGAATGACTGACGAGACACAGTCAGACATGTCTGAGTAACGCTGGTGAGTTTTCTCTCTGTGTAACTCATGTTATAAATAAGATTAGTTGCTCATTCTTACTTTAGCAAATGCAGTTTGGTGACAATCGCGGTTGAGTTTGAAAGCACCTGTTCCCTTATGGAAATCGGCTGAAACACTTGCAAAGGGTTTTGTAAATTATAGTAACAGTGTTATATTGAAAAGGAAATGTCTGTCCCTCTGATATTACTCTGGCATTTTGTCTTTTGTAGCATTAAGCCTTAATTGTCTTTTATTTCGACATAACACAGACTTAAACATATAATAACAAATGAAAGGTTTAGAAAAATCATACGATTACGGGCAAACGCAGATTTTGAATATTTGGCTGTTAGTTTCATAAATGTGAACATTCATTTTGGGAAACATTTTAATGACGATTGCAGTTGTATTTCCCTTAAGTCAGTCATGTAGGACTCACAACTTAACTATGGGAATATTTGTGCAGATCATATCATCAAACCAAGCCTACATAACTGTATAAACCTATTTTTACCAGTATGCTTCGTGTTTGTGTGTCTGTGCACGTTTTCCTGTCTGACACACCTTTTCCGTCCCCTCTTCCTGGCCAACGTGGAGCTTACTGCACATAATATGTTTTGTATTGGATGATGCTTTAGTCTGGAAGAGAGTAGCCCTCTTAACGCCCCCTACCCATTTTATACACACACTATCCCATTCATCCTTGAGCAGATGGCATAATGTACACACACACACACACAGAGAGAGGGAGAGCATTGTATTAATAGAGATCCTCTTAAGCACTTAAGGATTGTTCTCAAACTGCTATAATTTAAGTGACAACACCATATCTGATATGTATTGGACTTATCAGGACAAATACATTGACTGTAATGAATGACTGGCCCACTGACCCAGTCTGAGTGTGTCAAGTCCAGTCGGCTGGAGGATGAAGCTATTGAACTAACTAGGTCGAAAAAGCAAAAGGAAAACAAAAGGCTTGATGTCTGGTGACGGCCAACTGAAATAATGTTGAGGGGGGTATAACCTTAAGTATTGTGCGAGTGTGTGATCACACACGTCAGAATATGTGATCCCAAATGTTTGGGAGTGTACACACCCTTCTAGCCGAGGTTTAAATGTCACCCTGTGAACAATGATCATAACCAGAGGGCTAAAACTGAACCCTTTCACAAAACACAAGTACACTCATGCACACACCCATAGACATACTTTGCTGTAGCACATCATGCAGCTACTGTCTTCTTTTGGAAAACCAAAAACTATCAAGGAAACAAATGTATGAACAGGTTGATCGTGTGATACTAAATGGACATAGTTTTTTGATTGGTCACCTCATGTCTTCATGCCATACATTCCCTGCTTTGGCATGCTGCAATTAATTTATACATGGCTGCTCTCCTTCAGACCATAGACGCGTTTCAGTCTGACAGAAACAGCTCTATGAAATGCCAACTGTCATAAAGTCTTAGTGTCAGCGCAACATGCCCATCCACTCCAAACTGGTTTGACGAGCTGTTACACATTTTCAATAACACGCAACTGCTGCATTGTTTGTTATTGATTTAAATGAGCTGTGTAGAGAACACTGTCAGATCTCGACAGCAGACTGCTACTGCTGATAGTTTTGTGTACCAACAGGTACACAAAGCATTTCTAAGATATCTTTGTGTACCAACAGGTACACAAAGATATCTTAGAAATGCTTAGAAATGCTCTTAGGTCTGGTCACGATTTAAAATTATAATCACAGGCACTTTAAGATTAAATCACAAGCCTTTAATCTTTCATACAGCAATAAAAACACTTTGTGATTGTTCCACTGAAGCAGAATATCTGGATTTAATTTTGCTCTTCCATAAATTTGAAAGACATGCGAGGGACAGATTAAAAAGTAAAGGTTAAAACCAAAACAACAGAGGCAGAGATGTCCAGATTTTTAATCAAGCGTTTCGTTCAGTCACCAAAATGCTTTGGACCTTATCTGCTTGGTAAAAGCTCACATCCTTTAAACTCTTTCAAACTCAATTTTGGATACTCTTTTTCAACTATTGTCCCTAACCCAAACCCAATGACACCACCAGAGTATCAGATTTAATTATACTTTTGCACAACCTTAACATGCAGAGATCATCATTATGAAATGTAAATCTAAGTATGCTGTGTTGTATATACTCATAATGAATACAGTAACGTATAAAATTACCCATTCAGCATTTATTCAAACGCTATTTTCTCTCTCCAGCCTTGTAGCATTTTATTCTTGTTTACAATTTACAAATTTATTAGATTTTCACATAGATATGCATTGGATGCGGATGAATAAATAAATACATGTATTAATTTATTTTTTATATAGGCTATTATTTATAGGTTGTTTTTTTCTCTTACTTGAATGTGCATGATATGATTACTTAAGTTTGATAGTTCTACTTCTTTGTCTCTCTGTGTCCTTCAAACCTGGATCTGTGTCTTTGTACATTTAGGGAAATGAAAAATATTCGTTGTACGTGTGTATATTGATCATTTCAGCATTTGGCACAGTTAGTCTATTCATCAGTTAGTTCATCAAAAACAATATGTGAACTCCACCCACAAATCATTTCAGGACATTCAACACATAATTTATATAATGCCAGCTGTGACTCAGTGCCCATTTTAAATAATTACAGATTAAGTGGCTAATCAATTAAATGTAATACTGACTGAATTTGTAATTATTTAAATTGCTTTTCAATGAAGTTGTGTGATGATATGTTTAATACATAAAGACCTGCAGCTCCATGCTCAATTAATTCATCAGTCTTCTTCCTCTTCTTTCGCATCTCTCTTCTCATTTCTGGATCAGTAACCCTGTTCCAGTTTGGTATTTTGTCAGCTGTTGCGAACACATTGAAACAAAAAACATATGGTAGGAAGAATCTGGAGCATGGCCATTTGTTCAAACCAAATTTCACATTATTGCCATCAGGTTTCTTTTTATACACCCTCACAGGCTAAAAAAGGGCTCAGCCTAATTTAAACTACTGAGGGGTTTTGACTGTGGGAATTTGGATGTTTGAACTTTGAAGGATTCAGTTTTTTTGGATTTGCTCAAAAGCATTAATGTGTTTGCATATTTGTGTACATCTGTGTGGATCACTACAACATTTTTATTGTCACACAGTCACTGAATTAATAGGTGTGATATAACTACAATAAACTTAAAGTAAAAAATGCCACCACATGCACTCAAACTGAAAGGTAAAACTGCAACAAACTAATTAAAGCTCTTCAGCCATGGACTGGAGATATTAAGTTATAAAATAGCAAACAAAAGGGGAACATTGCCACTTCAACATATCCCTGTTTAAGCTATAATAAAATTAGATTAGAAAATATTCTCAGTTCAGTTTCTTTTTTTTTTCAGATGTCATAGTTTGACTGCTGTGACTGACAGATCTTCCCCTCTGACATCCTTGTCCACACAGTGCTGGCACAGTCAAGCTTTCAAGGCAGTAAATGAATAAACAAAGTTTTGCATTTGAGCTCTGAGTCATCATGAGATAACATTCAACTTCTACAGAGACATCAGGGAATATGACAAAGATAAATAATTAGTGGGTTGTGCTTATAGTTGGATTTTGCTTACACTGCATCACTGAGTAGTAAAAGGAACAGATTTCCACCTCAGACTCTCAGGTTTTACACGATACTTTGTCTTATTTATGGGAAGATATTCTCACCAGGAGGAAGCAGGTTCTGCTATGTGCAAAGTTCGTTTTCCTCAAAGGCCTTACGCTAGGGAATCTGTAACACGGAGCTCAAAGTCCGATTTTAGGTTTACACTGTTATGGAAATAGAGCTTTGTAAAATGTTTACTTCTGTGTTGTAATTGTTGGTTTCAGCCACTGAAAATGACTATAATTGTAATGAATCATGTTTTTGAAGGAAGCCAAAAAGGTTGAAAATCACTAGCCTAGAGTTAAAGGCATTCATCATGCTATTTCAACAATCCCCAGTTCCCCAGTTCAGGAAGGGGCCTTCATATGTCATTCCCTGTCTCCCCCTCACCTATTAGGTCACTGTGTTCTTTGTCTAATGAAGGCATCAAATTCCTCAAGACCTGAACTAAAACCGTCCTGAGGACAATATGTCTAGTATTCCAGAAAAATGAGGCTGTGAAATATAAACTCAAGTTCCTGTTACAGAAATATATATATGTTTTATTCCTCATTTACTTAATTTTCTTCTGCTCCTTCAGATTTATCATAATGGGAGGGGGTCCCATAAGCCTGTTTTGAAGTAATTCTGGGGTGTCAGGAAGCCCCCAGCTTTGGCTAATATGTTGATGTTATTATGCTAAATGGGAACTCTACTGGTGTCACTGATATTAATGTTAAAACTGTGTCAAATTTGATTTCACTATTTGATTAATAGCCTCAAGTGATATGAACAATAATATCTAAATCTGCGGGTGCAAAGAAGGTGCTTACCAGATGCCTGTAGCCTGAGCTCGAGACCAGATCAGCCCCCTGCCAGCATATCACATTAGAAGCTGGTAATAATGAAGAGTTCATCAAGTCGGGTCATGAGTACTTCAGGTGCCACATTTCTGTATGAGAGAAGAATATTAACACGTGCTCCAAGTGCACCAGTATTGATTTTTTTTGCAACTATCTCTAGGGACAATGTTATAGAGCATGTTTCATGTATATGTAATATTAAACATTTTTTCAGCCTTCTTTTCCTTTCTTCCCTAGGTGATGATGACATGCTCATATTGATTTTGTCCTCAAAGCCTGACCTGTGATTGGTCAGGGCTTAAAGCTCTAAGAGAAGACGACCTCCTGCTGCCATGTCTGTCCAGGAGGTATCCCAACAGCCCGAATCTCTTTCACCCCTTCAACCTGAGAGCAAACAAAGACCAGAGATCCCCCCAAAACCACCAACGCAAACCAGCCCCCCTCCTCTGAGAGACAGAGGTGTACATGCACGTATGTCTGGTGGGAAGGTCAAAAGGATTGTGAGTAAGTTCAGCAACCAGGAGTTGAATGAACCCAGCAATGGTACCCCAAAATTCAAACAAGGTAAGCGGTTCAAAAGACCGCCCACCGTCAAGCCCAAACCGGCCCGTAACAGTCTGCAGCTTCACATACAGACTGAGCAGGCGCCACCATTGCCTATGAAGAGGGGTCGTCTCCTGCAGAAACAGAAGGAGGCTGTGGGAGGGGAGGAAGGGGACAGCATCAGTGTGGAGGGAGGTCGCTCAGGTACAGTAGATTTTATCATGTTTCCATATCTTTGGCTGAATGTGCTGCTTTTTATGTCTGCATTGATTCGGAAATCACTGAAAATCTTGAAGGTTTGCGCAGAGTCAAACAGCAGAGCTATTATTGCAGCTGTAGCACTGCAGGTCACAGATCAGTGTTAACGCATCACCGAACTGAACTGTTGTCAACTTTAACTCAGTTCAATAATGACATTACATATGTGCGTGTAACTTCAAAAAGTTACAGCCCAAAGGCGTGGTGGCTCAGTCAGAAACAGGTTCTGTTAGTCTGTTGGGAAAATCTCCCATTTGCAGAAACGTTTGTGACCTTGTTTGTGTGTTTCCTTGCAACCAAACCTTTCCATACAATGCCCTCTAATTGTTTCATACTGTCTTTAAGTAAAATTGCTTTAGCATTTGGAGTTTAATTCTTTTTATCTTGAACGTTGTAATTTTTTCAATTTCTTCAACTTGAATTGTCAGAAGGGGAACATAGAGAAGTGACATTTTATTGGTTGCTTGCTAAAACAGTTCCCTCCTTAGTCCACATGATATAACTTCCTTGTTTTGGTTCCCTGTCAGAAACAGAAAGTATGTCTATTGGCCATTCTTTGCCTTCTTTATTGGCAGTTAAGCCTACAACAAAGAGTTATATTTGTAATTGTTTGACTGTAAAATAGAATGAAATGGTGAAATAGGCCGAAAATAACACCTGCAAATGACTCAACAAAGGTTCTGTTTACAATTATATAAAAAATGTTGTGCATTTGTGGCTTCGTGGCTGACTATTAAAAGAAATGCACCTTCATTTAAAGTATACCTCTGAAAAGTAAATATATAAAAAATATTTTGTCTTCCGTTTAACTATATATATAAAAAAAACCAAACCACACACATCTGTACCGACAATCAATGGTATTCACTACATATGAACCCTCAATGACCCATTTAACCTTCATCCCTGCATTCTTTCATTTCTCTACCTCCTCCATTTCCTTTGGTCAATACTGGCTTTTTCCTTTGCAATGATCCTAACTTTCC
The DNA here is from genome assembly GCF_900963305.1 of Echeneis naucrates. Lineage (NCBI taxonomy): Eukaryota > Metazoa > Chordata > Actinopteri > Carangiformes > Echeneidae > Echeneis > Echeneis naucrates. The sequence goes on along the minus strand of NC_042528.1, from coordinate 5,432,150 downwards.
ATTAATATTTGAAGACAGCACTTACGCACTGCATAATTATGAAGTGCTGACTTGACAGTCCAGCATATGCCATGATGATAGCAGATGGGGGGAAAAGTCTCTTAAGCAAAGTCTCTGGGGACACAAGAAAACAGGAAACAGATCATTCATACCATCAGTAGAATCAGGAAAAGAAGGAAAGGGTATCAGAATTACATTGTGGTTTGTTTTCTTCCTATTTCATAAACATGTCAAAGCTGCTATCCTGTGATGCTTCTTTTTCATGCAGAGCCTGATGGGAAGGAGGTAGATGCTCATCTAATTGGGGGAGGGGAAGCAGAGCTGGAGCACAGTCCAGACACCCCCCTCAGCCCCTGCCACGACCCTGAATGCAGCTGTGTGTGCCACCTCCAGCGGCCCGGCATGAAGCTGATATGGGTGCCTGTGGATGTGGAAGATGGACAGAAGGAGGATGAATCTGACGGGGAGGAGCCAGAGGAGAATAGGGAGGACTGGGAGGACTCTGAGGTGGAGCCTGGGGAGGAAGGGTACAGTGATGGAGAGGACGAGGTGATCGAGGTGGCTGAGGAGCCTGAGGAGCCTGAGGTACTGAAACAAAAGGCAAAGTTCAACCAGTCTTTGGATGTTTTGATCGCTGAGGGTCAGCGGAGGCGGTCAGATCCAGGGCCTCACAGCATCCTCACCTCTCTCGCTGTCACTCGCTCTCAGTCTCCACCTGTTCCACCAAAAAGAGCAAAGTCACCCCCTATGCACCCTAACCCACCCACCCACAGTGAAGAAGAAAATATTTATGAAGACACACTTCCTATGCTCGACCCTGCTCCTAAAAAAACCACAAATGAGTGTAAGGAACTGGATATTCCTCTAATTACAGTACGCAAACCAGCCCGTCGGTCTAAACTGTCCTACAGCACCTCAGACCCCACATCTGACTTTCAGATGAACAATGAGCCCATCTCAAGCGCTCAGGATGAGCCTCCTGCCATCCCGCCAAGGGTGCCCCTAAGTCAAGATGGCCGCAGCCTCACGCCAGTGCACCGAGGTGGTATTCCTCTCCCTCAGCCGACCTGGGAGGATTTGCGCAACTTACGACCCTCATCACCCAGCGGGCTGAGTCCCCAACGAGCCATCACTCCAACTCAGACCAACCCTCTCGTGCCTCACAGAGCCCCGCCTCCACCCCCCAAGTCAGATCCCCGAAGGCTCAGCAGTGCCTCAATGCAATCACTTACACAGAAAAAAGGTTCGTACTGAGCAGTCATACCTTTGCCTGAAATGGGTATAAAACATTCTGTGTTTTTGAAACAATGACACCCTCTACTCGTGTTTTCAGAAGAAGAAGAGGGTGGAGGGGATGAAAGAGAAAAAGAGGACATGGTGGAAGAACTGTGAGTTCTGATTCTGAGCTCTTTCGTTAACACTGAACCTCCTACTTCTGTTTTTAAAAGGATCATGCTGATGATAATCTTGATAACATGAAAAACTGAAGTCAGCAATGAACTGAGCAAAGTAAGAAGTGTTGTCAAAATCTGAAATAGTTTGTGGGGACATAGGCCAACCTCTTTGTACAACAGACACAAAATATATATATAAATGACCCACACTGCCGCAGTAGGTGACATTTTTCTCAACCTGCTGGCCATGTCTTGGTGTTGACAGTTTGGCTCCATATCACATTGGCTGACCCTTTTTGTCCCATTTCCATACTTTCTGTTTCAGGAATAGTTCCCTCAGGAGTTTCAGCTGGGAGTCCCGCCTACAAGATGGTAAGGCTGGCACCTGTAACAAACACAGGAGTCCCATTTATCATGTCAGTGATGCAGAATTTAGATTTTGTAAGTTTCATAATTACCATGTATCTGTAATTCAACTGTTTAGAATGATTTTGGGCAGACTGTTCAACCTCAGTCAGTCACTTCCTCTTCACCGTACAGTTGTGAATGTGTGTGTCCATATTGCATGGTAATCACATACAATAATATAGGTTCAATAATCCTTTCTGAGATGTACAGTTTCCACTAAAGCATTGGTTCTGGTTACATGCTGGACTTTTTTCTGGAATCTCTTTTGTTTTTGTTTCTCTCAGAGCCTCTGTACCAGACGTACCGGGCCTCTGTCATCACCAAGGAGATCCGACGGCAGACAGTTTGTCGTAACATCAGTAAGACTAGTGCCGACTACACTATGGATCTGCCTTACCGCCACTCTGGGACTTTGACTGGGACTGGGACGGGTTCTTTGGCGGGAAATGGGTCATGCAGAGGCAGTCCCGTACCCACACCAGGCCAGTGCACTCTGTGGCAGGACCTTCCAGATGTGCGGGCCAGTGGAGTGCTGGAGCAGCTCACCGCTGAACAGTGCAAGTACCAGGAGGTAAGAGATGGAAAGAGAGGAGAAGAAGGGAGGCTAATGCACAGGAGAGAGATCCCATAACGAAAAATCAATGAAGCAAGGGGCAGAGAAATGAGAGGCATTATCACATTATGAATCTCATCTTAAAGTTATAATGTGATTTTTTCATATGAATTAATATCCATTCTTCCCAAACTGTATCACTCACTGCTGTAACATAATATCGATTCATCCTGCCTGAAGTTCATGAAAGCTTTTACAGACACACTTTGGATTTTCCAAAAAATAAACTCATTATAAGTGCAGGCAGTGATGTGCTTTTGTTTCCAGCAGCTGCAGCAGCATTTCGTTTGGAAAAAATGTGTGGAACGAACAATGACCACCAGGAAATTCGTATCATTCAGGACATTCAGGGCAAATGGCATAAACCAATTTAATCAAACGGTAAAAAAGTAGAAAACAAATTAACAATGACAGTAAAATAAATGAAAGGACAGGAATGTGGTTTTACAATTAATTGATTGAAGATTAACAAACTGTAAATTGATTTTGGCTAATAATGTCTATTATTCCACTGTAGCAACCGCAATTTGATACATACATTCACATTTGAATGTATCATTTAATATCACTGAAATATTTTTCTGTTTCATCCAGGTCAAAATGATTTGCTTGTTGGCCGGAGACTAATTTAGCCAAGATCCTTTTGATGTAATGCAGAGTATAACTTCATTTAATGTATCTGAAAATGATTCAGTGTGTGGTTTCAGTCTTTTGACAAACCACCAACATCATCAGGATGAACCCTGTGATTTTGCTTCTTGAGTGGAAAAGGACATATTAATATTTGTGTTTTTCCTCTGACAGAGTATGTTTGAGGTTCTGACATCAGAGGCCTCTTACCTTCGATCCCTGCGAGTCCTGACCGAACATTTCCTGGACAGCCGGGAGCTACAGGAGACCATTATCATCAGAGACAGGAAGACCCTCTTTTCCAACATCCTGAAGGTTGAAGAGGTCAGCGAGAGGTGAGGAACGTCAAAAGGAAGGATGAGGGGAGATAAAGCAAATGAAGATATAAAAGTAATTTATAACATTCAGTGCATGTAAAAAGCCATTTTCTGATTTCAAGGCCATGAAGGGCTCAAGATGAGTGATTTCATTTTTTGTTTGGGTTCAGAAAAAAATACAGATGTAAGGTACGGCATTGTTTCTGGAAGAGTTCTGGGATAACTTTGCAATCGTTCCACAGATTCTTAAAAGACTTAGAGGACCGTATCTTCAAGGAAGTGGTCTTCTCTGACATCTGCGACATTATCCACTACCACGCTCAGCACAAGTTCCCCGTCTACATCGACTACGTTCGCAACCAGATCTACCAGGACAAGACCTTCACTAATCTCATGTAAGGAATGATCCAGTTACCTTTTAAAACTCACAGCTACCATCGTGAAACTCTTTTTCACTAAAATATCAAACCATTTGGCCAGGAATTTTTTATCTGTAGAAGCTCAAAAGATTCAAAAGACTAGAGAGTTAAATCAAGTCCCTCCCACTTTTTTTTTTTTTTTTTTTGATCCACAAAAGGGGTAACAGTGCAGTCGTATTGCATGCCATTAATTTGTGCATATAATTGGTGTCAACAGGAAGACCAACGGGCAGTTTGCTGCCGTCATCACTCGCCTGCAGGAGTCACCTCAGTGCCAGCGCCTGCCCTTCATGTCCTTCTTGCTGCTGCCCTTCCAGCGGATAACGCGCATCAAGATGCTCATTGAGGTGGGCGACGCCACGGGTCAAACAATAAATATAGACAAATGCAGCCAGGCAATAAGCTCTGCTTTGCTTCATTTTTTATTTTTCATTTCATTTCATTTTGTTTATTGAACTAATAAACAAGACACGCCATGTTAATTAGTAATTACTAAATTTGTTTTGTTTTTTTTACTTCAACCAGAGCCTGAGCTAACCCCCCTCTGGCTCCAGTCTCATTAATCATGTACATGCATGAGAGTGATGGCTGGAACTTAATTATACAAACATTGCATTGCTAATGGGGGAAAGCAGCTTTATTTAATGAATTATAGCTGTAGTCAAAAAGACAACGTTTCAGCCCTGTTGAATCTTCTCTAATAATTTGACTGGCATGTAAATGTTGGAGTTTAGAGTCTGTTCGCATCTGTCACTTGTTCAGTACAATGTTCTTTTGAGAGGAAAAATCTGACGAGCTCTGAGTCACGGAACGTGACTTCATTGCAATTTGCTTTTGTCACAATTGTTTAAACAAAACACGACCCTGAGCTAAGACAGGCGTGCCGGTTCATCACAGTGTTTTGTTGCGTGGAATGTAATAATTCTGGTGTAATGGTCCTCACTCACAATTGTCACTATCTCTTGACACATATGCAAACACACTTCGTCTCAAGCTTATGAGCTTGTTTGCATTCAGGTGGAAAAAATGCATCCAGTTGATGCTGTTTGTCCGTTGCGGAGATGGAACATTGTTGTTTGTTGTTGCAGAACATCCTGAAGAGAACAAAGGAGGGGACGAAGGAGGAGGAGACTGCATCCAAGGCTTTGGCTTCTGTGTCAAAGGTAAACGTCCAGTCCCCCCCTCGCTCAACCCTCTGACCACAAATCCATATAATCTGACTTTTGAGTGTGTCACATGCCTCTGGAAATTTGACGTCAGCCATTGTGTCAGTGAAGGATTTCCTATTGAACGAGCTCTGCAGTGACCGTGACTCATATGTTTCAGTGAGGACAAAGCGAGAGTGAGTTTATTCAAACTGAGTCTGAGGTTTTTTTTCCCCAAATGAATGAACCTGATGCTCCTAAAGAGATACAGCCAGATTTATATAATGATCGCTTCGGAGAAGATGTTTTTTGAGTGTGGAAGTATAATGGCTTGCTTGACTGACGACTTGTTTATTTCCTAATTTTTCATGTCTCTTTCCACTCTAATAATTACATAGATCATTGATGAGTGCAACACTCAGGTGGGAAAGATGAGACAGATGGAGGAGCTGATCTTGATCTCTAAAACACTGGAGTTTGACAAGCTCAAGGTAAACCAAGCAAACAATGAACATGTGAGTTTTAATTGTTTGAATTTGTAGTTGGGCTTGTCAAATTTATAAAAAGAAGTAAATGTTTCCCAATTTGCCTCTGTCTTTGTCAGGCCATCCCAATCATCTCTCAGTACCGATTTCTGGAGAAGAAAGGGGAGCTGCAGGAAATGTCCAAAGGAGGGACTCTGTTCAACATGAGAGCCAAGTTCATTCCCGTCTACCTCTTCCTCTTCAACGATCTCCTTGTCATCACTACTAAGAAGGGGTAAGGCACCGGCTGGTATGGGACAGATGCCAGTGATGCCTTACACATTACTTAGTGATGATTTTGGTTAGATTTTTAATAGATAGGCAATCCACTCACACTACTACTATACCATTTCAGCAGAGTAGCCATTTACAAATAATAAATAATTGAACTGATTTATGAATCCACTGTGGTTTGCTGCACATAATTAACCCTAACCCTTATAAGTAAAAGGCGCTGACTAAGTGATTGTAAAAATTGGTCAAGCTGCAGCTAGAAAGGAAAAGATATGATGACACCACACCTCTGTGCTTTTATGTAAACACATGCGTTCAGAGTGAATCATATCCAACATTAGCAAATATGTAGCAAATCATTAACAGCCTCACTCATAAAAGAATTGATAAGTAATGCAAAGGGGAGTGTTGTGTCCACTCACTTTAACGATGAGGGTGGCTCCACACTACCTCCAGTGCAGCAGAAAGTGCTGTTTGAGGTGAACTGAGAAGAAAATAGAGTAAATTGAATAAAGTAAATAATGTAATGATGCCATGTGGACAGTAAAGAGATACAAACAGAATGCAATGAGCATCTATTAAATGTTACCTGATGCTATCCTGTTGCTATGTTAGTAGTTACACTAGTGTTTCCTCGAGCTTAAGCTCCAATATAAGCCTGATAAAAACAATAGATGAAAACAACAGCTTGCCTGTTTCCTGGACAGTGCGGAGCGTTTCATCGTCCTCGACCACGCCCATCGTTCTCTGGTGCAGGTGCAGCCAATAGAAGAAGGCGGGAACAGCGGCGGGCCCTATGAGCACTGCTTCAACCTCACCCTGCTGGAGAACCACCAGGGACACATGATGGAGCGGCTCTTCAAAGCTCCATCTCAGTGAGTAGCAAGAGCAAGGCCAATGGCATGGCCCATTTGGCCAGTAAAGAGAAATGCTATTAATATGAAGCCCCATTTCATTGTGTTTGCAACAGGTCAGACATGCACAGGTGGATTGCAGCTTTTCCCAATCCCACCAGCTCAGACCGAGTGGATGACGAAGTTATTTACGAAGACTGGGGTGAGGAAACACGAGCACGCAAACAAAAACATGATCCCTTCGACACAAAGGGGATTTTATTGCAATATGTTTTTTACTGTTGTGTGTGGGTGTCAGACTGTCCGCAGGTACAGTGTGTGGAACAGTACATTGCCCAGCAGGCAGACGAGCTCACCCTCGATCCCACTGAGATCATCAACGTCGTCCGCAAAACCAACGAGGGTAAGAAGGCGGAGGTTATCACATTTGCACACATCTGCGGCTGCAACGGCACAAAAGCAACATCCATCTCTACTTTTGCCAACATATAGCAATATTTCACATTACCGGTGTCTTAGTCTCTAGACAGACTCAAAGATTCAAAATGCAGAGAAGACAGGACTCCTATTAAAAGAGACATATGTAATGGCATGATTTCACATCATTAACATGCTCCCTCCTTTGACTCTGCTTCTTTATACACCCTTATCCTCATAACCATGTCAATCCTCAACCCATCATCTTAGCAGTTTATTGATTTGTCCCGTCTTGCATGAACAATACAGAAACGTCCAATCTTCCCCTATTTGTTCTCCTCCTGCTTCCCCTCTCCTCTCCTACTTCTCTGTTTTGCAGGCTGGTATGAGGGAATCCGCCTATCAGATGGTCAGAAAGGCTGGTTCCCCATAGCAAACGTCATTGAGATCACCAATGAGCATGTGAGGCGGCGAAACCTGCGAGAGCGCTACAGGGTCATACAGGCTGCAGCTATAGTTTGCAGCAGCAATTCCCGCAGTCGTCATTAGCCACAATGGCTCCAGGATGTTTACATTAAATCATTTTAAAAGGACTACATATGAAAGCACCACATAAAGATTATTTCAGGACTTTGAATAATTTCGTTATAAGTAACCAGGAGATGAAAGAGAATGGAGAAGAGTGATGAGTGATTTTAACAGAGCTGCAAACATCATCTTATTTATAGTTAAAGCAGGAGAGAGAGTGTGTGTGTGTGTGTGTACTAAAAACCAGCTGGGAACTTGAATTGTATCTTTTTACTGTTGCTCAAACAAATAATGTGGTATGTGCATGTTTACATTCAATAAGAGAAACAAGAAACTTTCTGAATTTGGGCTGTAGTGTTGATTTCTTAGCCTGTAGACCTGCATTTTTGTCTCTTCCCCCTCTGCGCTGATCATTCTAGCCATAGCTCAAGGACTGTTCAAATGTCAAACCAGTTGGAAAACAGAGAGGGGGGGGTGTCTCGGGTCATAGTTACTCAAGTTCGAGTCTGTCTTGAAAGAATGAATATTGACAAACTGAAAGGTTCAAGACAAACTTATATAGAATCCAGTCAACCCTAAGACTTCTATTGTTACTATATCAAACACTGAAAGCTTTGACAATGCAGGTAAATGTTGGCTGAGCTGTAGCTATTTGATGTCTCAGTAGCTGTGCTGTTAGCTAGTGTGTGTTCACTGGCCATTGTGAAGTAACACTGTGGCTCCCCCTGCAGCCTGTTGTCAGTGAACAGTTTGTATTATTTGTGCATAGTGTAAATGTTCAATATGTTTTAAATAATGAGTGGGGGATTCTCTACTTCAAAACACTAGTAGTGTTTTTGATAATAATAAAAAAAAAGTTTTTTTAGCTCATGCATTTTTTTTTTCTAACAGGCTAGGCTGTGGATTGTTTTATTGAACACTGATTGGATATGACAAGACGTGCAATACTGCAAAAAAAAAAAAAAAAAAAGTGCCCATTTGCACTTAAGTGAGAGATCAATTTTTTCCCCAAGAGCAATAAACAGTTTTGATACTTTTTTCTGAGCAATCCCTGTTAAATACGGGGCAAAAAAATTTCACCATAACTACAGTTAGTGGTTTCTATGATCAGGAAGATGAAGTAAAGTCTTTTGAAAAGACACCCAGGGACATGAAGACTGTCAGGTTAAAGGAAGTCACTGCAGGTTAACCAAAGGTCCCATGTCCCCAAGGCTGAGGAGTACATGCACAGCGGCCCCCTCCAAATCAGAGAGAAACCTTCCCTTCACATGTGAAAAGCCTCCAGAGGCACCTCTGTCCTCAACACGTCTACAATCTTCCCAGACTGGTTCTTCATTCTGACTCCCATCCGGAGTACAAGCTGCAGCTCTTACTGGGGGTAAAGCCTCTGGTCCTTCCTGGGTTTCTGTGCTTTCTGGTAAATCTGTATGATGTGATGGAGTATCAGCGGGTGTTGCTGCCGGATTCTGGTGACACAGCTCCCAGATTCCATCCTCCATGAGACCAAAGCTACTCAAGAGGGTGTCAGCTGCTTCAAGCTCCACATTTGACCACCTTCCCTGCTCCAAGAGAGTCCCCAAACCAGCCTTCTTTGGATAACGCACATCATTACATACCGGCTTGTGAACTTCCTCAGCTGGGGGACTAAGGAACAGACGGGATCTCAGGTCTACCGGTGGCTCTGCAGCACCAGGAGCATCCATATATACAGCTGGGCTCTCAGCATTTTGCCTTGGCTCTTGGTGATGCAGTCTCAGGAGGAGAGTAACGGCCTGGTCCTCCTCCTGGGTAAGCTGGACAATTGCCCGACTTGACTGTGCTGAAGAGTGGATGGGGACCATTTTCCAATTGGGACATCCCAGCTCTCTGGTGGGGTGTGGCCCAGATCTGAAAGGATCTGGGCAGTTTGATGGGGCTAAGCAGGTGGACATAACCGGTGGTGGGGTGTTGAGTTGAAAGCAATGAAAAACCTGATAGAAGAAATGAGGATGGTAAGATAAAGTAAAATAAATAAATAAATAAATGTTAATTGATTTAGAGAATACTTATTTATATTACTTATGAGTGGAACACACACAAATGTCTTCTGCATGAAAATACACCAAAGCATTAGGAAACTACGGGAAGATTATTCATATGGACACAAATCAATTTCTTTTCTGAGCTGAAACAGATGTATGGCTGATGTCACTTCATCACTATCAAAACAAACAGCCCCCCCTTTTCTGTCAGTCTCATCCTCCCTTCAGCCCCCCTGGTTGAGGGTCTTAGCTCTGTCTGACGGGACTGAGCCAATCTCATTAAACGTCCTCACTGTCTGATCCCCTCCAGAAGCCCCCCCCTCAAAGCAAAGAGCCAAGCTGCTGTCAGGGAACTGTACGAACACCCGCCTCATTACATCAATCCTAATTAACTGACTTTACAAACACATCTCCATTTATAAACAGTGAAAAGATCATTTGGGAAAAGCATGTATGATTGGCTGAAGTTGGGTTAATGATGTTGTTGGCCCCCTCACCTCTGAATCCCTGACCAGGTTTGGGATCCTCCTGGGGCAGCATGTGCTGGGGTCAGTGTAGAAGACCTCAGCTGGGCAGATGGCATGGACTGGACAGAAGACAGGACAGCGTCAGTGAAGATGCACAGCAGGATGAGGCTGTAACACACGTGTGACAGGGATTTACCTGTCTGGCTGCTGTGTGCGTGCTGCAGCTCGGAGTCTGCAGCCAAGTACAGAGGCATGAAGGAGGGGTGCTGCAGGGTCCTGGTGGAGAGGGGGGGCCGGACCGCCTGCCTGGGTCTCTGTTCGAGCACAAACATGGGAGTTTTTCCCGACGACCACCACCACAGCTCGTTGTCAAAGGACAGTTTGAACCAAGAAACGAAAGTAAAAACTCACGGATAAATGTCCGCCCAGGTGGCTCATGGTCGACTTTTCCTTTCAGTTCTGCGGGTCGTTGGAGGTCAAAGGTTACTTCTAACCCACGTCGGTGTCAAAAACAAAAACAAAGGAAATCAGTAAAATCTGATGAAAAAATGTTGGACTTTACCTAAATGGACAAACGCGCTGACCAGCGCCGCCTGTTGGTTGACTTTCATTTCACTGAACTAAAAAACAAACAAAAACAACGTACATCCCCAACATCGAGGCATTTTAATGTAAACTCATTTAAACTCACCCATAATAGACCAGCTACCGATAATTAATACTAATTCAGAGTTTGGCCATGCAGGCAAACCACAAGTCTTCTAAAAATCCATTCAAAATAAAATACCGTCATATAGACAATAGGTCTCCCTCGAAAGATGAATATTTATGACTGTTGGACATAAAATGTGACATCTTTGGTTTTAAATCTAGTAAAGGATTGATTATCAAGCCTATAAAATTGTCTAATCTGGGGTTATGGAACATTTTATGAAAGCATATAAAGTTATCCAATATTCAAATACACTCAGATTAAGAGGATTTTGTTAAAAATCTCTAAAGTTGTCATCCCAACAGTAAAATGCAGTCACCACAGACAGGACACAGTCTCCCCTCACTAATGTTTGGCAGTGAAAACCTCAAAATGTCACCATCTCTTCCATTTGTCTGCATTTAGGCTTCAACATCAAATAGGTTTATCCTTCATATGAAGCACTTTGGGCCAAGACTAAAAGCTGGCCAGTTTAAAGCAGTTTGTTTTATGCATACTTTAGTTTTGCACAACAATGCACCTTCAGTGCTCAGTTTGGAAATTGGGATTAATATCTTGTTGCCTCTGGAACAGTCAAATAGCCTTTAAGCTTGTCAGACAAGTAAATGTGGACATTAGGTCCAAAAATAAATAAGTAAAATAGACCAACACTGAGCAGGCAGACTGATAAGCAGTACATTGACCCTTAAATCAGAGCAGATTTGATGTATAGTTAAATATGTTGCTATAAAGTCAACTACCAATTATAGTCATTCAGTGAAGCCATTTAAAAAAAAAAAATAAAAAAAAAGTAGAACATGTTGACAAATCAGTGAGACAAAATGTTAAAACAAGGTTTATTAAATTCTTTTTTTTTTCCCTCCCCTATAAAAATAATTCCTGGTCTTCACAGTTTGGCAGCATTTAGTTTGCTTTGAAATGTTCCTGCAGGTCCTGTGAAGAGATGCCAGAAGGTAAGACAAGACCTCACTTGCAGTAATTCTAATTTGACATTCTCACCTTCTTTCACACCATAACGGTTATAAACCCGTGTCACCCTTATGTAGCGGACTGGGGGGTGGACAGCAGTTGGGGAAGGTACAAGTTCTCTGGTAGTAGGTATGGTTTGAAGTGTTGTAGTAGGTTTAGTGGTGGGGATGATTGGCTCTACAGTACAGAAAAACCAATGCTCAGAAATGAAATAGAGTTACTGACCAAAGGAGGCCAACAGGTTAACCTTCCACTGTACCTGCTGTGGACACATTATGGATGATGTTTCCATAGCCGACTAAGTCAGACTCAAACCTATACTCTGAGAAGAGACTGAAGAGACCAGCGATGGGATATGTACACTGTACGGTCACCCTGCAAGACAAAAGCCAGTTTACTCAGTTGGAAAAGCAACTGCGATTGGAGGCTTAAGGAGATTATTTGAAGGACAATGGTAATACCTAGTGTGAGAATCAGAGGCTGCTTTGCTCACACCAAGGTACCTCTTGCTGTAGAAAATCTTGTTTTCATATGTCACATTTTCTTTGCCAAGCTACAGATTCAAAGAGGTTAAAAATAAATTAACCACCGACTTCAGCAACAGTCAGAATGAAAGGATTGTCCTGTGTTGTTAAATGGGAATCAGTCATACCTTCACTGTGGATCCACAGCTGTTGAGTGAGAAAGAGAAGAGAGCTCTGGTCTCGTCTACTTTTTTAGGTCTACAGGATTTGTCTATGAGGGTCGTTCTTGCAGGGATCCCTCCAGACACGTCAGCCACCACAGTCACCTTCCCATCTGTTGAACACACTGCAGAGCAAGTTTCAACTTCATATCCATTTAAAGTAGAAAAATCTGTCCACACAGTAAAGAAAAGGATGTTCTTACTGATCAGTTCAGTGCTGGTGAACGGACAGGTCTTGACAGTTGAGCTCTGGACCTCTGATGTCTCATGATCTCTCACAAGGATCTCAAAAGTACCAAGGAAGCCCTTCAGAGTAATGTCCTGCAAAAAAAAAAAAAAAAAAAAAAAAAAAAAAAAAAAACACCCACATGCTCTCATTTCCCATATTCAGACATGAGGCATCTACAGCTTAAGTTCACTTAGTGATTTTCTTCATCCTGCCTTGTATTTGTATCCATTAGTGTAGAGCGGCACGTCAAGCAGCAGACTCTGGCTGTCGTTGCTCATGATGTAGCCGTGCTGGGCAGCCAGCTCTGGTGTCAGCAGGTCAGAGCCGATAGTGATGTACCACAGGTAGTCAAAAGGCCGGTGGTCCAGTTTGAAGCTGATGCCAGACTCAGAGCAGACAGCAGCAAAGACTGGAGGAGCTGTTAGAGACGGTATAATTAATGATAGCTGCTCCAGGCAGAGCTGGCTTGACCAAGAACAAGCCAGCTAGTAGACATTTTGATGTCTTGAACTTACAAACATCAGCAAATGATGCAACAACAGTTGTGAGGTGGTGAAAAGTTGAATTTTCAGGGATAACCACCAATGTGTAATTGATGTTCAGCTTGTGGTGAAGAACTGCATCTGCTTTGGAGTACTACAACACAGAACATGATTAGGTCACTGATCCCATCTGGTAGAAAGGACGCTGTTAAAGTATGTATAAACCAAAAAACCTCAAACCTTTACCTGCTGTATGACTACTGGGTCATCAAAAGGAACTTTCAGAGTGTAGCCATGGGTGTTGTTGGGATGAACAACTGTAGTGATCATGTGGCTGCTTGTATTTGTAAATGGCACTTGACATTTATGTCCATTTAAATCAACAGCAGTCAGCTGAACATCTTCAGGGACGTTTCCCAGGTAGATGGTGAACAGTCGCTCTTCCAGGGCTGTTTGGTTAGCAGTGAAAATGTGGTGGGGCAGCAGAGGAGAGGCCAGTGTCCTGTGAAACCTGAGCCTCGTCTCAACATGGCCCGCATCCACCAAGATTTGCTCCAAGTACAAGTTAAAGCTGTAAAATTCATAGAGGCCATCCATCACAGAGCTCTGTTGGACACATTCAACTGCAGTCAGATTACAAGACATCTCACATGTTGACCAATACTTCAAAACCAACCAGCTTGTACTTTACAAGTCATCTAAAACGATAAGACAGCTTCCACCAGTGCTTTCTGACCTTCCTATAGCCTCCTTCAGCATTATAGGGGATGCTGATCTGGATTGTGGTGTTGTGATTTTCCACAGTGTAGCCTCTCTTCTCTGCAACTGGTTGCTCCATGAGTTCTCCATCCACACCAATTTGGACCCTCACATCATGCAGACCAGACAACAGCCGGTGCAGCACCTCAGGAGTCTCCCACACTATGGCTCCATTGTCATATGAGCCTTCATCTGTTTAGAAAATGGCCAGTATTACAAGTCCACCTGGTCATAAATGAAAGGTTAGTAGTAAAAAATAAAACTGACCCATGGAACAAGCAGTCACCAAGTCGACCATGACGACAACCCAGCGTTGTCTGGAGAACAGAGTCGCATGGACAACCTCTACTGGAACACCATTCACCTACACAAAGACAAGGAAACGAAAAAACCAAAGACATCAAGACATGTTTTGGACTAAATGCCGTGCCAACATTATGGATGAGCCCTTTACCTCAGTGCTGAATGAGTCAGGTTGTCCATACGGCATACGAAAAACAAGCCGCCCATGCGTGATGTCAAATATGTAACCCTGCTTACGAGCCTCAGAGAGCTTCATGGGCATCAGCTGCTCCTCTGCTCTCTGAAACATTACCTGCCAGTCTGATGTGGTGGAGCCATGTGCCTGGAAATCAATCAATCAAAAAGTGGCTACAGGATTGGACATTCAACATCCGTGTCTTTCAATTGACTGAGAACCTACATGTTTAACAACATCCCAGTCCTCTTCCTCAGTCCCAGATGGACATGGGATTTCACTCCTTACAGACACCTACAGAGAAATCATAGTTTAACATTCAAATGTCTCCTATGCATAAAATAATCCGAGATGTAACAAAGTTTACCTCCATGTAGTTCTCCTCACATGTGATCTCTCTCAGAGACCAGGGGAGAGCTATAGAACAGGTCTTGTTCAAGGCATAGGTCACCTCCTTTCCTTCATGCGTCACAATCAGTTTGAAGTTGAATGTGAACAATTCATCATCCTGAGATACAGACAAAATAACACAACTGCCGCTGTACCACAGAAAGCCTATAAACATTGTGCATTTGCATCTTCGTGCATACTTTGTTGTCAGTGTGACAGCTGAAGTAAGAGGCTCGGAGCACCACGAGGCCCTGAAGAGGGAGAACACTGACAGTGTAGCCACACTTTGCTGCATACGGCTCAGTGATGGGGTACACACCTGTTTCATCTGGGAGACAAATATCACATAACATTATGTACAAGTGCATTTCCTCAATTCAGACCAATGTAGGTGATTAAGTTGGTTATTCATTTTGGAGATGCTGCAGGTAAATGTACTCACCAACAGCCTCAAAGTGAGGTTCCTCTCCGATGAAGGAGAGATCAACGGCCATCATGAAGAAACGATCCCGACACGCCATATGAAGAACTCCTGTGTGACCAAGTTAAGCGCTCAATAACGATCACCTACAATTTACTGTCAGCCAATAAACAAAGAACATGTATTCACCATCGGGAATGTGTTCAGACTCTCCCGATAAGCACACTGACAGCAGCAGGGCCACACTGGAAGACAAAAGTAAAATCATTTGAAAGCAGATATGTTTAGTAGCCTGTTAATTTACCAGATGAACACCTCACCTAAGGGGAATCCCCAAAGCCATAAGCACTGATGTGTTGGCAGTGTCTAAAGCTAACTTAGCTGCTAGCAAACTACACCTGCGAACCAAAAAAAAAAAAAAAGAAGCATGAACCAAGCACTTGGGATATTGTGGCCACACTAATGCCATGTGCTGTGGGCTCCGGCAGCTTTTATAACATTTCTTCCTGAGCCATGAGGTTGGTGAAGGAGGGGGTGTCAAACCAAACCTCAGCAGGTGCAGCTAATTGAAAGCTTTGATTGCTAAAAAGCAACACATGTGGCTGAAGCGCCCGAAGGCCTCTGATCTGGCAGGGAATAAACTGCCTTATAAAAACTGGCGGAGGAACCCACACCACAGGGTATCAGTGTGAGCAGGATAGATTAAGCACAGAGGTGCGTCAGTGTGTCAGTCAGCAGGTGTCGTTTGCTAGAAGCCAGGCTAGCTTTAGACACTGCCAGCATATCAGTGACTATGGCTCATGTGTGTTGCCTTGGGTAAGGTGTTTTATGGCTCATTTAGTTTCAGCCTGTTGCTGGAGATTCTGGCTGATCCTTGGTCTTGTCTTGCAGTTTAGCCTTGCTCCTGTTTGTGTGGCCCACTGGAAACTGTGATCCTATTCCTGATGGTGAGAAACAAAAGTGGGCTGAAACAACAGTCTGCAGCTGCAAACAGGTTCATGACTAACTGGCTTGTTCATGCAGGAGTTCTTCATATGGAGTGTCGTGAGCGTTACTTCATGATAGCTGTTGATCTCTCATTCATTGGGAATGAGTCTCACTTCATGGCTGTGGGTGAGTGCTGCATCCTGTAATGGCTGCCTACAGTAGGAGTGGTGAGGAAAGTGCTGCACAAACAGAGCGCTCAGTTATAGTCAGCTGGGTCCTAAAGCTAGCTCCAACTGTGTAGGCTTGTAAATTTTGGCCACGATAACTGGTGTTTGTCTCCCAGATGGAACAGGTGTGTACCCCATCACTGAGCAGTATGCTGCTGAGTGTGGCTACACCGTCAGTGTTCTCCCTCTACGGGGCCAAATGGAGCTCAGAGCCTCTTACTTCAGCTGCCACACTGATAATAAAGTGCGTACTTTTTTTTTTTTTTTTTTTTTTTGTGTAACTTTATCCAGCAACTGGATTACTGAAGAGGTGACTCTCACTGCAGTTTAAACTGTAGCATTCTCTATTATTTCAGGATGATGACTTGTTCACATTCAAGTTTCAACTCATCGCAAACAATGGCGGGAATGAGGTTATCTATACCTTCAATGAGACCTGTACTCCCGCTCTACCGTGGTCTTACAGAGAGGTTACCTGTGAGGAGAATTATATGGAAGTAAGCTTGATTAGGGTTTTATAAATAAGTGATTACTTTAGTGCTGCTTGCTAACCCTGTTTTCTCTCTAGGTGTCTGTAAGCAGTGATGTTTCTTGCCCAAGTGGGATGGAGAGTGATGACTGGGATGCTGCTGTGGAAACTGTATGTTGGCTGGCTCTTGGGAGTGGGGTGGCTTAACCACTTGCATGTTTATGATGCATGTCTTTTTCTCTCTAGTCATACAAAGCAGCCACCTCAGACTGGCAGGTGATGTTCCAGAGGATGGAGCAAGCGTTGGTGCCCATGAACCTCTCTGAGGCTCAAAGGCAGGGCTACATATTTGACCTGACGACTGGAAGGCTTGTATTTCGTACTCCCTATGGACAGCCTGACTCCTTCACTACTGAGGTAACTGGCTGACTAGTATGTCTAGTTGAGCTCTCAATCCAGAGCATGTTTAATTGGAGTCTCTCTCCAGGTGAATGGTGTTCCAGTAGAGGTTGTCCATGCAACTCTGTTCTCCAGACAAAGCTGGGTTGTCCTCATGGTCGACTTGGTGACTGCTTGCTCAATCCGTTAGTATCTCAATTGCTTAATGCTATGACTGCCTTTTTTAAAAAAAAAAAAAACCCGAATAATCTTGTGGTGTAAAATCCACAGATGATGGTTCATATGATGATGGATACATAATGTGGGAGACTCCTGAAGTGCCCTTCCTGCTGGTGTCTGGATTACAAGACGTGCAGGTCAACATTGGTGTGAATGGTGAACTTCTGGAGCAGCCAGTGGCAGAGGAGAGAGGCTACACTGTGGAGAGGCACAACACCACAGTCCAGATCAGCATCCCTTACAATGCTGAAGGAGGATACAGGAAGGTTGGCTGACAAGACCCATAAGTCACTGGTCAGGTTTAGACAGGATGGCTTAACTTTTTCTCCCCTCCCCAGAGCTATGTGCTTGACGGTGAGCTGCTTGAGTCCTATGTCTTTCATCTCTACTTGGAGCAAATCTTGGCGGGTGAGGATCATATTGACACCAGGCTTCGTCTCCAGAGGACACTGTCCACTCCTCCACTCCTGCGCCCTGTTTTCACTGAAGACAGTAAGTCCAGTAAGACCCAGTTGCTGCCTTTTTTGTCTCAAACATCATAATGTAATGGCTCTTTATTTCAGGAACAGCTCAGGAGGAACTTGTGTTCACTGTCTATCTGGGAGACGTCCCTGCAGATGTTGAACTAGCTGCTGTTGAGTTGAATGGACACAAATTTCCAGTGCCATTTCCCAATGCTAGCAGCTTCACAATCACTAAAGCTGATCATCCCAACAACACCCATAGCTACACTCTGACGGTGCCCTTTAACAGCCCAGTTGTTGTCCAGCAGGTACTGTAAAGGTGTTGTAGCAGATGCCTTTAAATGTTCACCTGGTTTATCGCTCATCTTGGCTCAGTCAGAATCCCCCTCTTCTGTCTCCTAGTTCTCCAGTGAAGATGCTGTTATGCAGCACAGGCTGGACATTAACTACACACTGACAGTTCTGCCTGAAAATGAGCTGCACTACCACCCAACATCAGTCATGGCAGTAACAGATGTCTGTAAGTCAACAAGCCAGTATTTAGACTGGGTCAAGCCAGCTCTGCCTGGAGCAGCTATCATTAATTATACCATCTCTAACAGCTCCTCCAGTCTTTGCTGCTGTCTGCTCTGAGTCTGGCATCAGCTTCAAACTGGACCACCGGCCTTTTGACTACCTGTGGTACATCACTATCGGCTCTGACCTGCTGACACCAGAGCTGGCTGCCCAGCACGGCTACATCATGAGCAACGACAGCCAGAGTCTGCTGCTTGACGTGCCGCTCTACACTAATGGATACAAATACAAGGCAGGATGAAGAAAATCACTAAGTGAACTTAAGCTGTAGATGTGTCATGTCTGAATATGTGAATGAGAGCATGTGGGGTTTTTTGCAGGACATTACTCTGAAGGGCTTCCTTGGTACTTTTGAGATCCTTGTGAGGGATCATGAGACATCAGAGGTCCGGAGCTCAACTGTCAAGACCTGTCCGTTCACCAGCACTGAACTGATCAGTAAGAACATCCTTTTCTTTATTGTATGGATGATTGTTTCGAACATGTAGCTGACAAGTGACTTGTCCCTGCAGTGTGTTCAACTGATGGGAAGATGACTGTGGTGGCTGACTTGTCTCTGGCTGCCAAAAGTGGCTTGATCCCAGCTAGAGCCAACCTCGTAGACAAATACTGTGGCCCCAAAGAAGCAGATGACACCAGGGCTCTCTTCTCGTTCCCCTTCAACAGCTGTGGCTCCCTAGTCAAGGTAATGCTGCTCAACATACACACACATCCTTAGATTCACCTGTAACAACCAACTGCCACAAAAACAAATCCTTATTTTCCAGCTTGGCAAGGAGTATGTGACCTACGAAAATGAGATTATCTTCAGCAAGAAGTCACGCTCTTGGAAGAATCCAGGCTACAGCCAAGTGACTGAGCGGTAAAACACTTCAGCCTGCAAGTGTTTAGGTTACTTACCCTTTAACATTGTGATGGCTCAAGGTGTTTGTAATGTCTCACAGGGTCGTCATACAGTGCACATATCCTCTGGCTGGCCTCCACCGTCTGTTCTCAGCATACATGTTTGAGTCTGACACAGTTGGTGTGGGCCGGATCATCCATTCAGCAAACTCATCTCAAGGTATGAGTCTCACTGATCAGTCTCAACACTTGGTGAGTTGCTTGCTGATTTACTGTCTGTCCTTTAGATGTGCTGGGTCCCACTGTTGAGCCCCTCAAAGTACTTCAGACTCCAGTGCCAACCACCAGACTTGCTGTCAGACCTGGTTACCGTCCTCCAGTTCAGCTTATCAAAGTATCAAGCTATCTGAAGGATCTCTCCAAGAAGGGTTAGTATCTGTAAATCAAAGGTGGTGAAATTTCAAGATGTCCTTACATCCTTTTTCTCTTCACAGGAGCAAGAGCATCTTCACAAATCAAAATGAATCCTGCCATGCTTTGAGGGAATGTGACCTTGGTTTCATTTTAATGTCAAATCTCATTAAACTGTGTTTTTACCCAAAAAAAAAAACTTGGGCTTTTACTCAAACAATGACAAGTTGACCTCATTCAGGGTTAGTTGGACAGCAATTTGGGAGAAATGCTAAACATGTTATAGCATACCACTTGAGTGCTTTTTATTTTTTCAAATAGATATTCAACTTGACAAGTGTGGTGACATGACATGCTGAACTTGTAGATTGTTCCAGTTGACTCTTCCTGACTATGCATGGGCTTTGTGAGACACTCTCACCAGTAAAGGTGGTGATGACCACATGCTCAAGCTGGTGGGGCTCTAACATTTACCAGTGCAGTCACTAGGTATCTGCTTTGCAGCCACTGAGCCCCTCCTTGTCCTTAACTGTTCTGGAAAATGTAAAGCAACTCAACCCCTAGTACTCAGGTTTGCCATTAAGTGCTTTTGGGCGCACACAGCAAATGAAACTACAAAGTTTCAGTGCTGAGTGACCCCATGGAGTCAGAAGCTACTCAGTGATGCTTTGCTCTGAATAATCAAGGACTGAGGGGCCTCCTGTGCAGTCTGAGTCATGGAAGATTAACCTTGTATTTGTGAAGGTAATGACATGAAACAGCTGTTACCATTGACTACTGGGTCAGTTACATCTGGGGTTAGGTATATTGCAAGTTTAAATGTCATGGGGATTTAGGAGTTGTAACTTGAATTGTTGGCTGCAGAGATTAAGTTTAATAGAGCCCAGAACCAACAATGACTAGTTTTGATACATGTGAAATAAAGGAAGCAGAAGAGGGACCTGGTGTGTGCTGGCTCAGTGGTCTCAAGTGCACCTTGACTTTGTCATATAGCAAACTTCCAACATTAGACCTTTCCTGTTTATAGAAATATCCTTACATAGCTCATCCAGAGTCAGTTGCTGATATTAAGTCAGTTTCACACAACCAGATGCATCTTTTATAAGTCTGCCTGTCACCATTAAGGGCATAATTACAGCTACTCTGGCCCTGGACTGCAGTACAAATGGTTTAGGTACCTGCTCTAAATTTGGGGGGGGGTGCAACTTTAAAGGGGTGGTCTCCACATTATGAGTCCTACATTTGTTACATAGAAAACAGTATTTAAGTACACATAAGCTGATTTAAAATAATTCAAATTGAAAGGCAGTTAAATGTAACCTATTACACAGGTTGCAATTTTATGGTTGAGACATGAATGCTTGCCTCAACTAAGCATCACCTCAGCCATTAAGACATTTAGTGTCCACATAAGGGAGAGCTTGGAGTAGTAACATTAAGTTGCTGCATCCCTTGGTACAGTCTGAACTGTTCATCTAATGTTTTAAGAGAAAGTGATATTAAACTGCTGAAGTTGATTAAAGGAGCAGAGTCAAGTCATGTTCCAGAAGTTAAGATCACCATCCACAAGATCCAAAGAAGACTTAGTATTTGAAGAAACCAGTTTAATAAGATTGTTTTAAAATAAACAAGGGTCAAATCCATCAAGATAAGATAGCATTCATTTTGACTTGTGAAGAACCTCGAGCACCTGTGAAGAGAAAAAGGATGTAAGGACATCTTGAAATTTCACCACCTTTGATTTACGGATACTAACCCTTCTTGGAGAGATCCTTCAGATAGCTTGATACTTTGATAAGCTGAACTGGAGGACGGTAACCAGGTCTGACAGCAAGTCTGGTGGTTGGCACTGGAGTCTGAAGTACTTTAAGGGGCTCAACAGTGGGACCCAGCACATCTAAAGGACAGACAGTAAATCAGCAAGCAACTCACCAAGTGCTGAGACTGATCAGTGAGACTCATACCTTGAGACGAGTGTGCTGAATGGATGAGCCGGCCCACACCAACTGTGTCAGACTCAAACATGTATGCTGAGAACAGACGGTAGAGGCCAGCCAGAGGATATGTGCACTGTATGACGACCCTGTGAGACATTACAAACACCTTGAGCCTCACAATGTTAAAGGGTAAGTAACCTAAACACTTGCAGGCTGAAGTGTTTTACCGCTCAGTGACTTGGCTGTAGCCTGGATTCTTCCAAGAGCGTGACTTCTTGCTGAAGAAAATCTCATTTTCGTAGGTCACATACTCCTTGCCAAGCTGGAAAATAAGGATTTGTTTTTGTGGCAGTTGGTTGTTACAGGTGAATCTAAGGATGTGTGTGTATGTTGAGCAGCATTACCTTGACTAGGGAGCCACAGCTGTTGAGGGGGAACGAGAAGAGAGCCCTGGTGTCATCTGCTTCTTTGGGGCCACAGTATTTGTCTACAAGGTTGGCTCTAGCTGGGATCAAGCCACTTTTGGCAGCCAGAGACAAGTCAGCCACCACAGTCATCTTCCCATCAGTTGAACACACTGCAGGGACAAGTCACTTGTCAGCTACATGTTCGAAACAATCATCCATACAATAAAGAAAAGGATGTTCTTACTGATCAGTTCAGTGCTGGTGAACGGACAGGTCTTGACAGTTGAGCTCCGGACCTCTGATGTCTCATGATCCCTCACAAGGATCTCAAAAGTACCAAGGAAGCCCTTCAGAGTAATGTCCTGCAAAAAAAAAAAAAAAAAAAAAAACCCACATGCTCTCATTCAGACATGAGGCATCTACAGCTTAAGTTCACTTAGTGATTTTCTTCATCCTGCCTTGTATTTGTATCCATTAGTGTAGAGCGGCACATCGAGCAGCAGACTCTGGCTGTCGTTGCTCATGATGTAGCCGTGCTGGGCAGCCAGCTCTGGCGTCAGCAGGTCAGAGCCGATAGTGATGTACCACAGGTAGTCAAAAGGCCGGTGGTCCAGTTTAAAGCTGATGCCAGACTCAGAGCAGACAGCAGCAAAGACTGGAGGAGCTGTTAGAGACGGTATAATTAATGATAGCTGCTCCAGGCAAGCTGACTTGACCCAGTCTAAATACTGGCTTGTTGACTTACAGACATCTGTTACTGCCATGACTGATGTTGGGTGGTAGTGCAGCTCATTTTCAGGCAGAACTGTCAGTGTGTAGTTAATGTCCAGCCTGTGCTGCATAACAGCATCTTCACTGGAGAACTAGGAGACAGAAAAGGGGGATTCTGACTGAGCCAAGATGAGCGATAAACCAGGTGAACATTTAAAGGCATCTGCTACAACACCTTTACAGTACCTGCTGGACAACAACTGGGCTGTTAAAGGGCACCGTCAGAGTGTAGCTATGGGTGTTGTTGGGATGATCAGCTTTAGTGATTGTGAAGCTGCTAGCATTGGGAAATGGCACTGGAAATTTGTGTCCATTCAACTCAACAGCAGCTAGTTCAACATCTGCAGGGACGTCTCCCAGATAGACAGTGAACACAAGTTCCTCCTGAGCTGTTCCTGAAATAAAGAGCCATTACATGATGTTTGAGACAAAAAAGGCGGCAACTGGGTCTTACTGGACTTACTGTCTTCAGTGAAAACAGGGCGCAGGAGTGGAGGAGTGGACAGTGTCCTCTGGAGACGAAGCCTGGTGTCAATATGATCCTCACCCGCCAAGATTTGCTCCAAGTAGAGATGAAAGACATAGGACTCAAGCAGCTCACCGTCAAGCACATAGCTCTGGGGAGGGGAGAAAAAGTTAAGCCATCCTGTCTAAACCTGAACAGTGACTTATGGGTCTTGTCAGCCAACCTTCCTGTATCCTCCTTCAGCATTGTAAGGGATGCTGATCTGGACTGTGGTGTTGTGCCTCTCCACAGTGTAGCCTCTCTCCTCTGCCACTGGCTGCTCCAGAAGTTCACCATTCACACCAATGTTGACCTGCACGTCTTGTAATCCAGACACCAGCAGGAAGGGCACTTCAGGAGTCTCCCACATTATGTATCCATCATCATATGAAGCTTCATCTGTTGATTTTATGCCAAGTTACTCATTTGTCAAGGTCTTTTTAAAAAAAAAAAAAAAAAAAAAGTTATAGCATTAAAACAATTGATACTAACGCATGGAGCAAGCAGTCACCAAGTCGACCATGAGGACAACCCAGCTTTGTCTGGAGAACAGAGTTGCATGGACAACCTCTACTGGAACACCATTCACCTGGAGAGAGACTCCAATTAAACATGCTCTGCAAAAATGTTTTATTTAAAAAAAAAATAAAAACCAACATCTTTCTGCTGCCTAAAGCCACTCAGCCCTTACAGTTCTTGCAGATGCTGCCATGGTTTACCTCAGTGCTGAGTGAGTCAGGTTGTCCATATGGAGTACGAAAGACCAGCCTCCCATCTGTCACATCAAACACGTAGCCATGTTCACGAGCCTCAGAGAGGCTCACGGGCATCAATTGCACCTCGTCTCTCTGGAACACCACCTGCCAGTCTGAAGTGGCAGAGGAGTAGGCCTGAAAGAAAGTCGAATACTGCATTTTAACTTGTGCATTCTGTTAATGCAGCCACAGTAACAAGAATCAGTCACACTTACAGGCTTTAGAGCACTACCCCAGTCATCTTTCATTGTCTGCGATGGACAAGTGACTTCACTCTTCAGAGACACCTGAACAAGCCACAATTAGCAAGAACCTAAAACTGAACCATCATTACGAGATGTGACAAATCTTACCTCCATGTAGTTCTCCTCACAGGTAACCTCTCTGGGAGACCAGGGGAGAGCAGGAGAACAGGTCTTGTTCAAGGCATAGACAACCATGTCTTCATGGTTCACAATCAGGTTGAAGTTGAATGTAAACACGTCCGCATCCTGAGAGACCCAGAACGAGGCACAATTTAGAAAAAAATTAAAAATGCATCAAGTTCAAACTTAAGAAAACCTCTTTATGCCATTTGTACATACTTTGTCAGTGTGGCAGCTGAAGTAAGAGGCTCTGAGCTCCATTTGGCCCCGTAGAGGGAGAATACTGACGGTGTAGCCACACTCAGCAGCATACTGCTCAGTGATGGGGTACACACCTGTTTCATCTGAAAGACGATCATATTGACTGAGGCAAAACAGAGCAACTACATTGATTTGACACTTCAATTCATGCTTGGCAGTTTACAATGAAGCTCAGCAGGACTCACCAACAGCCTCAAAGTGAGGTTCCTCTCCCGCAAAGGAGAGATCAACAGCCATCATGAAGAAACGATCCCGACACTCCATATGAAGAACTCCTGTATGAACGAACAACAAGTCAGAATGGACCAAATATATCTGCAAGCCTGGAAGTTAAGATTTACTTTTTACCATGGGGAATGTCTTCACAGGTCACAGTTGCCAACACAGACAGCAGCAAGGCCACACTGAAAGACAAAAAAAAAAAAAAACACATAATTCAAGCAAAACGGCTGCATCAGGAGCAACAAACCACTGATGGAGCTTACCTGAAGCAAAACCCTAAAGCCATATTCACCAATGTGTTGGCAGTGTCTAAAGCTAGCCTAGCTGCTAGCAAACTACACCTGCAACCCAACACAAGCTATGAGCCACGACTTTGACCTATTGTCACACCAGCACCATGTGCTTTGGGGCCGCCCTGCCAGCTCTTATATTCCTGCCGAAGAAGCCAATACAGCCACATGTGCTGCTCATCAGCAATCAGAGCAAAGTGACGAGGAGCATGTATACCACTAAACCAGTGAAGATGACCCAGAATGCTCACTATGCAGGACCGGGACCGGGAATTAGACATTATTAATGCTACCAGTGATTTCTCCCGTGGTGTTTGATGAGTCGTGTGATTATGTTTATATTCATACAAAGTATTATGCATACATACATAATTTAATGATATCTGTAATAATATAAGCTATTTTCTTATGTCTTGGTATGTGATACGACTTCATTTGTCTACATCTTGCTTAAAATAAAACAAAAAGGACTGTACGTCTAAGTATTTTATCATAACAGTCTTAAATGAATGGAACACGAGAAAAGCTTTTTTTTCCCCCATTTCTTAAACATCATTGAAATAAAACTGATAAATAAAAATTATAGTGATATACTGAAGACATAAAATAATTTAAAACAAATAATGACAATAAAATTGTGTTCATTTGTTTAATTTACAGGTCCAATATGGCCAAATATGCAGGGCATGAGTCACAGCAGGTTGGAAATGTGTTCTTGTGATTCACACTGAAACTCCAGAAAAGAAGAGACAACAGATTAAAAACATTTTTTTCCTTCCTTAGATAAGTAAATATGCAATTATTCCTGATGTAACTTATTACCAATATTAGAAAAATCCATCCACCTTAGTTTGAAGAATGGACACAATTTTATAATGTTACTATAAGGATATTCTTGTGTTTCAAGAACCATCCATTTTGTTTAACCTGGGCATGACATATTTTTTATTTTCGCAGAAAACTATCACAACTTAGACGCAGTTTCAGCACACATACCTGTGTTTGCATCATCTCTGCGTGTGCGTTGAACTGGCATCGTGGGTGAAAGGTCAAGAGATGAGTACACAGGATGCTGGATACTAAGAATACTCGTGCCATTTGAAGGATAGCGACACCGGATTGTCAGTCTAAAAGAGACAAGACTTGTGTAGCTGCAGTTTGACTTTATTAAACGCAGTGCGAGTTCAGTGCAGTTCTCTGACCTGTACGGAGAATCCCTGTGTATAACAGGATCGTCCAAGGGCAGAAAATTCTGATTGTAGCTGATCTGGTTTTCATAAACAAGGAAATTTCCCTCAGCCTAAAGAAGTATGAGGAAATCAGACGATCAGAGCTGAATGTTTACTTTGTGTGTGGATTCTGGATAATCAAAGTTCCTCACAGTAACAACTGTCCCACAGGAGTCGACACTGAAGCTGAACAGAGCTCTGGCACTGTCTGTCTCAGTGGGAACACAGCTGGGGTCCAGCAGAGCAGTTTGGTTGGGGTGGGTGGGTGGGACAGTGTGTGTGGTGTCGACCACCACCACCATCCTCCCTTCTGGCGAACACACTGTCGCAGAAACACAAGGTCGTGAAGCACAACTAAAATATGGCAGTTGAAAATAACTATTACAGAATTTGAAGCTTTCACTGTTACCTAAGAGTTCTCTTGCAGGAAAGGTGCATTTATGGACAAGAGTGTCCTGTACTTTCAGAGACTCTGCTTCCACAACAGACACTTCGACTCCAGCAACAAGACCCTGCAATGTCAGCTCCTTCATAGGAAAAGTATGTATGTGTCAGTAGATACTGATGAGGTGTGATTTTAATTAGAGAGACATCAGGCTTTAGCTGAGTAAATTAACAATTTAAAGGAAAGCTACTAAAAACAGTTTAAATAAAATGATGCTGGTGATTGAGACAAAGACAATTGTGTGGATATTTTTAATTGACAGGTTCAAGAAAAGAAGAAGGGAAGATTGATCCACCTCATACTTCATCCCAGCGCTGTAGAGCGGGATCTCCACTGTTAAGTAATCCTCCTGAGCCTCCACCACAAAGTCAACCATCCCCACCAGGTCCCACTCCAGTTTACGGGCTCCGAGGAAGAGCTCCCACTGCAGCTCGCCCTGGTCCCCATTGGCCCCGTGGTACAGCAGCACCAGCACACTGCTCTCTGTGCACTTGCCCTCCAGCCTGGGGGAACGTGGAGCTGCAGCAGCATAGATGAAAACTCAAACAGATGAGTCAGTGGAAGTCTGATGTTTTCACTGTGCAGTGGAAACAAGTCAGCATTTCTTTATATTTATTTTCCACCATGTTTCAATGTTGATTAATTTGTTCTTCAATTACAACCACCATAACTAATTCTGTATCCAATGAGCTATTTATTAGAAATAGTCTATGTTAAAGATATATTTTATTGATCAATGAATTAGCCGCTGTTCATATCACAACAAAGTGAAATGAAAACAAACTGGAAAAACTGAACCAGTAACTCACCTGTGTACTCAGCACTATGCTCTATGGTGACTCGATGATAAAACTCCTCTTCGTTGGGTGAGATGTTCAGAGTAAAGGTGAAAGTGAGGCTGTACGTCACATAGCCAGCACCTATATACTGCAATTAGACAGCAGGTAGTCTCATATTTCTGCTCTTCTACACATGACGAGGCTGCTTAATAATTCCAATGCTCACCTTGGGGATTATTTTCGGGTGCGACAACAAAAAACTGAGCTGGTAGGAGAAGCTCCCATTAATGTGGGAGAGCCTGGACACCGCAAGATCTGTGTCAGTCTGCGTTTGGCGTCCTGGGGTCCAGGTTAAGAGGTCACCACCACCGTCTATTGTCACCTTCTTGAGGTGGACATCAGATGCAAAGGGGCCCAAAGTGACAGAAATTACTTCACCGGATGGGACCGTGTCTGTGGAGGGACATGGAAACATGGATGCTCCTTTTCAATGATTTTTGATTCTACGAAGTGAGGGATTGACATAAATCATTTTAATAAACCTCACTCTTGGTCAGGATAAGAGTTTGACGGATGGCAGGAGTCTTCAGCATCCGGAGGGAGCGATACTGTGTGAGAGGCCAGCGGTCATCACCCCACTGACTCATGAAGAACAGATCCACCGACATGGACTGGACGTACTGTCCCCTGACCACACCACTCTGGAGGAATAAAAATCAAACAGTCATATCGAAAATAAAAACGGATCCACGGCAGTTACAAATGCTCTTTGTTTTAATTATTTATTGCATTGTATTGTTTCTCAGATTTTTATTGCGAAGCACTTTGTGACATCTGATCTAGAAAACTGCTGTAAAATTTTACTTTAAATGAAGTTCAATTACATATCCACACTGCAGAATTAAGAAGAAGGGCTTAGTTATAAACCTTTATGTGTCCGCCGGGGGCTCCTGTAGGAATCCTGACCTCCACTTGCCCCTCCTGCAGTCTGATCTTGTAACGTCTCTTTTTAATCTCAGAATCAGCCAGAGCTTTACCGTTAACGCCGACCCACATGCCTCTGTCCCTGAACTTCCCATGAATTAGAGGGGAGAGAACAAACGGGACTGTCCACAGCAGGTCAGGCCCATCTGTTGTAGCCTTATCTGGGGGTAAGGGAGAGAAATTTCAGACATTTCACTCAGGTGCTTCTTAAATGGCTTAGTACCTTTAAACTGCACTAACTCTGGGCACAGGCAACAGTGGTGTCAACAGCTAGTAGGACGCTCTGGAGTCGGTACAGGACAGTTGCACTGACGACCTCCAAATCCATTCCACTTACCTGAGAAAAACAGAAACACTCACACACAGCACATTTTTATACAATTGAAACATGCAAGTCTAATCCTGAGTAAACAATGTTGCCTGTGCTTACCTTCATGAAGTATGAGAAAGGGGAGGAGTAGGGACAGCGGAGAATGAGACGCGAGTCACTCAGTGAGATGTGGAAGTGCAGAGCAGCAGCCTCTGCGAGGGACAACACCACCACATTTTCTCCCGTTTGATTGCCTCTCTGAAACATCACAGCCATGTCTGCACGACGGGATTCCTGCTAAATGACAAAAGGCATCGAATCAACCTATTTGACAAATATCTGTAAAGCCACGCAGCTGAACACTGGATAGAAACATCCCAATACCTTCTTGTCATTTTTGGATTTCACTGTTAGGAAAGGCAGCTGGATGGAGACCTAAAGAGGAAAGAAAATATACACATTGACAATCTCACACATTCCTGCAAATCCTCTTCTTGAGAACACAATGCTTCATTCATTATTACAAAATATATATTATTATTTTTACTTCTCAAGTTATTGTTCAGGAAATGTATTCTTTTACTTTATATTATGGGAAGAATTGGCATACCTCATAACTAGGCAGTAAGTTACACCAATGTCTTCCTGTTGTAATATCCACATATATTAATGGATAATCCAATCGACTTTGACATATACCATTTTTCAAAACAAGCGTTTTTTGTGGAACAAATAAAATCCAGGAAAGTCAAAAATAGCACTGAGTCAAATACCAAATTTAGGGCAATAAATCTCAAAGTTAGAAAGAGGAAAAGCTCATGTAAAAAGAGTCAGAGAATACACGTGATGAAGCATGCAGGTCAGTGATGCACCTCCATGTAGTTTTCCTCACACACAATCTCCCTGGTGCTCCATCGGCCCTGGAAAGAGCAGAAGAGCTGGAAAGGATACAGTCCCACCTTCCCATCTGCCTGCAGGTTCACTAACCACACACGCAGGTGATAGTCTGTGCCCATCTGCAGAGAACATGCGCAAAGTGAGCAGGGCACAAGTCCGCAGCATCTCAGAGCACAATGTGTCGGCCGGTCATACCTGAGTGTGGACATGACAGGCCAGAAAGGAGGCACGAAGCACCAGGTCTCCGACAGCACTGATCAGCACGGTGTAGCCACAGAGTACAGTCTCCTGGTCCGACAGGATGTGGTATCCATGCTGGTCTAGTCAAACAGAAAGCTACCATTAGAAAGAAAGGCATCGCCGGCATCAACGACAAAGAGGACTAAAAATTTTCTTTCCAAAATTAGGAAAAATACCTTCAAAGTCAAAACGAATCACTGAGCCCAAGAAGCTGGACTTGACAGAAAGCCAGAAATGACGCTCAAGGCATCTGGTCTGAAAAGCTGCTGAAGTTATCAATAAGAGCAACCAAGAGTGGCATCACAACACATTATGTGAAGGGCTTAGTGAACTGTAATGTGCATGAAACTGAGACTGTCTACACCAGGATTTACTGCTCAAATCAAATTTAATGTCCTGCCAAGATTTACATTACAATCAAAAATACACACACATATATATATATATATATATATATTGTAATGAGTTATCAAAATGAAGTTAAGCAAAATATAACATGAATATCTGCTGGTTTTATCTTACATATTTCCAATCCAAATATGGTGGGAGGGAAAAGTTTTCAGAGTAAACATATAAAGGTGTAGCATATTAACATTTGTCATCATGATAATGATCCAGGAGTGTTCTCCTCTTACCTGTGCAGGTGATACAGGGAGAAAAGGCGAGCAGCAACAACACACTGAAGCAAACACAGATTACAGACTTTCCTTGGGTCCACATGGAAATCACAATAACACTCACTGTCCAACCTACCTGCAAGAAACATGGGAGCGTGTTAAATTCATTCTGAAGGAGAAAACGCCAGTCGTGTTTACCTTCCAAACCGACGCCATTTTGTCTCACCTGTAAACAGAGAAGCCAATCAGCGCGTTTTCTTTGTGCGAGTCGTCTTTTTCTATTCACCGTCATAAACAGCTGCATTTTTATTTGAATGAGTGAAAGTTTGGTGTTGAATTAAAATGCGATCTCACAGTGACATCTACTGCTCAGTCTCAGTCTGGTATAAATTTACCTCTCAGTTTAATTTATTCGGTTAGCGAGAAACAAAAACCTAAAAGTTTATGACTTCAACCTATATATTCATCAAAATGACTCCAATTTGTAATCTAATTTTACGTGTTGTTAAAATGACATTCACTGTGCTAATCCAACTATTATGACTATTTTCAGTCATATATTTTAAATATACATTCTTTCACCTTTTCATTTCAAACTCTTGACACATGCAAACACTTTAGGAGCAAACTAGAATAGCATTTAGTTTTTTGTTTTTTTTTGGGGGGGGGGGATAAATAATCATTCAAACAGTAATGTAAGAAGATTGCCAGTATACATGACATGGCAGAGAAATGTGCATCTCAGTAAGACTGTATTTGCTGGATTATAGAAAGAAGGATCCTCTGAACTGCTGCCTCGTAATCCAAAATTGGAGACTTTTAATTATCCCTGACAAGCTGCTGACATTATTTTATATCATGTAGCAGCAGGTGTGAAATGTGTCATCATCACAGAGTTGGAGCCCTCTCCTCCAACATGGCTGGATGCCTGCAGTCACGACATCCTCATCCTCTTTGGTCCACTATGAAATGTTACTCCAAGTCCTGTGGAGAGGAAACAGGGAAACGCTGCTGCAGAGAAGGTCACTGTCTATTTAAAGGCTTAGTTAAAAATGTGATTGCTTAATGCCACTTTTTGGCACATTGCTTGGTGTGAAAAACACAGTTTTGAAAATGAATGTGGCTGATCGTATTATTTCCATTTATGATTTTATTTTAGATTAAAGTTCAAATTTGTGAGCAGAAACAGAAAATGAAGCGGAAAAATACGATCAAAATTGATGTTGCAGGTATTTTATATGCCACACATACTGCATCGAGGAGTGAGGAGAGATCTGATCAGGCCACTTCAAGTATATGAAGTACAAGCTCCTTCTGCAGAGACGTTTTCCCACAGATTATCATGTGCCCCACAGTTATTTTCTTCTGGACTAGTATAGTACCATTTCAAAGGTCCGAATCTGGCCCATGAACAACAGGATAGTCAGCTACATCCATATCTGGAACAATTCTGGCACCCAAACAGAAAATTTTATGTATTTCAATCTTGTGACCACCAGAATGTTCCCAGATGTGGAAGTACACAGACCAAACACGGGCCGAGCAAGAACCTGGGAATGTTTTGGACCGGAAGTTTAATTTTGCTATTGGACTTCCTGAGAGTAAAATTGACTTCCCCTTAGACTATATCAACCTTTCAAGTTGATCGATGGACCTCTTGGTGTTCCAAAGCTCATGGTGAAAACCACTGAGCTAAGTTTAATTGGTGTCCTGGTGGTGACCTGTGACCCTCCCCCCTTTTTCCACCTGCTTCTGAAGTGAAAAGTCTAAATAAAAGGATTAAAAACTACAATGTTCAATTAGAAATTGTTCTTGCTGAACGGACACAGCATCTATGTCAAGACTGCAAACAAAATACTTGGATCAAATATTTTATTTGCAGTCTAATATTCAGGTTCAAATGTTCCCTTTTTGTTTTGCATTGCCTCTAAGTGACAGCTTCCATGAAGCCTCATTAACATTTGAGTCACATTGTGTTATTAATAAAGCTGCACAGCGTGTAGGAACTCATGTGGTGCATGACACCTATAAGGCTGCTGCTGTTTGGTTATCAGATCATCAGCGCTGATTGGCCTAAAAGTCAGGTCTTGGAGGTTTATTTGATGTGTGAGGGAAGCTGTTTCATCCATGCTGTCATGGCTAATGATGTATTTATTCTTTCCAATGACACACCTTTTCACTCCCCTGCTGCTATTCTTCATCTCCACCAATCACATCCTCTGGTTGGTTTGGAAATGAGGAGGATTTGAGGATGAAGAGACTTATATATCAGCTCAACACCTCCAGCTCAGTGATAACAAACAGCTCATGCACTGCTGGTTGGTTGGTGGCTGTGTTATTTGAGCTTTTTTTTTTTTTGCCACCTTGCACATCATCTGTGTTGCAGCGAGAACCAGGAAACATCAGAGGAGGACTCTTTAGTTTGCTGTTTGAGGTGGAGATGCTCGGCTTTGAGGTGCAGGTTCTTCTGGTGGCTTTATTTTCCTCCGCCCTGCTGGTGCCGATCAGCGGTGCTCCAGGCAGAGACACGCAGACAGAATTAATGAGAGCAGACTTCGCAAACAACGAGGTAACTCACTGCTTTATTTCACATTGAAGACTGAACTGGTTCGAATAACAGAAATGTCTGATTATCAAATATGACCAAATTTGTTTAGGATCTGGTGATTTTTAATTTTCAGATTGAGTTAAAAGTTTCTTTGCTCCTTTAGGACTTTGATCACTCTCTCTTGTTGAAGTTCATGTCTGAACTGATGACAACACGAGCAGACCAGATGCTCCCCGAGCTGGAGGAGGAAGAGGTGGGAGTCAGAGCGCAGATGATGCGGCGACATCTTCCCCTTTCCCAAAGGGAGCGCAAAGCAGGCTGCCGTAACTTCTTTTGGAAGACATTTACTTCGTGTTAACACAAGACAAGACAAGCTTCAGTGTTTAATTTCAGGCTGTACATTAACCCATGTTTGCTTCACTTTGTTCTAACTGTGTCAATTACTGCAAGATGCCACATATATCCTAATTTCCGGTAAATAGGGCTGTATAATTTAAGGTTGGTGGCTGATGTAAAGTTTTTTGATTTAAATGAAGTTTATATGAAGACATCCAAGAAACAATTTCACACCAAATAGCAAAATGGTTCATTTAGTTGTCATGAAGCAACACAATGGGATCCACTCTGCATGCTGATTATCCAGCGATAACAGTGTATAGAAAATGACAAACACACCGATGAACTTGTTGACATTTTAATAATCAAATTATGCTTCTACAACCCATCTCATTACAATCCATCCCTGGGTTCACATGCTCTCACATTCCTGTAACTAAACATCATTTCTACTTCAATTATCTGTCTCTTCAGTACAAAACAGCCTGCTCCTCCTCAGTGTAAATCCATCAGCAGAATTAAGTCTGCTGCAGTACCGTGGGTTTTGACCTTAAGCTTCAATTCACATTATTTCACACTGTAAAGATGAAGAATTGATTGGAGATGACATGATTCGGGATAATAAAAATGGCAGCAAAAAAACAAAAACTGAATAGTGCTAACGCAGTATATACAATGGCAGATAAATTAGCAAGAGATGAAAACTGAACGATTTTAGCATGAGCACTAAAGAATTCACAGACAAATGCAGCTTCAAAAAAAAAAAAAGAAAAAAAAAAGAGAAAGATTATGAGACTGAATGACATCCTTGAGGTAAGGCTTTCAAATGTCTAGCCCTTGACGTTGCACATATACAAAATAAGCAAAATGAGGACGGAAAGACAACGGCTAAACACAATCATAACAAATACTGTAGCTCGAACGTCTCAGATAATGACAACTGTGCCCACGAGTGCAAAGAAGAACAAATACAAAATCCACATGTGAGGACTTGCAATGCAAAAAAAAAAAAATTACATTCCAATTTCATTGTAAAGGGAAAAGCATCAAATTAAACTCCACTTATTTCATCTAATGTAAAGTATAAACAATATGCAATATCCTTTAAATTTACCACAACTTTAGTTTCATAATTTCACCACATTTACAGATTCTTCACATGAGGCTCAAGATTAATTTAATAGGATGGTTTCAAGCCACAAACATAACCAACCCTGTTTTCCTTTAGACAGAGGAAATTATTTGACTTCATTGCACCATCGTCTTCAATGTAACAGTCAAGTATAAGCCAAACAAAAAATAAACAAAACCAAAGCAAAATTCTGTAAAGTAGACATTCCAAAATGTTATTCTGGGTTATGGCAAAAAAAACAAAACAAAACAACAACAACAACAACCCTGTAATGAGTTATAACTTATCAGCCTAACAACTTGGTATCATAATGTTTAAATGATGATATCTGTTCAAATATTGTACTAGCATTGAGAAAGTTGAAGAGAATTTTAAAAATGGTTTGTGGTTTGAAAAGTTACCTACACATTCCTTTCGTCTACATTTCTTGTCCTACAAGGCTACGCATCACAAAGATTTACTGCACTAAAGCCTACACGCTGTTCAAATCAGTTTCACTGTCAAACCAACACAGTCTCTCCTGTGCAGTCACAGTTGCTGCTTCTGAAATGTTTGTTTTGAGGCAGTTCTGCACTTCTAGACATCTACTGTACATGCCCCCACATTTAGACAGGTCTGCATGAGCTGCATTATCGTTTCTGCTGCTTCTCTACAAAAATATGCATTTTTAGGCATAAATCTGTCAAATCTCCACACTTGCATTGTCTTTATCAGTTCACAATTCATGTGATTATGTACAAGCTACTAGGTGGGAAGTACCGCTGTAAATAAACGGGAAGTGGAGCCCAAGCTGCCTGCAGGTCAGGCTACTGTCATACTAATATTGAGCTTAACGCAAAAAGCAGGGCAGCTCTTGAGAGTAACATTTGAGATTGGAAATTCTGTGGGACATCTAAATGAAATAAAATTAATGAGGTGGTGGCTCTAGTGCAACTCTCATTTAAACCAGTAACCTTAAAGAAATGTTCCTCGACAGATGAAATTATAGTTTCAGACCAAAGGGGGGAGCTAGACCAATGTTTGTCATGGTCAACTAATGATCAGAGCAACCACATAGAAAAACGTAAAATGTGATTCACTCGACAGAACGAAGCCGGGACGTATCTTGTCTGTGATGTTAGTCACATGTTTGTGAGCGTGCAGAAAAGGTGGCGTCGACACAGGAGCTGTTAGCAGTCGGTGGAGATTTTGGCTGACAGGTCCTGGATGCGTCGGGCACTACAGCTCTTACACAAGATGTGGCCGTCCAGCGGGTAACAGCCACGACCCTCTCCTTCAGACGACAGCAGAAGACCACATTCCTGACGAATACAGACACTTCAGTCAGTTCATCCGAACACTCATTTGGTCTTGCACAGCAAATATTTGTAGTAAGCACCACACTAAATCTTTACTTCTTACTGTGGAGAATATGCTAATATATGGTAATTTAATCCAACATTTTCCAGGCAAGTTCAGAATGTTTCCATAAATTAGTTTGAATCTTATGAACTTCTGAGGTACCTAAATAGTTTAAAAGAAGCTTCAACTAAAACTGAACATGTGCATGTTCAAATTGGCCCTTACAAAGCCTCACAAACACACGCTGGTGTTTCTGGTATTTTGTGACTAACCTCACAGACGTAACAATTGACATGGAAGCTGCGGTCCAGAGCCACTATCCTGACAGTCTCCTCCTGGCCTGGCTCAGGCATGATGGGCTCACTACACACTGAGCAGCGGGGTGCATATTTTCTGGAAGGGACAGCAAGTATCAAGGTTTTCACTTAGTGAAAGAAGAGTGGCCTGTGCTTTTGCTTTAAAGAAAATAAAAGGCATAGCATCAAAAACTATGTGAAGATTAGTGTACTGAATTTGCTTATACCTATGAAAGTCCTCTATGCAGTGTATCTGAGAGGTGGCGTCCACAGTGAAGGGCACTCCGTCCAAGCAGCAGTTACACACCACACATGTGAAACAGCGAGGATGGTAGGCTTTTCCCATGGCCCTCAGGATACGGTCCAGGATGGGCTTGGAGCACTTTGAACAGCGTTCCAGAGTACTCTGTACATAAAAATAAAAGTAAGAGCAGGATAACTGCAGCACTGATACAGCTACACTTAAACAAGTAGATTATACATTACTGTTGATAAGGAAAATGTATAATATAAAGCAACCAAATTTTTGATCAAGAAAGTGGAGCTGTGTGCAGTGCATGGGAATAAAATTCAATTCAGTTTAAATTTATGGGAAGCTCTCCAATTCTAGCAGCCAAAGCTTAAATATAATAATCTATAAATAAAATTAGGCCTTTGTCATACTGTAGCCTTTACACTTACAATGTAACAACTTTCACAGTAGCTCCTCTTATCTAGAGCGTAGAAGGGTTGCCCTCGGAGACGGGCGTGGCAAGTGATGCATGTGAAACACTCCACATGAAACACCTGCTCCATGGCGATGCAGCCACTTCCATCGCCGACCACGTTGTCACCACAGCGGGCACAGCGGCCTGAGAAAGGTATTTTTTGGTTAGCGCAGATTTTGCGTCGTCATAGGTCATTAATGTTATGAGATGGGACTTACTTACCAAAATACTCCTCTGTAGGTGGGTGGTTCATATCATACACCAACTTCTTGGTGAGTCGATCCAACTCCTCCTCAGGCCTTGTTGCTGTTATTCCCTGTGTAATACAGAGCGAATGGAAAATAAACATTCTCTTAAATAGAAGTGCACCTGTGGAAAGATCATAAGCCGTTTAAAATTAGCTCTTTCAAGTGTATTATTATTTTAATATTTGTCATACATAGGGATATGGTTTGACTAAAACGCACCAATACAGAGTAGGAAAGCCCTTTCAAAAATGTTTAAATCTCATTTAAAGCTCTCTTTTTATTTTAAAACAGACTATAGATGCAGGTTTGCACCCCTACCTTGCTGGACAGATAAGCAGGACTCTGTGAAGCTCCCGATTCAGGATTATTATTTTCCATTCCTCTCTTTGATATGGGACCCTGGTTGACTCTTCCTCCAGACCCTGAGCCACTCCCCTTGTATCCCATCTCAGAGTGCAAATCTTGAGCTTGTGAACTGGGGTGTGGAGTGTACCAGCCCTGAGGACTTGCCTGAGTCTGGGGTGGGGGGCGTGACACATGCTGGCGAGGAGGGGGGGGGGGTGTAGGCCTGTTCAGCCTGCCTCCCAGTCTGTGAGTAGGTGACAGGTTGTGCAGTCTTGACCTGGACGCTGAACCTTGGACCAGTGGGAGTTGATGCGGTGGTGTAGGAGGCTGGAACAGGTTGAGGGTAGGGTTTAGGGGTTGAAGAGGAAGAGTAGTAGTCCTGCTGGTGGGAGGTGGAGTACTGAGGTGTCTGGTGCTCGCTGGGATAAGGGGGAGCCGGGTGGTATTGGCTCTGCAGGTGAGGGGGGTAACCCATGGATGAACGACCCTGAGGAGGGACTGCGCTCTGGTGTGCAGGCTTATAGTGATCCGCTGTGAGGTATTTGTTGTAAGGCACATTGTCGTACAGCTGTGGGAAGAGAGTTTAATAATATAAGGATGTACAGCATAAAAAAAAATGACTTGTAAGCATGCAGTTTCTGCATTTTCCTACTTGCGTGCTGGAATCCTGTGGGTGGCTGTCCAGATCAGCGAGCATACTGGTTAGGGAGTCGATTTCAGCATCGATTTTAGAGTGATAGCTGACTGGCTTATCAGGTCCACGATGCTAACATCAAAACACCAGTAGAAACATGTTAGTACAGTGTGGTGAAATGTAAAAAAAAAACAAAAAACAAAAAAAATGTTCCAATGCTTCCCCCATTTCTCCACCATAGCTCACATGTGTACCTACCATCAGCTCATAGCTGTCCATGTGAGGGCTCCAGTTACGCTCTTCCTTGGGACCATGGGGAGGGGAGTAATAGCGCTCACCAGACGGATGATGGATGGGCCCACCTATTGATTAAAGGAAAAGACACTGCAAATATTTATCAAAAAGCATTGTAATCTTTTACAGAGACAACTACTGTCTAAAAAGACAACATCAGAAGGTAGGTCTTGTTTAAAATAATAGGATCACATTCTTTTAAGTCTGTCCTAAAGCAATATTGACATGCCTGCATGTGTATTTAAAGTATTATCAGTTACTGAACTCCTCCTGCTCACAAAGAGGTCTATTCTTAACACGTGTCCTGTTGATGTGATCCTCAGTTCTCATTCTGTGTATAAATAACTCCAAGTATCAGCCCAATCTAATAACAGCAGTCAGATAAAGAGGGTTTAATACGGACTCAATAACTAACATTTTAGGAAGTATGTGACAGAAGATAGACATTGCGCCGTTTTTTCTTTAGAATGATGATGTTTGAGGCTTACTGCTAAACTTTGTATATAGATTTACATTTCAGGCAGCGATTAGTAACTACATGATTTTCCAAATGTGTGTATTTCTGTGCAGTTTGAATAAGGCGGAGTGAATCCTACTAAGAGTGGGACTTCACCAAACGCTAAACATGTCAATTCTACAGTGATTCATTTGTATATTCAGAACAGTAAGTGCAATTCTGAAATATGAAATAATCCAAAAGTGATCTCAACAGATCCAAAGTTCCTGACTTCATGGAGCTATTATTTTGGACATACCTGTCGGCCCAGTAGCCATGTACCGATTGGCCATCTCTCCGCCTCCGCACCCTCCTCCTCCACCATTCTGGTCGTAGGGACTATATTTTGGCCTGAAGTCGGACACGCCCTTCTTGTTGGGGGCTCGGTAGATTGCTGACCCAGCAGAATGGGACATCTGGGGGATGGCTCGCTCCGGGCTGTCCAGAGTCCTCGGAGGAAGCCAGGTGGGACCAGACATAACAGGCTTCTGATATGAGAAGGAGGAATAAAGAGTTTGTATTATGTTCTGATCATAAGGTTTATTTTGTAAAATAACTGCTTATTGTAGTTCATTTGTAATCATAAAATACTATCTGATGGCCAATTAGTACTTCTGCATGTTGTCTCTTTTTTACTGAGAAACGGTTTCTGGAGTTTACACAACTTTGTTTTCAGCTTTCAGCCATAATTTACATAAACACAGCTGTATCTTTTGTGATATGTAACCAATAGAAACCAGGGGATGCCTCAGAGTATGTTTCCGATGGCAACAGGGTCACGCAGATTGAACAATAGGTTCCTAG
Source organism: Echeneis naucrates (assembly GCF_900963305.1). NCBI lineage: Eukaryota > Metazoa > Chordata > Actinopteri > Carangiformes > Echeneidae > Echeneis > Echeneis naucrates. The sequence continues at coordinate 5,392,324 of NC_042528.1, read as the reverse complement.
TTGAGGAGCAGGAAGAGAGTGGCCACTCTGAAAGACATGGGGATTTCCAGCAGGCTCACACATTGCCCCAAAACGTTTGTGTGTGTTTGTCTGCTGTGAGCCACAAACACTCATGCAAAAAAAAAAAAAAAAATTAATCCAGAGAACACACACTACACACTCTCATATACAGATACACAAACAGGTGCAAGTTGCTGTCCTTTGCCTGATATCCTCCACAATGGTTATTGTCTTTGAGTATTTACACACCAGTATTATTGATTTCCAAATAAAGCGGCGACAAAAACAAGGCAGGAAATGTTGTGTAATGATATGCGTCTGTACACTTGTGAACACCTGGCTCATAACAATATAGTCTGTATTCTCAGTGGGATAAATAATAACACTGGACAACAGCTGAGCTTGAAAAGTGCTGACTTGTGCCTGAGAGGATAAATCCAACCAAAAAAAAAAGCATCTAATATATTGCATTGCATTTTATAAATGTTGAACCTTGAATAACAACGAGTTGGGGTCTTTGTGAATGGAAACAAAAAGGTCTTGAGTGTTTGGCAGCCAAATCCTTTTGATCATGGATTCTTCAGCGTACACATTTTTGAGAGGAAAACAAACACTGCCGTTATTGTAAGCAAGATGCCCTAGGAAGGCTTGGCGTTCTAGTTATCACTTCAAGAGTGACGGACTATACATGAATTGCGAATCCATGTACAAAGGAATCAAGTTTCATCAGAAACTTTGTGATTGAGACAATAACCAAGTGACAACAAACACAGAGACAGATAGAGTAAATCGGCATTGTCAGGGAGGAGAAATTAATAGCCCATTCCCATTTATTGTATGTGGTTTTATGGCAGACTTAAATCCTTGTTGATAAGAGGATTATAATGACGGATGAGAGGATGATGCAGCCAAACTGAAACACAGTGCTTGATCATGGGATTTAAGCTTTAGGCTTCTTTTAGACCTTTTATTCCTTTTTGAATTCTGTTCATTGGGTTCATTGCCAGTACCATTACACATTGACATGCCAGGATGGGCCTCAGTGACATACACACTCACTGTGTAGAGGAAAGAGTGGCCACCACCTCCACTGTCGACCTGAACTAAGCCTCTATCTGAATCCGGATAAGCACACACTCAAATCCGAGGATGTCTGGGCCAGGAAATGTATCTCAACTGCTTGTGTTCAAAGCCAATTGTGAGGTTTCTATGTGATTAAAAACACAAAGCTGAACCATTTGGGCAATTTATTATTCCAGCTGGATGCAAAGGAGGCGTAGCAACCCATGAAATGTCAAAGTTGATGAAGGCGACGAGACTCAAGCAAGAGGGTGTAAACAAAGAGGACATCCGGTGTTTTTTCTCATTTAAAAATAAAATGTCTCAACCCCACACGTATCAGGAATGAGGAAATCTGATCAAAATACACAAAGTATTTCCAAAATCTTGCCTCAACGGGAACATTGATGTCGGTCACCCTGTGTAATGACTATTTCCAATTTTAATCACAATATTTCTTATTCTGTAACAACCGGGCTTTTATTTTGAAGGCGAAAGACTATTATTAGCATTACACATTTGACATAATGAGGCTTAGAGTGGCAGTTAAAATAGACAAAACGACAAATATACAACATGCTTTGGGTCGATATGTGTGAGGAAATAATAAAGAAAAGGGATGTGACATTATCCCCGAACAGGATCTTTAACCGACATTAGCAACACATTAGCATCACATTAGCATTTCTTACCGTTTTACAGTAACCTACCTTTACAGTGACTCCCCTCTTCTCTGCGGTCTCATCTGGGGTTTGAGAACGACATAACAGGGGTCAAAATTAACACACCAAGACAAAAACAACAACAACAACAACTACAACAACAACAAAGAGTTACTTCATTTCCCTGATTTTAACGTTGGTTCCGCACAGCAAACAACGGACCGACAGAGACCGATTGTCCGGTGAGCTCGTCCAAATGTGTCCTTTTAGCACTCCCACACCTCTGTGCAGAAATATCGGGCCGTGATGGACGATAGTCACCGATAATCACCTTTAAATATCAGGCCGTGATGGACGACAGTCACCGATAATCAACTTTCAATAACGGCTTTGTTTACTTGTTTGTTAGCCTGTTCGGAGCTCGCGCACAGCTCGTGCCCCGGCTCGGGGCTAACTTCCCCCGCAGCCTCGGGAGGAACCGGACGAATAAAAACCGACACCTACCGCCTGAAACCGGCCGCACAAAGACAACCCGCAGCCCCGCATGGAAGTCCCAAGGTGGCCCGGAGTTTCTCCCAAATAACTTTCTCCCAGCTGCGCCGGCGTTCGCCGACTTTGTCACGGATCCGGAGGCCTCGACAGCAGCGGCTGCTCCTCAGCGCATTCCCGACGCCTGACGTAGCAGTTGGGGGGAGGGGGGGCGAGGTGTGTGTGTGTGTGTGTGTGTGTGTGTGTGTGTGGGGGGGGGGGGGGGGGGGGGGGGGGGGTTATCATTTAAGAATAATAATAATAAGAATAATAATTTAATAATTTAATCATGATATATCGTTTAGTAATAAAACCATTTCATATCATGCACATGCTGCCCTGTTGGGTTGTATTTGGAAAACTCAAATCCACAACTGTGGTAAAACTCACCCAATGAATAAATCAAAGTGGCACACAGAGGGAATTCCTCTCAGATCCTCAGTGCAGTGAAATAAACACTATCTAGACATAAAATGTTGACAAATAGTACAAAAGACAGAAAAGGCACAATAGCAGCAACTCAATGTAAAGTCAAGCCTACAAAAAGTTTATGCAGAAGCAAGCTGTCCCACAATTGTTTGTTTGTTTGTTTTTATTGTGTGTACCATTAGAATAACTTTTCTATTCTGTGCATTAAGAAAGAAAATAAAAATAAGCATCAAATCTAAGCCTAATAAAAATCTGATTATATTCAGAGGTGTACGGACTTATCCTAAGAAGGACAATAGATATATATTAAACATAACATAACAACATAACTTGAGCTGTTTATATGGATAACATTTAACTGTACTAAACCATAAACAATATGAAACTTTAAAAAGTTTATCAAGGTCAATATATATTATTGAAATTTTATGCAGGACCGAAGAAGCCCATTGTAGTTTTACGGTTAGGGTTTTGGGGAAAAATGCCACAAAAATAAATAGTCTCAGGAAACTAAGGATGCTGTCAAAATTTAATTCCTGTTATATGCGTTCATAAAACACAAATCAAATTTATACTTAGGGTTGTTTTAGTTGGGGATTTGGTTGTAAAAGTAACTTTTCACTGAACATGTAGGATTTCCATAAACCCACTTGTTTACCTCTCTTCCAGCAGCTTGATTATTTTGCGGTTCATGAGATTTGGGTCAACTGTTACCCCCACTCTGTCTCTCCTTCCTCCCATTCCTCCAAATACGATGTTGAATGACCACTGCATTCCCCAAAGTATGCCTTCACAGGAAGGGTTTGATAACTATCATTTATCTTTTTATTTCCTACTCTGTCTTTGCCAACAAGTGAACAAACAAACAAGGCTGCTCACTGGGATATCCCCACTTCCTCTTCCTGTTCCTCCTTCCAGTAGCTCTGTGCCGTTTGCCCTTATATGTCCTGAGTCCTCTGCAATTGCAGGAAGAAGCAGTTTAGGCAGATCTGTTATTGTAGCAGGAACCATCAACACTTTGGCACCAACGAGGGGATTTGAAGTCAAAGCATGGCTTCAGTCCATATATTATCAGATGAATGATATAGTTCTGTCTAGGCAACCAGGAACCCAAAAAACAAGGGGGAATCCCTGTCTTTGTTCTGTCACACGAGTGACAGCTATTAAATACATGTCGAGAATGTTACACATGCAATTTCCACCCTCAAAAAAGTCCAAGCTCATTAGTTTTCAATTTGACAGTTAAAAGGTTAATGTAATCTCAAACAAGGCCAGTGGGTCATTGATGGGCACTGACAGACAGGGTAAGAAGCAGGAAATCACAATGAGCATTGCCCAGCTTTGCCAGCGTGTTAGACTCAATGGTTTCCGTCCATTGCTGAACCTGTTTAGTAATGTTCTCACTTTTCCTCAACCGCCCCCCCCATCCGTTCTTCTCACAATGCCTGGAAGTAGCCGAGACCTACATCTCCCTCTCTGTTTTGTTAATTGTTGTTTTCCTTTATGGTTTTTCCTTTTTTTTTTGTCTTTTAACAAAGCACACACAGTTGAGCCAACCTCCATCCAAACAAATCAAAGCACAAGGACAAGCACGCGAGCGTTACACTCCATGCACTTCAACACTTCACTTCCGATTCACATTTTCAAAGGATTCACATCAAAATAAAAGCATGTTTGATTTTCACTTCACATTTTACGCATTAGCTGTTCAAAAAAACATACTGTTTCATAAAAGATAATTTAGTCTTTTACAAGTTGTTCGTTTTTTTTTTTTTTGATTACACAAAAATTATGGATTTTTTTAATTTTAATATTTTGAGGAAGATCCAGATCATTTGATCAGAATGTAATTTTTTTCTTCTGAAGTCTGGTGTATGTTGTTTGTCGTTGGCATTGGCACACGTTTATACTCTCTGAGAGCATTTTATAATTGGCATATTTTCATTCATTTGTTTTTAAACTTTTAATAATTCACTATTGGTATGCAGTTTTTTATAATCCACCTAAATTCTGAAATAAGACAAATCTAATTTGATATAGTATATTATTTTTCAGGGTCACCAGACACTGTTGCAAATAGAAGCACCATAAGTTGCAGCCCAAAATGAAATAAGGAACATTTATCTCAGAGTAAATATGAATGGCACGTACTCCTCGGTCTTATGAGGGACAATATTAGTGTGTTTGTTCATCAAGTGAGCACATTGGCCAGCTCCTCTGTGCATGAAGCACTTATCTAACCTCAGTCAACCTTGGATATTTCTCTCCTCCTTGTGCAAGGTTTTCTTCTGTGAAACACTTTGATGTGAAGGAAACACAGTTCATAGTTCACATTTGCAGTGCCTCAATTAACTGTCCCGTGCCGGCATGTCGATGAACCCAAGGCTGCTGAGGATGAGGTAACTTTCCGCTTGTTTTTGGTTCATTCATGACCTTTGGGTCCTTGTCCCTTCGCTCCGTAGACCCCTCCATCTCCATTTCTCCTCCCTCGCTTTATTGTTGACGGATGTCCTGCGCAGGCGTTTTCATCCATGTCTCTGAGCAGCTTTGCAGGATGCATTCAGAAAAGTGTGTGTGTGTGGAAAGAGGAGGGGGGTGGGGGGGGTTTAAGGGCAGTTCCTGCACATCTGTCGGTTACATTTCTCAGTCAGGGCGGGGTAAAGGTTGTTTTTCAGCACCACAAGAAGGTGTCTCCCATCTAGAACCATCGATTTTGTCTTGCTTCCTTCCTCTTCGTCCTCATAACACAACGCCTCTGCTCTCAGGCAGCAAGCCAGTAGCTTCCGGACACTGTTGTGGAGCATTCATTAATCCCCATTTACTTCAACTAGTTAACTCTGCAATGAAACAGTTTGTCTTTGAATACCACCGTTGTCTATATCTGAATAAAACTCAAGCAAATCCCAATTAAAAGTAAAGTCATGCACCAACATTTTCAAATATTCATTATATTTTCACAATGTTTTAGGGAGACAGAATCTCAGTGATGACACTGGCATAAGTTGTTTATCTAACAGTATGTTGGTCTTCCAGTTTCCTCTCCATTGGAGAGGGTTGTGAAGGGTAGGAAAGCGTTGGTGGGGGAAGCCTGATGTCCTCTGGCTTGCCCCTGGATAGCAGGCACGTACTGCAGCTCCCCAAGGGTCCTCATATGTATTTTTTCAATGTGGCACACAAACACACCATGCTTTCCTGCCATTACTTTGCTCAGAGCTATGGGGGTTTAGAAAAACTAATAGCCCACTAAAAATACTTGGAGTCCGGAGCCTGGGCCGGGACTTTTTTCCTGCACTGTTTCCAGTGTGAGCGTGGGCCATTGAGGAAGGAGGAAACAAGCAGCTCTGGTTGTACGGGGGCTTCCTGCACAACATTATAAAGAGTTCCCTCCCTTCAGCCACCCCTCACACTGTTAGTCAGAGCCGGTGGAAGCTGTGGGTGAGCCCCCTCTTCACGTCTTTGATTGTAGACTGAACACCAAGCCGAGGGAGTTTGACATCAGCGTGGTGCACGTTAGTTCTCGTCCCTGCTGGTCGGGGTGAGTTGGGAAAGATTTAGGAGATTTTTTTATGTGCTTTTGGTTAACAGCTTGCTTTGCTTGACTAATTAATTCTTTTAGATATATTTCTTGATTAAAGCTGCTAAATTATACATTTTCCGCTTTTAGTGTTTCAACAAGCTTAGTTTGCTGCCATTTGCAACTCCCTTCAATTGTGAATTCATATCAAAGTTAAATATTCATCTTTAAAATCAAATGGAGTAAACTGAAGTTTCTTCTGTTTCACCTTTTGCAGGTACGAGTAGGGAGCTGGTCTCACCTAACAGATGTGTCTGGGACATTCCAGTCTATTTATTCTATCAGTTATATATAGGTGGGTTCTGATTGTGGATCTTGTCATGCAAAGATATTCAATTTCAATTCATGCATTCTCACTGAATCATGCAGTGCATCGTTACTTATGTTGTCTAATTCCCTTTGATGAACACAGATAAACACAATGGAGTTATTGGGAGGATTCAGGGTCAACAGGGAGCAGGAGCTGAGGGCTGAGGGATACGTGAAGGAGTTCACGCGCCACTCCAACGATGTGCTGCTGAACCTGAACGAGCTCCGGCACCGCAACATCTTGACTGACACCACCCTGGTCGTTGGCAACGTGCACCTACAGGCGCACTATGCTGTGCTTGTGGCCTGCAGGTCAGCGCACAGACTGGGACATTACACAAAATAGTTCTTCTGCTTTCTTATGCTAGACAGGAGTTGGGCTCTTCTGCAATTGCTGCAATTTTCCTTGATGATGCTGCCTATTGTGTTTGGTGTAAATTAACAGTGTTTCCTCTTTGTTCCCTTGATGACACAGTCCTCTGTGATGTTGACTCATGTTGTTTGTCCAAATTCTATATTGTCTCCTTCACTTTTCCTGTTTTCTACTTAGGAGATATCCTTCCCTTGATCTCTATTTTTACCCCCCTTCAAAAACACATGTTGTCACTATTCTCAGATCATTCACAAATCTTACATAAAATATTGTTGCGTTCCTGTCTCTCCTTTCAGTGGGTTCTTCTACTCGCTGTATTCCCGCCGTGTGCTGCTTCAGGGGCGTGGTGGCAGCAGCGAGCAGCTGATGACTGTGTCTCTACCCAACACCTTAGACCCATCCAGTGTCTCCCTGTTGCTGGACTTCATGTACACCTCCCGTCTCCCTCTGACACCAAGTGTTGTCCCAGGCGTGCTCACTGCTGCAGCCTACCTGCAGATGGACCACGTGGCTGATACCTGCCGGGATTTCATGCACCTTCACTGGTGAGAGCCTGGAGAGAGCATTTTTAGTCAAACCAGGACAGATGCAGCTCAATGCTGTATGAGGCATCCACTGTATTTCAATTGGATGTTAAATATTCTTTAATCTTACACGACCTGAGTGATTTGATAGGTTATTTGTTTTTCAGCAGGGAGAATATGAGTGCAAGACACCTACAATTGGAGCTGGACTCCAGAGTGTCTGTAGCCTCTGTCGCCGCCAAAGGAGGTGACCTACCCTATCCAGGACCGATGACAGGGGCAACAAGGTAATAAAACAAAAGCAGCAACTTTCTCGTGCATTCAAAAGTTGATCTTGGCAAGTGGAGTATATCAACGTGTGTGAGGGTATGTTTACAGAATGCCACAAGTGTGTCTGCTGACGGTGTGTGTTTGTGTGCCTTTGTCTGTTGACAGATTTTAGCTCATTACAGCACTTCCTTTGTTTCTCCAGCAGGGTCCCTGGAGAGGGTGGAGGCTCTCTCAAGCAAGGGGCTTTCCCTTCCAGCCAGCCCAGGTCAAAGGAGCTAAAAGGAGAGCCTGAGTCTCCACTCACAGGCACCCCGACCCCATCTCCAGACAGCCCCGCCCGCTCCAGCTGCCAACCAAACTCACCAGCCGAGTCCAACACTTGTAACAAAAACCTTGTGGTAGGTAGATGTTGTTGATCACGCTGTTGAAAACTAATACCAGAAGGCATTAAAAATGTAATGTAATGTAATGTGAATGTCATCTGTCTTTTTTATTTCTCTAGAGTGACAGCAAAGCCACACCAGACCCAAAAGCCTGCAACTGGAAAAAATACAAGTATATTGTCCTCAACCCTCTCTGTGCTGTGACTACTGTGAAGGAAGAGGAGATGGAGGAACCCCAAACTCAAGCTTCGCCCATCATGGACAGGATGGATTTGACACCCAAAGCCCCAACAGAGGCGTGGTCTGGAGAAGTGCCTGGTCAGATTATTAGGTAAGAGCCTGGTATAAACTGGGATAGTATGGAATCTGAACCCTGGAGGCTCCAGGAGAAATAAAAACACATCTAAATTCATGAATGTCTCCATCAGACAGGGGCAGGCCTCCTGCTACGAGGGTTCTGGCCGAGCCCCTCCCCTCGGGCCACCCCCCTCTGTGCATCCCCTTACAGTGCACCCCGATCACAAGGAGGGAAGAGGTATAAAACAAATCACCTACACGCATCAGAAACTGAATATTTAAACACCTTATTCACATAATTTCTGCCAAAACATAGAATCCCAGTCAGTGCACAGGTGTGTTAAATGTCTTCTGGTTATATTCTGTGTCCCTCTCCAGCTTCACCCTGCACCATTTTCCCAAAACTGGATCCCACTGATAGAGAAGCTGCCAATAACAACAAGCATCCAATCAAGCATGAGAACTACTGCGTGCCCTACTGTTATTCTGGCAACCTTCAAGGAACCAAGACTGCCTGCTCAGGTAAGGTTTTGGAAAGAATCACCCCCCCTCCCATTCACTCTGTCTTTGTCCTGAGAAATTTAGAGCCGCTAACAGTAAGAATGACCTTTTGTCCTGACAGGTGAGAAGCCGTACCGCTGTAATGTGTGTGGTGCCCAATTTAACCGACCAGCCAACCTGAAGACTCACTCCCGCATCCACTCAGGGGAGAAACCGTACCGCTGTGACACCTGTGGCGCACGATTTGTTCAGGTGAAGGCTAACTCCTAATAACACAGATGTCATGTGAGCAAACATAATCATCTTCTCTCATACGACAATGCACGATGTGTTGTCTTGTAGAAATAACTGTAATTACAGGATTAGATAATAGATTCATTTCAAGATGTTACTTTCTCTGTGTGCAGAAAACATGTCATACCTGAAACCAAAGTGGGACTGTGGCATGATAATATTTTAAGATAGAAATCTTTCTTTAACCAGTTTGTGTGTGATTTGTCCATGTGCCATAGGTTGCCCACCTCAGGGCCCATGTCCTGATTCACACAGGTGAGAAGCCTTACCCCTGCCACACCTGTGGCACCCGCTTCCGCCACTTGCAGACCCTTAAGAGCCATCTGCGCATCCACACCGGAGAGAAGCCGTACACTGTGAGTCTGAACGCCGCCTGTTTCGGCAACGGCACCACATCATCGGAAGTTGTTCTGTCATAAATAACCTCTATCTACCCTGCTGATTGTTCCTCAGTGTGAGAAGTGTGACCTTCATTTCCGCCACAAGAGCCAGCTGCGTCTTCACCTGCGGCAGAAACATGGGGCCGTCACCAACACCAAGATCCGCTACAAGGTCCTGACTGAGCCCTATCAGCCAATACTGCAGGCCTGCTGAAGGCTCATCTGTCAGGACAAGCAGAATAACATCTACATTCTGTTTGAAATTGTGAAATTTGGTAATTGAATTGGCTCCTGCGTTTTCAGTACATTGTGATGATTTATACATTTGAATAATGCACTAGTTGGATGAGACCAAAATTGATTACAATCTCAAATAACGTTCAGCATAAGCATGTTGGTGGATGAGGTCTAAAGTTTGGAGCAAACATAGCACACCAAAATATTATTAGTGTGAAAATTATCAGTCCATTTGGAATCCTGGGTGGCTTTTGTGAAATTGAGATGATGTTATGAAAAGTGTTTTCGAAGGTTTGCGAAGGGAAAGAAAGAAGGGAGTGAGATATGGAAAGAAAGGATTTATGCTTCAGGTTGTGTGCACTGAATTTTGCAGAATTGTGGGTTTGTGAACAGTTTGAAAGAAGGATAAATAAAGTATTAAGAAGATTATGAGGAAGGAAGAGGCGGTGGATGTGGGAGTAAAGAGAAGCACTTACAGCAGTGTCAAGATACTGAGGTTTTCTTTTTAAACATGTATTTAACTCAGATATATCTTATCCTTGAGGCCTGGGGCCTGCGAGTTCTGCAGTGATATCTGATTTATGGTCCAAGCAGGCAAAGGACTTAGCTGTTAGTGAGAATAAAGTTTAGCAATGAAAAGATATGTGGTTCTTTTTTGTTTGTTTGTTTTGTTTTTTTTTTATGAGAAAGGAAAAATAAGGAAAGGATTATTAACAGTAATGCTAAATTTGTATGCATGTGAGCTCATTTGCTGGACAAAGATGGTTAAATTAAATCATTTTTATACCAATTGGACTTTTGGTGTTTGTGTCCCATTTATTTATTGTATACGGACATATGCGTATATGTATTGCATATATATGTATAGGAACAACAGAATATCCAGAAACAAAAAAAGATTCCAGATTGCTGATCAGACTGCTTGTATTTTCAGACTCTTGAAGCAAAACAATTTGCAGCAAAGCTCTCTTGTTTTAGTGTGCTTCCCCTCTTCAGCCCTTCTCCTCCCTGAACTTCCTTCCTCTCATTAACACAGTCTTTCTACCGATGAATCACATATTCTGTCCCGCCATATTTCTCAATTTAGTTTTTTTTTTAATGCTGGTGTGGAAACAATAAAGTACAAGGCACCTGTTTCCTTCAGGGTCCTAATACCCAGTACACATACTACCAGCCGGCAACACGTGTCCAACTCACTGGTGCTTCCTGAAGGTGAAGGGGGCGATTGTGGACGGGCTTCAGACTCCTGAACTCTCCCACCCTCTGTCATCCCAGTTTCCTGCTGCCTGATGAGTTGTGGCTAGTGGGGTTTTTTGTCCATGCTCGGCAGACAAATGTTGGAAGTTTGACGGGACTTTCCAACCTTCATCCCCCATTGGCTGCTAAAAAAAAGAAGAAAGAGAGCTTTGACATATATTTTTTTTATTAAATTGGGAACAATCACACCCTGTTAGACCTCAAATCGGTTCGCACAAGTTAGAGAGAGTTTGCCATAAATTAGGAAAAATCAGGAGGTGATTATTAGCTTGGAATTGAGTGCAACTCATTTCAACTTTGAGGGATTTTATTCAAACTAAATTAAAATATTAATCAGTTGTTTCCTCGGGGCACAGGAACAGGAATGAACTCCAACGGGCCAACAGCATTTCTGCAGTCAGCGTTTGTGTTTGTTTGTTTGTTTGTTTGTGTGTTTGCACAGAATTGAGTCCACCTACAATAAGCATGCCTACTTATGTCTGCGAGGTTGACATCTTTTGAGCTTGTGGCTGCCTCCCTCTAGTGTTTCTCTCCTGAACACTTCTGTTCTTGTTTCATGTCAGCTCGCTCTGTCTCAACTCATCTCCACCTCCACCCTCCAACATGAGTTATGAGGTTCATTTTCAAATAGCTGAGCAGGCTGGTAGAACTTGACTTGTTGTACGATCACCGTGGTTTTTTAAAACATGCATGTTTACGTGCGCACCAAAAACCTGTCTGACGCGTCAGAGTAGTTCATGGATAACTTTTATTTGTCTATTTCACTTTGTAAACTTGCAACTTGCCTGTCCCGTCCCTGCAGGTTGGCAGGGTTGGATCCTTAGGTATGTGGCATATCTGTTTTCATGAGCCTTCCATTGGCTCACTGCAGTTGAAGGTGGAAATGAACAGCCATGAGATTTCTATCAATAAAAGCATGCATATATAGATATACAAAAAGAATGTCATAAGAAAATATTAAGAATAATACATTTGAATAAAAAGAAGAAAACTCCACAAATACTTGTAGATGTTTGAGTTATTATTATCCAGTCCCATGTGCGCGTGACCATGGAGCTCGCGCATGCTTCCGGTTGAACTTAGCACTTTATTTCTGCGGGGAAGGCGCTTCACGTCCGGCAGCTCCTACCCGGTGAAGCCGCTGCCGATGGATCATGAGCCGACACACCGACCCGGGGCTGACGGTGAGTGGAGTCCGCACCGGGGTCGGAGTCTGCCGGTCTGGACTTTCACTTGGTCCCAACATGTGAATGAGTTCAGCTCGCACAGAAACTTAACCGGCCTCACTCACGCGCTTTCAGTAAAATACTCATTATAGAGAGAATCAGACTAAATTGTTGTGACCTACATTTGAGTTGTTGACTTATTATCGTGATAGACTCAGTCATATATTTCATTTTTGTTTTGTTTTCACAGCGTCCCCCTCAGGGTAGCAGCCAGTGCGCATGCGCCTTCTGGAGCGACGTCGATTCGCTGGAACTCGCAGCACAGTTTCCGGTGCGCGTTCACGATAGTCAGCTTATCCATGAGGTTCGGCTGTAATAAATTCACATGAGTGAAGGTCTATCCAGGTGAGTGGTCAATCCTACTGCTTTTGAAACAGTCGTTGATTCGCCAATGAACTGAAACATAATGACCTGTTTAGTTCATTAGTTAATTTATTGAGAATTTAAACGTTGTGGAAAGGTTACAGTTTTACTGAAAAACTGCTTAGACTAACTTATTTATGAATGACAGAATTTCGCTGGAATTTTTTAGGTCTCTTTAATAACTCAATGGGTTTGGGCTAGACCTTTGACCTCTTTATGTGAAGTACCACTACTATGATTTGGTGCTACATAGATAAATTTGATTTGAATTGCCCACATGACCACATTTATTCAATTTTTTTTTTTTTTTTTGGCGTCTGTGTGCAAGTACACTGACGTGAATGAAACATTGCCATAGCTTAAATTAACAACTGCCTTGATATCTCCACTGTATCGGTCTGATAAATGTCCTAATTGGAGGTTTCTGTATTGGAATGGGTGACAAAACACACTTCACCATCTTCAACTTAAGTGGTGAGGAGTTAGCTGCAGTTCCCGTATTGGTTTCTCAGAAAACAAAGATTTTCAGAGCATATGATAAACTGAATATGAAACATCACGTTCCACTGAAATTTGGTGTTAGAGAAGCTCCTTCATTTCTCGTGCTGTAACATTTTGGTTTCGCAATCAGCAGTCACGTTATTAACTGCACAGCCCACACAAATTTAGATATATACGCAATCTGGTATCAAACTTTTTTTTTTTTTTTACTACTAGTTTTTCTGATTGATGCACATCAAATTTAGAGAGCATGTTCATTCTTGTAGCATTGAGCAGGGTGACATTTCTCAGGAAAGGATTGGTTCACTGCTGTGCAAGCTACGAAGCAAACTTATGAAATAAAGAAATGGACAGGAATATTCTGTTCAATGAGCAGTGCAAGTAATCTTAGTTATTATTTTAACTTTACATAAATAACTGGGGCTCCAGCTCCCCCCGCAACTCGGAAACGGAAAAGCGGTAGAAGATGGATGAGATGGATTAATACCTAGTAATGAAAAATGAATTGTAAATGTTATAACTGCTTACAGTATGATACAATCTTTTTTTACTTTTTGCAGTGAAGTTTTTGACACTTCAACCACGACCACCAAAGTTAGCCAAAGTGGGAATAAGGCTCACAGAGTTGTTACTTTGTTACTTCTTAGAAACCAGCAAATGCATGTGAGTGGATGGATAAATGAGCCGTGCATTAGATTTCTCTTTTATTAGCCCAAATCCGTATGTCAACAGACTGACGAATCTAGCAAACCATAACCTGAGATATTTAGTCTTGTGATACTTTTAGATGTCATCATCAAACCAAATACAGAAGCTTTTGCTGTGGGGAAGGGCACATCTGCTGAAAATCCCTAAAGATTTGTGCTAACACTGTTCATTCACTCCCACCAACCTTCATTTCTTCCTCCAATATCAGTGACCTTCTGATCCCAGTAACACTTCTCTAACTTAGAGTACACAGCTGTCACACCGTACGAATTCCCAGTTAACTGAAACACATAAAAATGCTAACGGACCTCATAAATCATTAATTAACCTTGTGTCAAAGGCTGAAAGACAGATGTGTGCTTGCTTAGTGAACTACATGTGACAAATTCTGCACAATGTGGTTATCCTCATATGTGAAAAGAAGCATATTGTGTCATTACTGGATTGAATTCTACGTTCATACAGAGGACTTTGACAATGTGAACTGACCAGTGACGAGAAACCTTCAGCAGAAAACTGCGGAAGTAACTCTGGTCATGTATCCCTGTTTTCTGTGGCATTGCCTGTTCTAAGGCAAAAAAAAGTGTAGTGAAAGTTGACTACTTTTTTTTTTCCTCTATCAGTAGTTATCCATGCACTCTCACAAGAGTCACACTTATATGACACCACCAGGAAACGTATTGGCCTGTGTGAAGTTAATGACGGTGGCTTTTGGCAGCCATTGAGGGGCTCTAAGAGCACTATTGCTAAAGGTGATCTCACTCTCTGCTGGTCTACTCCACCTTCCACCGGCCTGGATTTTACGTTACCTTCACAGGTCCTGTCTCAGACATGACTGACCACAAGCCCAAAGCAGAGAGCAGGAGCGATGAGGCTAAGGGCCAAGATAAAGCCTGGGGCTGGGTGCTGGTCGCCGCTTTGTTCATCAGTACAAGCCTTGTGTTCGGCCTGATGCGGAGCCTGGGGGTCTTCTTTGTGGAGTTTGTCCACTACTTTGAGGAAAGCGCTCAGGCCATCTCCTGGATCTCTTCAACGGGCCTGGCAGCGCAGCAGTTCTTTAGTGAGTACAAAAGAGTTTGTGCAAACAGAGTCACACTCTGAAGTCAGACTTTATTTTTTTTTATTCCAGGGTGGATTACAAACCTGGTAAAGTGCAGCGCAGCCATAAAACATGGACTGTGTCACCCAGTATCAATGTCATTTGCTTTTGTTAGAGCCAAAATAAGCTCATACAGTTATATATGACGGCAACTTTATTGCCACTCCTGGTGAAACAAGCAGAGAGCTCGTCATTAGGGATGAAAATGTCACAGGCTCAGTACAACAATGAGCATCAACAGAAGACTAAAGCAAAACTCACTGTATTTTGTGGGTTTGCTGCAATTGTTTATTTGTGTCTTTCTGCAGGTCCTCTGGGCGCAGCACTGTGTAATGCCTATGATACCCGGGCTGTGGTGATGACGGGGGGCTTTCTCGCTGGACTCGGTCTCATACTTGCCTCACAGGCTACCTGCCTTGTCCATCTCTACCTCACCATGGGGGTCATTTCAGGTTAACTATTTTAAAGTCTGACACCAACAACGTCTTTCGTTTAGAATAAATCAACCTCCCACCTTCCCTCTGTTATCCTCCAGGTTTAGGCTGGGGGCTCATCTTCACTCCCATGGTGGCCACTGTTATGGCTAACTTCACACAGCGGCGCACTCTGGCCTTGGGAGTGGCGTTCTCCAGCATTGGCATCTCCTCCTTTGCTTTCAACCCGCTCTTCCAGCTTCTGGTGGAGATATACACTTGGCGCGGGGCCCTGTTAATTCTGGGGGCCCTCAGCCTCAACATTGTGGCCTGCGGGGCTCTCGTCCGTCCACAGAAACGTGTCAAAGTCAAACAAAAGGTCACTGCTCACATTTCAAAATCTTTCAGTAATCACATAACTCTGATCATGTGCTCAGGATTTATAGTTTGGTTATGATTTCCTCACTTTTTTTAAACCCCAGACGGATTCAGAGGGCAGGACGTCATGTGCTGCCATGCTGCAGCGAGTCTCCTCCTACTTGGAGCTGCCGCTGCTCTTGGAGAGGCCATATCTCACCTACACCGCAGCCATCACTCTAATTAACGTCGGCTACTTTGTTCCGTATTTCCACCTGGTGGCCCACAGCCGCCAAGTCGGCTTCTCAGAGTACCAGTCTGCTTTTGTCATGTCTGCTGCTGGAGCCACAGACATCCTGGGCCGCGTAGCATCGGGCTGGTTTGCCGACCTGGGACACTTCCGTCTGATCCACCTGCTGAGTTTATGGACAACTCTGGCGGGAACGTTCATAATTCTGCTGCCAGTGAGCTCTTTGTCTGGCTCTTATGCTGCACTGATGGTCATCAGCCTGCTCTATGGCTTCTGCTCCGGAGCTTTGACCTCTTTGGTTTTTGCGGTGGTGCCCTTGATTGTGGGTGTCAAGCGGATGATGGGTGGCCTGGGGCTGCTGCAGCTCATCGAGAGTGGTGCAGGACTGCTGGGGACACCTCTGTCAGGTAGGAACACACTGAGAGCCAGAGGGATCAAGTCTTAAAGGAGTTACAGGATTTTACAGGCTTTCTTTGCAGCCTCATGAAAAATGTTATTTCCTACACTTGCCACACAACGTTTGCTTTACCGTATTTATTTTATTGTCTCTCTTGCCCAAAGGGTTTCTGAAGGACGTCACGGGTAACTATATGGCCTCGTTCATGGTAGCTGGCAGTTTCCCCATCCTTGGTACGTTGACCTTGGCCACTCTTCCTCACTACTTCTCATGCACAGAACCATCAACTTTCCAAAGATGCGCACATGATGACAAAGATAAAAATCTACATTCAGAGTTGGAACAGATCAGTAGTTCACCTTCTGATGCAAATCTTGGAGGAGCTCGGTAATGGATGGATTTGCTCTTGCATATCTTAACATTATATATTTAGTTAGTGCTTAAATATTGCCATATTCACTGTGAAGGGACAATGTGAGGAATACCACTGAGTTTGCACGTAACTGACTTGACTTCAGAAATGGAGATGGATCTGTTGAATTTTATTGCTGACTTATTCCGCACTGCTCATAGTTAACACTGATTTGTTCAGAGCACACCAATATTTCCAAAAGTGCCATAGACCAGCTCTTCTTCTCTGCCTAGGGAGTTTCCCTTCCCATATTTGCTGTGCAGAAACAATAGACTGTTATTTTCTCAAGTGTGTTTTTTGGTGGCACATGACTGAGCATAACAACTTTACACTTCAAAATAAGAACAGCTGACTCAGCTTTTGGAGGCAAGCCATGACTGGGTCATTATGACCTGCCGGTTAGTAGCCTGCTCTTATCGCGGCTCTCTCAGTGCAAAAAAAAACTAAGCCAGGCCATACTTCATCCTGCTGGCAGCTATTGAGCATTGGAGCTTCAGTAATTGTTGACTTTACCCTCAAATCAAAACTCATAAATGTTATCTTGGCCTTGTTTTGATTAAAAAACATTTTATTTTTTGTTAATGGACTGTCTTCACTTTGAGTTATTTTTCATGTGTCTCCTGTTTTCGGTGATAATATCAATAACCAGCCACAGAAGCTCATCATAAAATAATGGCTCCCTCTTCTGGGGATTTCTACAATCACATCTAAACTGTGACTGTTCCTAATCTGTCCAATCAACTGTTTAGTTAATGAATTGCAAAAAAAAATAAAATAAAATCAAAGACAGTGACATTCGATAACCTTAAAGGAATGTTGCAAAAACAATGTTCAAGAAAGATTACTAAAGGTTGCAAAAAATTTAACTTAAACATCAACTAAATTGTATGAATGTGTTAATGAAATGAAATGAAAAGTGACCATTTTCAGCTGAGCATATACAACTAACTTGTCTCTTACAACATAAAACAGGAAGAAGATAAGAATAACAATTATATTGAGAGTGTGTCAAGAGTATTTAAGGCCTTTAATACTGAAACTCACCTCATCATAAATTTTGTATCGTGTTTTATTGGATCCTGATACAAATTTAAAGTACCTCAAAGAATAGATTTGAAACACTGTGTGAAAATGTTCCAGTAGTAAAAAAACAAAACAAAAACAACTCAACTGATGTTAGATTTCATTTTTTTTTTTTGCCAAAAATATATCCATTTCCAACTGACATCTTTATTTTCATGTACCAGGTCAGTGAAAATGTCTGGGGAAGATAAAAACAGCCCCCTTTTAGGTAAAAAAAAAAAAAAAAAAAGAAACATAAAAATAAAAAACAATAGATTTGCTGGATTTAATTAGGAAATCTTGGCAGAGTGATGGCGTTACCCTCTGCTAGACATAAAGACACCCCATGCTGGTCTCATAAAACTGTTCCAGTGTTTCCACTTGGACACAATTGTTCTGCTCTGACGTGTTTTCACAAAGAATTCACTGTGGGGAGCGTTCATCCCTCTGAAGTCAACACCAGCTGATCTATGACTTAACATGTGGCAGGTAGCCAGAGAAAGTGTGTGTGTGTGTGTGTGCGTGTGAGAAGAGAGAGTTGATTACTAGGATATATGTGTTTCTAAGTATGTCTGGCTGAAGTGTGAAATGTAGCACAACAGTTAGAGGAGCGGCTGGTTAAGATTTGGGGTCTGCACTGCGCCGTTTGAGTTTCTCTGGGTTGTTGGACGCCATGTGTGAAAAGTCTCTGAAGATGTCCTGGTAGGTTTCATCACCTGGAAAAGACCACAGAAAAAGACATGAGTCTTGAAGCCTGACATTTTCTGACATTCTTAAAAGCTGTTGATTTTCATAGCCCACTCTCACATTAATACTATTGTCCTTGCTTAATTTGCGGCTCAGTGTCCCTTTCTCTCTGGACACATCCTTTATTTTAATGAGGCACAGATGTGTTTGAAACAACATCTTTCCTCAAGAGTTACAGTTTTCACAGCGACATGTTCAATTTTAATGACTAACTCCTAACTATTTCCTGAGCACATTTAGCTGAAGCCCTAAAGCGACGAGCATGCAACTGGACAAACAAACACACATGGGGGCATGCACATGCACTTTACCTCTTAGGTTTCAGTAGGTGGCACACTGCACAAGCAGTTGAGACCAGCTTGACATCTCAGCAGGCAGAAGGCAAAGGCACATGAGTGCACACAACAAAGACACACAACAATAAAGCACAGCACGTCAAATACTGACCAGCAGTCATTTCAGGCAGACAAAGGCTTCACATTTCCATTCATTCATCAGTGGAAAACTGAATACAGTTCACACTGGAAACTTCACAAAAGCCTTGAGGACATTCATGAAAAGAATGGACTTTGCAGCTTGAAAAGGAGCTTGGTGACAAAATGCAAAGAAAACCCACTGTTGACCTTAAGCTCAAAGCTACAGCATAGAATTTTTTCAGATCATATATACAAACAGTTTAAAAGCTCAAACTGCGTCACTATTCACAGAATAGCAGGAGAAATTTGTCCTAGAGAACCAAACCCAACTCTGAATTCACCTTACAAAACTGGAAATAAAAGCCCGAAAGAAATTAGGATATAAAAGAGGACATCTGATGAAGTCAGCACATGTACATGGTGTTTGTCAAAATAATACATATTTACAATATCTAAAAAAAAATAATAATAATAAAAAAAAAAAAACAGTCTGACATAAGTGTATTATATATACACATTTCCTTGAACCCCAGTTACATAACAGCAACATCGGAAGCACCCACATGAGACTCTATTGACGAGCTATTTGGAGATTTTGTGCGTTTCAAAGTGCAGGATGATGTGTAATTCAAAGTGCATGTGGACTCGGGGATGAATGTTTCACAGTGACTGTCACTGGGCGAAAAATCCGTTTTCTTTTATGCCCTGTGTACTTCATACTGTCGTACCCAGTGATCTGGCTTTTTCTCGGGCTAAAAGACCTGGAAATTATGATTTCTGAGTGAATGCATATTTAATTTAAGACATGAGTAGCACCGATGATTAGATCGGCAATACTTCATAAAAACATTTTGAAAATGTTCCTTTACTTTTTAGCTTACGCCTAAAAACAAGCCCAAACCAGGACTGACTTTAATCCCCACTAATCATTCTGCTGCCCTCCCAGAGCCCAGCCACTTATATGGTTCTTTATAGCCTGCAGACTCTTCCTGGTGTGGGCCAGCCCACCTCCACTCCCGCCCAATATCCACCCAGATCCCTGACCCCCTGAGAGACCTGATTGGCCAAATGCTCCGTCCATCTCCCGCATCTCCTTGTTCATTTTGGCAATCCGCAGCCTGAAAGAGACACAAGCAGTTAGAGGAGCCTCTGTTGTTAACCGTTTCCACGTCAAAGCAGAGATTTCTCTTCACGAAAACCACTCACAAAGTCACGATGTCGGCGTTGGCATTGTCCACAGCGATTGTGATTGGGTCTTTCTGGTTCTTGTCTCTGGCGTTGTAGTCCGCGCCTCGCTTCAGGAACAGACACACCAACCTGGGGAAAGAATGCAAACACATTAAATGCCAAGCAATCTCAGTAAATAGTCAAAACAACACAATGTGCATGCTGTGTCATTTGCTGATGCGTGAATATTGCATTTCTTGCAATTGAGTTGTCTCGGTCAGTACTGTTTCTTTTTTTTCTTGAATGCACAGTCATGTTCAAAGCATGTTTTCCACCTCAGCAGCACTGAGCACTCTGAGAAGGTCAGAGTAGATTGGAGCCAGATTTAGCCATAACCTTCTGATAACAAATCAAATCCTCGACTCTGTTACCTACGCTCATTAAAGATTTGGAGAAATGTTGCTGTAAAAATTACAAAGAATGCCGCTTTGAAATGAAACTGATACAGCATAAATCGTGAACTTCTCAGTTCTGCCGTGCTTTAAGAGAAAGAATAGATTAGAAAGCTCAATTAAAAGTCTCAAATTAGTGCATGTGAGCTCTGTAAGAGCTTCTTTTAACTCACCACCATATACACAGATGTATATCGTCTGGTAAAACAGGGTGAATCTCTTTCACACTGTTAGTGGCTTTGGGCACTAATAAAGTAATCTGTTTATTTGCCTGGACTCATGTTTCTGTCTGATAAACCAAACTGTCTCTGAGCTTAAGAGATAAAAATGTTGTTCACATTGGATGAGTAATTTTGTTTTGACTTATTTTCAGGTATGTGATTATCCCTCATTCTCAGTCTGATGAGCCTCCTGAATTACATGTTTTGTGAATTGAACCGAAACATTCACTTTTTGTTGTTGTTCACTTGCACCTGAGGAGCCTCCTCTGACTTTAGTGTTTCTTCAGTTTTAAATGTGAATTTAACACGACACGTATGTCTGTGAGTGTGTCCACCCGTCGTACCCCGTGTGACCCAGGATGGTGGCGTGGTGCAGCGGCCCTCTCCCGTTGCTGTCCACCTGGTTGACGTTGGCACCATTCTGCAGCAGGAACTCACAGGCAGCCAGAGCGTTCTGGTCCAAACACGAGCACAGAGACGATAATTGGATTTCTATTCACACAAAACCTACAAGATGCTTTCTAAACATCTTCTTACCATCATCTTATCCAAACAAATCAACACGAAGAGACCGCAATGATAAAACTCTCTTAGTGGCACTCAACCAACATCAACAGAATTCATCTTCTGGAGACGTTAAATATTCACAACAAATGTCATATTTTGTTGTCAATTTTGTAAGAAAGCTTTTCATGCACATTGACGTTAAAGCAAAGACTGGCCTGCAGCTGTTACTGGTGAAAAGGTCACGGGGTGGCACTCTGCATACTATAAATACTCTCGTAATATCTGATGTGCTCTGGCTCACCGCTGTGACGGCTTGTATCAGCGGAGTGCTGGTCTCCTCAGCCATATTGACCCAGTTGACATCTGCGCCATGAGCCAGAGCGTCAGCCATGACAGGGAAGTTCTGCAGCGCAGCTGATCGGTATAATAACGCACCAGGGTGAAGTGTGCTTAGATCCTCTTCCTCCTCTGCTACATCTGAGGGAGGAAGACAGTTAATTTTTCTTCTTTTCAAAAGGAAAATTATATTAAAGCCCATATTGCAGCCTTTTTTAACATTTATTCTCCTTTTACAACATAGTTTGATACTTTTAATGACATTCTATGTTTACAGGCCATAATAAGCACCTTTCCCCAGTGCATTATTGCATGTGTGTGTTTTATCTTACCTTTGTAAGAGCTTGTATTGTTCTTTTGGACAAGGTCACTGGGGCTCAGCCCTGAGGAAAGAGAGCAAGAGAGATTGTGCGTGTTTAGGAGAGAGAGCCATGATTACTGGTTTATTCTGCTGACTGCTGCAACAACCGCAAACACAGCCACACACACACACAAATACAGCTGATGGACTTTCAGCTTTTGCTGGATCACCAAGTTTGGGTGTGAGTGCCTGTGTGTTCCTGTTTTGTTATCATCAGCAGGTTTAAGTGAGTGAACAACTAGACAACCGGCTGAGTTATGAAATTTTGAACAGGGTTTCTAGCTCTCTCTCGTCTTTCCTGTCTTCCAAGGTTCACCTGTGACCCGAGGCAGAGTGGCTCGGTTTGGTTTGGGTTTGAGGGGCGGCCGCTTGATGGTCTGGTCCTGGGTCCCTGAACGGTTCCTCCTGGCGCTGGACCGCCTCAGCGGGGGGTTTCGTCCCGTCTCTGGCAGCTTGTGGATGAACTTCTTTTCAACATACTTTGATCGAATCCATGACTCTTTGTCTCCCCTGAGTTACAGGAATGACAGAGAGAGAGAGAAATGTATGCAAATTACTGATGACGGCACATTTCTCCAGAAACCTGTCACATCCTAAAGGACACTGTTTGTCAGAGTGCTTCTGAAGCCACTTGCTCTTGGTTTGACTCCATAACCCGCTTAAACAGCTGTGCATCATAAAAGCTGAACAGATGCCTCATAAGCAATTGGTGGTTTTCAATTTAGTGATTAATTAGGTAAAAATATTTACGGCATTCTTTTATCCCAGCACAAACTTTATAGAGCTTAAAATACATCCAAGTCCATATTTATCAGTATTTGTCCTGTCCTTATGTGTCGAAAAAAAAAACAAAACAAAACAAAACAAAACAAAACATTAACAGCGCAAAAAAATTCACATTTGAGCATGGCGCTAAAACTACCAAACAAGGACAAATGACAAGACTTCAAGCTCATGCTGCAGAAAGCATGCATCCGGACATTTTCGTCACAATGTTAACCATCTGTACCTGGGGCACTTCCTGTCTGCTGTGACACAAGAGAGGAGAGAAGAGGAAGTCAAAAAATAAGTCGAAAGAGAGTTGTTGGCTGCTGCTCCAATCATTTGGAAACCACACAGATCTTTGCAGAGAGAGCTTTTTCTTCTTTTTTTTTTTTTTTAAGTCGGCCATGGAGTCACTGAGTCGTGCAGAGTTGAAACGGTCTGCTCACGATATGCCGTGCAGAGCCACATTCATGTGACGCAGGAAGGGATGATGAGCGTGTTGTAACAGCATCGTAAATTACACTGAATCAATCGAAAAATACTTTTTTATAGTACAAGTTTATTTTATATGAAATAAATACCTCATTATATGTTGGATCATTCATAATTAAATTAATCATTTATGTGTGTAATTTAACACATTATTTCCGTTTGTTTTCAACATTAGGATTTCATTTCCTAGGACAGCAGATTTGAGTTTTCAATTCATTGTCATCTTTTCCTTGAGACTGGTATTGGTCAAACCACCATGTTTTTTTTTTTTTTTTTACAACTGTGGTCTGCCATACTGGGGAGACCATCACATCGGATTTAGCACTTGTTCTCTTCACAACATCATTGTGATGTGCACTTCTTTCACCGAGGCCTGACAACCCTACTGCTAATATTTCAACTGCAATTAGCATTTGGATGAAATAAATTGTAAATTCAGGCATTGTGCATGGAAACACTAAGTCTGTCTCTCATGCTTGACATTGGAGAGTATTAATTATTGTTACCTGGGACTGGAGGGATGTGGCTTCTTGATGGTGATCTCATCAATCCGGGCCTCATAGATTCTATTGATCACTGTGTTTCCTAGTTCACACATCAACTACAGAAACAGAAACAAACAAACAAACAAATTATTTATTTCAGTGCAAATGATTCTATTAGAAGAGTTTAGTATCAGCGGGCTGTTACATTGTGCATGGTTATCCACATACTCCAGAAAAGGAAATAATGAGGCTGTGTAGCTGTTGTAGCTAAACAGTTGAATTACCTTAATGAGCTCTGGCTCCCAGGAGTCGAGTGTGAGGGAGCGGACTTTGGAGAAATGGACTCCCAAGCTCCTGTTAGAAGGAAAATTATTCAAGCCAAGTGTGTGTGTGTGAAAGTATTTGTGTGTGTGTGTGTGTGTGTGTGTGTGTATACCTGTGTATCCCCGAGCAGACAATACAAAGCGTAATGCCCAGGTTAATGGAGGCCCAATCAGGACCGGGTTCTCCACAGTCACAGCACTGCCGGTTTCCCGGGATAGCCTGAACCTCCTCCAGAGCCTTGCAGCCCTCGTTCTCCTGATCCGCGCTGCCTCCTCCTCCCCCGCTTGCCAAACTGCTCGTCGACACCGAGCTACAGCGTTGTCTCTAAGAAAAACACACGCACAAATGCAGGAATGTGGAAACATGCAAAGGAACAACTTTTTCTCCTCCTTGTAAAGGTTATAAAAGTGTGTGTGTGTGGAGGTGTGTATTCTCACTGGACTATGTGTGTCCTCTCTGCGCTCCTGAAAAGCTGAAGCGATGCTGTTTTGAACAGCACTGATCCATGCCTGCTGCTGCCTTTCTGAGTCCGCCTGCAACAGACAAGACCTACACACACACACACACACTGATCACCTATTTTCTTACTATGTGATTAATAAAAATAGACAACTTTTCACAAACCCACTTTGCAGGATATACCACCCCTGCAAAACACATTCATGCACATAACTCACTTAGACGGAGACACCACTTCAAAGCAGAATCGTCTCTCGTTATCAGTGCTGGGCTTGACTGTGCAAAGACGCAAATCCTCCACGACAACTGTTGGCTGGTCCTGAGAGTGACACAGACAGGAAAAACATGCAGGTCACACCAAATACGTGTCTATGAGCACATCTGTGTTAGAACAATAAAAATCATTGCTCAATGCCTGGTTAGCATCCTTTAAAGATATCATTCGTTTAAAACTGGTGCCTGTTTTTGAAAGTATACCTTGAATTTCTTTTGATAAACCAGCTGATTTTTCTGGATTGAAAACCAGCGTCTAGAGAGGAGAAAGAAAATGAAAACGCACATAAAGTCAAGGAATTCTTTGTTGCTCAAGCACTGAAAGAAAAGACAAACAGTGGGCACACAGATAGATTACACAACGTAGCTTCCAAACTGCTTTTCATTACAGTGGACTTCAGAGCAATGAAACCAAGTGAGGGAGAAAAGTGAGTGAGCTTGTACCTGCTCCAGGTCTTAAAGGCATTGCTGGCTCTCTTATAGAGATATCCTTCCATGGCAATCCCATTAGCCGCATCAGCATTGAAATCCATGATGGAGTCATCGTAGGACACATCCTAGAAGTATTTCAGAAAGGCAACTTATTATGTGTTGGTGAAATTACAAGGAAGGAACTGGTGGACTTTAGCTTTACAGCAGAATCTTTATCAAGGTTAAGAAATGTAATTTCTTTTTATTTTTATTTTTGGTCTTTATTTGAAAGGACAGCTTGAAGAGTGACAGGAAATTGGAGAGCGAGAGAGCTGGGAATGTTTATTGGGTGCACACGATTCCACTACTCCACCAGCACCCCAAAAATTTAAAATGAATCAGTGGGCTATATCCAAAGGTGCACCTTTAAATGTGAAGCAATCCAAATTGATTACCTTTTTCTTGATTGCAGCATGTCTTTGCTCCATATCCCTCTTCTCTCTGGCTGAGTTTAGGACAAATTGAGTGTGCTGTGGACAGAAAGGAAGAGGTCACCTTCCAGGCGCTGCTACTGAAATGATATATATATATATATTATATTACTGAACTCATATGAATCCTCATAATGCTTTCGAGATGTAAGCATGGAGAGTTTTAAAGAGCTCTTCTGTTTAACTGTTTTAAAAGTTTTATGTTACATTTACTGAACTGCACTTTCAGTCACATCAGCAAATAATTCAGTTCTGAGTCAGTGCTTTGCCGAGAGACGCATCTGTTGGCTGAATACAAACAGAAGGGTAAAAACCAAGATAGAAAAAATTAGAAGAGTCTTAGAAGAGTTTTATTTGTGCCTGATTGTTCTGAGAAGCTGTAAAATCTGTATTGAATTAATTGCATGAACCCTTTTCCGTGAGAAAATCAGAAACGGAGAGAGATCGGCAGGTTTTTTTGGCCGGTTATCACTCCCGCTTTCTCTTCAGGAAACAGGAATTAGGAAGTGTTGAACATCCTGTTCCAAAGTGAGGAACAAACCTTGTGATTTCTCTTGTGAGAAACCTATTTATTCTAGTAGCTTTGCCTGTCTTTTCATCTCATCTGCTGCTTCCCGTCATTTCCTGTTTCTAATTCTTTTCATGGAAAAAACCCTCAATCATAATAATAATCATCATCACCACCGTCATCACTGGTCCAACTTTTTAACTTTTCAGTCCCCCAAAAAAAGGTCAAACCGTCAAATACAAGTAAAACAAGCCCATACATATACACTCAGACACACAGACATGTGAAATATTTCCTGTTGTTGCTCTCTTTTTCCTGTCGCTAGACAAGTGTGATGTCAACTTGTGACTCCTCTGCCTCGCGGCCTGAGAAAGATGCCAAAAGCCGTCTGACGTAGCATAACAACAATTTGGAGTCCAGCAGTAAAGATAGCATGTTTGTTGTACAGAAACATAGTTTTGTTGTATTCAACTTGTTTTACCGATAAGTTTTATATTTCTCAGCCAAAATAAGCATTTCGAGTCCATTTCCTGCCTCACGAACCAGCTGCAAAGGATTTTTTTTATAAATCTACAATCAATTAATCAGATTGTAGCGACTGAGACTGTTTCATTTGAATAATTGCTGGGAGGCACACAAACATTTCACAGGAAACGGCAAAGCTGAGAGAAATATGAAAAGAGAAAGAATTGCGTGCTGCAGAGTTTTTGTTTTTCCATGCTGGTGTATCCCATAATTATCTGAGTGGACCTTGAATTTATCTTGCAATCCATCAGGTGGGTCCAAAATCCCAAGTTGAGAGCTGCAGATGTAAAACTCGGCAGTCTCAGCCAGGTATTATTCTGATCTGTGCATAAACATCTCTTCTACAAGATGAGAGATCACCTACTCTGCTTCTGCGATGTTCATAGCACTTCGCACAACGAGTAACATATTTTTTGCGTAGAGACAGCTTCTGCGCGCGATCATCACGTCGGCACGCAACACAACATGAGCTCGAAGGAAATGATCAATTATCAAGAAAGTAAATCTATATCAGCTGGGCTCTAGACAAGCACTTACCTCTTTGTTCAGCTTTTCTCGATAGTCTTCCAGTTCTGACAGAGACTGATGGCCTATTTGGAAGAACTGGGCCTGGGCCTCCATCAGGGACAGCATCTTAAAGGAAGCACAAGAAAGAATTTGCAAGATTTACTTTCCCTTTCTTTTTTTTTTTCCTCCTCAAACTCAACAAAAACAGATGCATGAAATACATGTACAGGAAAAAAAAACATGTTTAAAGACAGAGAAGCAATATGACAACAAAAAAACAAAACAAAACACAAGATGGACTTAAAATGGGTCAACGTGAACTCACTGCCATCAGAATGTCCATCTTCTTCTTGGCCTCAATGACATTAATCTGAAACAGAAGGAAGACTTGGGTTGGTAAACTTCATGTTTCCATAACCAAAAACTCAGCAGCCAGTGAAACCACAGGGAGCAACAACCACAAGCCTGGAGGAAAGCCCTGAGGTGAACTTGTTATGATCACTGAAAACAACTAAAGACATGTAATTGTGTATTTTTTAGGCTGTTATTTGGGATCCTGCATATTTACACACACAAACAGTAATGAGAGATGAAACGGAATAATTGTGATAAAACAAGCAGATTTTCTTTCATCCATTCTTTCTCACCTCTAGGACGTAGTCCAAGGCTCCAGCACGAAAGGCCCTGCGTGCGTTAAGCAGAGCGTTACTTGCCTCCTCCACTTCATGCTGCTTCCCCCGAGGGGCCTGAGCGTTCCTCACCAGCGCCCCCTCCAGGGTTTCACTGTTGCGCTCAAACTCTTTGCGCACATCTTTAAACCGGCGAACATCTCTGGTGGACAAGAAGGGGGAAAAGAGAGAAATTGAGCTGTTACGGAAATTGCAGTTGAGCTTTCCCCTTTAAAGTTTGTTCTCTTCGGTGCTGCAAGTCTGGACCGAAAAGTGAACTACTGGGACTCTCAGTTTTGAGGGGAGTGGTGAAGGATGCTTTACAAGTCATATCAGATTTAAAAGCTATTTTGAGAGGAAGGTTTGTCTCTGTTTTCCAGAATATCTGTCTGCAGATTTGAATAGCAAGACCCCTAATATTACACAGTTTTCACATTTGACTTTGTTTTTTCTGGATTGTTTCATTTCTACATAAACATTTGGTGTGCTTTTTTAACGGCCACAATATTTTATTGTATAATATTGTGCCAAATTATATTGGCATTGCAACTTTCATCAAGCATTCACAGACTGAGTGTGCGGGAATTGGTGATAAATGCAGCGATGTGATGTGTTTTTTTTTTAAATGCTTTTATTGTTTCATTTCAATAAAGTGTATGTGAAGAAAGCATTTGATTGAAATTGGATGAAATTAGAGACCTGCTAATAGCTCAAGTGTGATTGACTAAAACATTCAGATCGTGCTCTATCGTCGCATCCACACACTGTATCATTTCCACTAAAGACCAAGTATGAGTAGAAGGGAATTTAAGCATCATAAGCCTCAAATATTCTTCTCATACAGTGAAGTAATAGTTAAACAGGGGAGTGACTCAGCCCGAAAAAAGAAATTAAATTAAACAAACAGAAAATGATGCTGAAGCAGCCCACTCACTCTTTCACAAAGTTCTGCAGCTTTGTCTTGACTGACTTCTGTGTGGTCTCAATCACTTCCTAGTAAGAAAAAGGAGACAGAGTGTCATCTACCACAGAGACTCTTGAATGTAAAATGTAACGCCGGGCGCTGCAGCCTTGCTTGACCACATACTGAAGCTGATAAGCATTGTGACTGCAGTGGAAAGCCTAGACAGACACACTCACCCCCTGTGCGTCCAAAATAACATGCAGCTTTTTGGAGAACGTGTCCAAACATTCCTGGAGGGCAGAAATCTTCTATTAGATGCTGCATTTCAGCGTCACTTAACACAGTTGTGCATTTTGGTAATTTAAGAACCCAAATGTCACAGTCTTAGTGGGATACTGACAGTTTAACACCACATAAGAGATAACAGGAGCGTATAAATAGCTTCCTGATGACTGGTACGATATGCTGGTATGCTCCTCTCACCGCCATCATCTTGTCCCCAGAGCACTGGGGTCCCAGCTCCCGCAGGCCGTTTATAAAGCTCTTGCTGGTTTGGCAGTAGACTTTGCCTGCCTCCAGCATGGCCTGGCATTGTTTGACAAGCTGCAGGACACAGATACACAGCACCACAGTCAAATATCACACTCATCCTGGATAGAAGCACTTGAGGTGACTCGCAGCCAGTCATGATCAGTATGAATAATTCACTGATAATGAGGACTTGTTCCAGGAGATCACACATTAAAACAATGAAACAGTCAGAGTGAGAAGCTACTCTAGTTTAGTTGAATCACTGTGAATACTGAATATTAAGACCCAGAGCCAGCACAGGCTGGAATTTAGCCACGTTTGCTGAATATTCAGGTCAAGATTTCTATTTGTTTCATTATAATTTTTTTTTTTTTTCATATGAAGAAATACAAAATGACTGCACATATCGATGCAGAGTAGGCTTACAATAAAATTCCATATTATATTAAGGAATTCACTTTTGAGGCCAAAAAAACAGAAAACACAACACAATGTAAGCATGCCTCCTAAAGTCATTGCTAACATGTTAGCTAACATCCACCAGGCATAGGGCAATGTCAGCTTTTATTTGTTCAGTGGTGCAAACAGGAAAAGTTAACTGAATATTATTATTAGCTCCCCTTGGTCTCCACCAACTCCTGAGGAAAAAAACTGACTGTGACACTGCTTTTAAGGTTACGCTGTCTATTTTGAAAGGGCCAATTACACACCCTTCCTATTGCATATGTTAAACTGACTCATTATGTCATAAAATGGATGCACTCGGCCTGCCATTGGTTAAGGATGCTTATGTTAGCAAACTGTAGATATTGCTCTGTGACTGACATTTCTCAGTCATTACAGTCCACTTCTTGTGCTTTTGTTATGCTACCTTATCCTTAAAGTGCCTCTGTCTTCCTCCAGTCACATTTACCATTTTTTTTTTAATATAACTTAAACATTTATAACATCTCTCGCTACGCTGAGCTCCAGAATCAATTGGAAATAACAGGAGGTGTCAGTATTTTGTCTTATACTGGCATGAGTCAGTATATAACACGTCAGTCACTCTCTTTTAGCCACATCAAGCTAAAACTATTTGACTTTGATACAGCAGCCCTCTGACAAAACCTGCCTTTGATTATAATGTTCAGTTTCTAAAAAGGTTGGCTCATCGGAGGTGTCGTACCAAAGTTAACAGCTGCAAACAGGATAAAAGTTTCAGATAAAAGTTTTACATGCTCAGGGTGAGACGTGCTTAGAAAATATGACAACTTGTTGAAGTTAAACACTTCAGCGGCTCACTAGCTCAACCTAGAACTCGATATATTCTTATAATAGTCAAAATATCTTAAACAAAACTTTGTGGTGAGTGTTATTTTGAATATTTTGAATGCAATTTCTCTCCTAACTAGTCAGTTTTTACATTTCCGTCAACAGGAATAACTTTATTCAAACGTTATGTTTTTATCTGTCGTGAGATCAGACCGTTCACAGCATGATATGTGATTTTAGCTAATCTCACAATAATAACGTCTGGCTCTCATTCAAGTGGGGAAATTCTTCTCACTGTTTCTTGGACAGTAAGGTCAGTGTTCAGCTTTATAATAACAAGAGTGGAGCCAATATAATTAGGTTTTTTTTTTTTTTTTTTTTTTTGCTCAGGAGATAAAATTTGCTTGAGGGGCTTAAACCCAGTTAGTCTAGTTTTTTTAAATGACCCTGCTGAGACACATCATTCAGTCACGACACGTATGAAGGTTTGTAGTGAAACTTAGAAAAGAAAAAAACAAAACAAATACTTTGCTTAGGACTTTATTCTCTTTATGTTCCTGAATTGTCTATTCAGTATATTCAGGGAACAGAAACGCTGCATGTGACCTCTGAATATATTAGATATGAAACTATAACATGGTTGAGCATAAATAAGACAAAAGGGAATATGTCCATTTGTGTCAAAGCAGAACAAGCTGTAGTTCTCTCTGCTGCAGGACAATATGATGGGGAACCCACACCTGGAGTTACTTCCTGCTCCATGCCAGGTAAATGACACTGAAACCACTGCAGCCCACCGCTCACTTCACTGCCTCTTCGGTGTGTGTGTGTGTGTTGGAGAGAAGTAGCAGTGTGTAGGTGTAATGGAGGATGTATCTCACCTTGTCCAAACGCGTCTCAAGTTCGCTCACATCACTTTGGACGACTTCGATATCCGCTCTGAAACAGAAGAATACGCTGTCACACACAGGATCTTTGTTTCAAAGGTCACAATAAATTCACTTTCCTGAGCACAGCAGCGCTAATACTCTAACTGTTGAGCACATATATACACAATAAATACACACATAAATTGATTGCTTGCATTTTTTTTTCTGCTAAAAGATACTGTAGTAGTCATACAACCCTGATTGTGTTGTTGGTTTTATGCTTGAATGAAGCTTACAGCTTTGATTCAGTATTCAGTGCTGTGATTCTGGACGCCACCTTCAAGTCATGTGCATATTTTTATACTAACTTCATTTTAACTTGGCTTGACATATCTGGTATTTTTCGCAACTTTGTGACTTTAAGCAGAGTTTAATTGGGCTTGCCAGCAGACAAAACCTCCAATCTTTATTACTCCGGAGCATCCAATTGTAAAAGTTTGGTTTTGAATACAAAGCTAGCCTCCTTCGGCAGCTTACATCTACACAAAAGTGCCTCAGACGTCTTGTGTGTGGTTAGTTTGTCGGTTATTGCTGTGACAGTCAGTATCTCCTTCTGCCTCTTGTCTCTACACATACCAGCAGCTCAACCATGTGGTTTCCGCTGCCTTCCACCAACAGTACAGAGACACAGAGAAAGAGAGAGATCGAGTAAGAAAAAAAAAAAAAAACTGAGTGGAGCAAGAAGAGAGAGGAGGGCCGAGGAACACAGTAACTGTTTGTGTTTCTGTGTTTGTTCGTGCAGGGATATTTGAATCAACGCCTGATGTCATGCCTTCTTGTAATATGACCAAATGACGAGTCAGCTAAGGAAAGAGGGAAGGATGAAAACAGGCCAGGAAGAGGAGGAGGGTGAAAAGATTCCTTCCTCAAAGAGACGCCTCCTTTTCTTTCCTCCCTTAATTAGTGTCACAGTTTTTGGAGACAGATGGTAACAGAGAAAAATGAAGACAGAGGTGAGGCAGAGTTTCCGCCGTGGCTCTCCCCACAGAAAACACATTTCCTGTCTCTCCTGTTGATCACCTCAGCACATCTCGCCTCACTTCCTGTTGCCCTCCCACCGCGCCGTTACCAAGCAACAGGAAGCAGAACATGTAAGTGGCCGTCCCGCAGTGTCGGTGCCGCTTTCTGTCCTCTGTTCTCCCTCATTCCAGGCTGTTTATCTTGTTTGACTGACTGTGTTTACATGTGTGATAAGTTGGGCCTCCTCTTTGCCACTTTCCCTTTCTGCTGTTCCTTCCCCCTGCTTCTCGGCCCTGACACGACACCTCACCACTGCAGCTGCCACAGCTAAAACTTTCCACCACTTTGCATGCAAGCATCAGGAATTTAAAAAAGGGGCAACAAAGAGAGAGTGAAGCCGGGGCCAGGACTAAAATATACCAAATCAGCCGGAGGAGACGACACAAGCCACTGTGCCTCAGGCAGGATGCCAGAAACTATAAGGGCACACCCAAATACTGTCAAATTCTCTCAAGCTGCTTGCAAAACCAAAAGAGTGGCACTTCCCTTTCACCTACAGTAGAAGCTGATTCTGTGTTGAAAGAGCTCTGATAGACGATGGCTGACGTGCTGTCCTCTCAGTTAGGAACTTTCATGAGCTGAACACAGACAATTGCATCTCTACGACTTTACGCGGTTCTACTTAAATATACTGAATTTCATTGCATTTCCGGGGTAAACACGAGCTGCCTGTGGTCCACTGACACATCAGACCTTATTAGAGATCAGCGTTTTCAGATCTGCCATCTTACATTTCTCATTCCTCTCATTTGACGGCCGAGCCATGACCTGACCTCAGACCCTGAGGGGCTGATGATGTTGAGCATCAGGGCATCAAAATAAAGTCAAAGCTTTTGGGCCACTGAAGCCAAATCACTGGAGACTTTTGAGCATGTTAAAGTGTCGAACATGAAACAGAGAGACTTTAGTGGGATGTCTGTTACTCAGCTGAGTGAGTGAAGTGAAAAGGGTGAAACTCTTACCTGAAGCGTGGGGAGTCTTTCAAACACTCCTCAAAGTCCAGCTTGACTGTCATCCCTCCGTTTGACCACACACACACTGCTGAAACTCTTCAAATCGGCTGGAAAGACTAAAAGTTCTCGGGTTGGACGTCGGCAGCCTGGATCGTCCTTCTTACACCGGTGTCTCTGGTAATCCCGCACATCTCCGTTTATGAATGAACGCAGATGCCAGATTGCTTTATGCCCATCCTGTCCGTCAAATCGAGCTCGAGACAGGATGCGGCTGAGAGCACGAGGCTTGCGATGAAGGAAAAATCTCAGAGTTGTCCGGTAATCCCGGAGGAATCAGACGAAATAAAGAGTCGGCCAGAGGATCGGATGTGAAGTTATTCCCACTGGTCTCTGCTGGAGTGATACTCTGTGTCTCTCTCTCTCTCTCTCTCTCTCTCTCTCCGCTCACAAGGTCCAACCCCCCCTACACACACACACACACACGCACGCACACTACTTCCGGGTTTCGAACTACAGCAGAGTGTGCTTATTTCTATGATAATATTAGTCAATAATAACCTGCAGGGAAGCTGCCTACCCGGTCTCGTCGTGTAGAAATGAGACGTGAATGACCTTTAATTTGATATCAGCTGTCCATGTGGAGACAGTTCGGTCCCTCCAGCTGCTGT
The DNA here is from genome assembly GCF_900963305.1 of Echeneis naucrates. Taxonomy (NCBI): domain Eukaryota; kingdom Metazoa; phylum Chordata; class Actinopteri; order Carangiformes; family Echeneidae; genus Echeneis; species Echeneis naucrates. The sequence goes on along the minus strand of NC_042528.1, from coordinate 5,358,085 downwards.
TGGTGTATTCCACTCATCCGTGAGCTTCACATGCTCAGGACTGGGTGTGTATTCTTGTCTGACAACATTGGCTGTTTTGTTTTTTCTTGCCCTTTTCTCTTTGGATGCCACTGTCAGACCTCCACTGCAAACAAATACCGCGTATGAAATATTAGGTTAAAGAAAGAAAAGAGTAAACGACAGTAGATGAACTTCTAAATAATAAAAACAATCCAGAATTGTCTGAAGCAGTCTAAATTATATAACAGAATCGAAATAATTTTATTAAAATAAATGTAAAAATTGGTGTGTTAAAATACAAATTAGAAAACTCTTTCAGAGTCTATAAAGTTATAAAATAACAGTTAAAATGTTAAAATATGCTGAAATATAGGGTCAAACTGTGGCTAAGTGTGATATATCAAGTCAAAATTACCCCTTACTTGGTACAAATGTCAAATTCCTCACTTATTTTGTTAAAAAATATCAGATATTACAGTATGAGACACAAAACTCTGAAGCCAACTTTATATTTTTCTCAGGCACTGCGAGCTTTCTATACTTCACAGGTGTCACAAAAACAAACTATTTGAGCCTGTTGGGCAACTGCAAATAAGCAACTACACTTTACTTTATCAGCAGCACAACAAGCTGGTGTAATCAGACAAGACTGAAGCCTGTGGTTGGACAGCCAGACAAAAAACAGACACGTTTAATTACAGTGGGGCAACACGGCTCTTTTTTTTTTCCTTGTTGGAATGCACAACAATAAAGCCCGCAGATCAATGAATGAATGAATGAATGAATCCATCCATCCATCTAATTATCTATTATCTATCTATCTGTCTGATGGTGTGTGCGGCCCCCCCTGCTGATCACACACAGTCACTACGGCCTTAAAGAAATACCTGCTGTGAAAGCAGCATGCCTGATGTGATGTCTGTCTTCCTTTATTTCGCTTCATGTTACATATGAGCCCAGAGCCGTGGTGCCTTCACTGACCTCTGCTGCTCTGACTGTTTCTGTGTCGTCCAGTGAGAGAAAACCTCACATATGTCTTCAGACGTCACGGAAAGGACGTAGGTGGGTCCCTGGTGTTGCTAAGTTGCCTCTTCAAAATAAATAGTCCGGAGATGTTCTCTCTCTGCCATTCAGTGATTCATAGTGTTATTTCACAGAAAAAAAAACAGGTTTAAAAAATGATATTATTAATTCAAGGGGTTGGCAAACAACTTTTTTATGAATTTTAATTTAAAAAAGAAACATGCTTTGCTGTTTCTTTTCCTTCTTCAGCTGTCATTAAACGAGTCCCTTCAAATTATAATGATGATGATGATGATGATGATGATGATGGTAATAATATAAAGAATATATATAAGATATCATATATAATATATATATATTCTTATATATAAAGAAGAAATCAAACGGTTATCGGACGATGTCAAACTTGGCTGGTCGACAGGTTCTTATTTGTCTCTGACAGGAGATCCCCTACGAATCTGTCCAATTGTCAAGTCAGACAATGTTCACTATATCACATCCGGTGGTTTTTAAGAGTAATAGCCCTGCTTGTATAATTGGCCTGTTTAAAATCCAGTGGAGCTGTTTAAATAAAATAAGTCCCTTTTGTTACCACTTAGATAAGAGACACATTTGTTTAGGAATGTGCACCAAACGGACTGGAGTGCTTCTACAATAGTAAAGGTATCAGAGGCAGAGTGTGGTGATAATCTGGTGATGTAGGGGTTAAAGTGCTGAATAAATAGTTCAGGTCCAGCCAAAGACCTTTGATAAATGTTATTATTTACCCTTCCCCCCTCCGTTCCTGACATCTCTCCACCGTCAGGTTGTATTGTTTATTTAAAAGAAATAGATTTTAACACAGTTATTCTCCTGACAGTGATTGTAAGAGCAATTTGGGCTTATTTTATTGAAATTAAAAAGTGTGACAGATGATATGGGTTCTTTAATATTTCTTTACCTTGACCATCCTTTAAAGTAAAACTGCACAATGCACAAAGATAGAGTTCATTTGAAAACCCCAAACACATATTCTCTTTCATCTGGGTCAGGTCTGTAGAAATCATGAGTCGTTAGTAAGAGACTTTATTTCAGATTTGATATAGCATAAATTAGGTTCCTCTGATTACAAACAGCCCTGTATTTCAGTAAATGCATCGATCCAACCACCATATTATCTCAACACAGGCTCTATCATCAGCAGGTGAAAGTTTATGTTTAAAAACTTTAAAACCAAACGACATAAAGGCCTCAAAATGCTCCAAGTGTGGAAATACAAACACCTGCAACCTCCAACAGAACTGAGCAAGTCCACCTGAAGATTATAGGACATCATCAGAAATAAAGAAATAAAGAGTCACTGTGCAGAGATTGTTGAGTAAACAGCTTTATTTTTCTGATGAATTCAGCATCAGACTGAGATGACATGAAATGACACACAGAGAATAACCTGAAAGCAGCTGAATCACAGAATACACATGGAAAATACCTTGACCTACTAACAGTTTTGATGAAATAACCAGCAGTTATATGGCAGCATTTTTTTTTTTTTTTAAAGAAACAGGCAAATGAGAAGTGGAGTTGTTGTTGTTGCGCTAGGGCGTGGCTTTTACTGTGAAGGGAACCTGCGGCGGTTCCGGTTCGGCAGCAGCTGGCTGGGTCTGCCTTGACGCGCCTCTCCTCTGTGTGCGGCCGTGCGTCGGAGCGGAGCCGCATAAAAGCGCTTCCATGACGCGGGCGTGAGCGGCGCGTTACCGGCCTCACACCGAGCCCCGTCGGCCGGTCGCACCGGAGAGAGAGAGAGAGTAAAATGTCGAACCGAAAACACCGGGACAACCAGGAGATCTGCGCCCGCAAGGTCCGGGAGCTGGCCCAGTCCGGAGTAAACAAACACTGCTTCGAGTGCAACCAGCCCGGGGTGACTTACACCGACATCACGGTGGGCAGCTTCGTCTGCACGTCGTGCTCCGGAATGCTGTGAGTAACAAACAAACCCTCCCCCCTCCACAGGCCGGCCCTGCGGGGCTTATTTATTTGTTTACCGCACATTTTGGCACCAGCGTGGAGCAGTCGGACGGACCGTGATGGAGTTAAAAAAAAAAAAAAAAAAAAAAGAAAAAGTAAAGGCCTGAGATTAGACCGGGGCCAGACTGACAGCGTGTTGTGTTATTTTTCCGCCTATAAAGGGGGTGTTGGCGTGGTGCAACAGCCCCGGTTGTGTACACACATTAATTTACGCAGTGTCTGTCTACCTCTCTCTCCCCTCTCTCCCTCTCATGCGTGTCTCCCAGCAGCTCCATAAGCGACAGACCTCTAGTTGGTCATTTTCCAGCTCTGAGTTACGTTTCATTTCGTCATGGTGCAGGTTTGACACTACCTCTCTCTCTCTCTCTCTCTCTCTCTCTCTCTCTCTCTCTCTCTCTCTCTCTCTCTCTCTCCGTCCAGGCTCCTCTCCGGTGTGTGGGCGTGGACATGTGTGTGTGTGTGTGCGTGTGCTGTCACATTTTGTTCTGCATGTTCAGCCTAGTCCCAACACTCCCCCGGAAGACCGTTTCAGCACTTTAAGTGAGCGTTATTGGGCAATCTGGCACACCTAGACCCGTTTCCCACTTTGTGTCCCCAGCATGAATCGGAAACAATAACCCCCCCCCCTCTCTCCAAAAACCCAAAGCAGATTGGTTCTGGTTGCTCCAAACATCACTCAGCGGAGTGTGGCACCTTTTTTCACAACACAGTCACGTGTGTAGTACTTCCTCCTCCACCTGTTCTGCCCCACTGTTGTCTCAGAGACCAGAAGAGACGCAGCTTTCATCTTTTTTCTCTGTGTGGTTTTTGCTCTGAATCTCGCTCTCTCCATCTCTCCTTCCGTGTCCCAGGAGAGGCCTCAACCCGCCTCATAGAGTCAAGTCTATCTCCATGACAACCTTCTCCCAACAGGAAGTTGAATTCCTCCAGAACCATGGCAACGAGGTGAGTGATGTCCCACCTGGGGCTTTAGGTGGACGGAGGACTTATTCACAAGTAAGAGGTCGTCCAAGGTCACGGTGTTTACCAGTCTGAGTCCAATCTTAAAACCAACGTGTCTCTTGATATGAAATATGAAATGTCCGTCATGATGACCCGTTGAACCAGCCTCTGTGGTCGAGCTGTTTTTGGGAGGAATGTTAGTTCTGGACTCGCAGACTTCCAAGAAGCAAAATGACCTGCAGTGTTTGTTCTGACCAAACCACAGTCTATTTCTCTGCTGGGTGTTTGTGGGTCCAAACTTTGTTTTGTTTTTTTTTTTTTTTTAAAGTAGTACACCCATTAAGATTTGTTTTCTGTTCAAGTACACATTTTAATTCAGATAAGTAAATCTTGTTTAAAGGATCCTTATCAGATTATCTCCCCTTTGATTAAATAATGTGTTGATGTATAAAAATAACGACAGGCAGACGAAAGCTTACAGTGAAATTTCAGTACTGGTTAACTAAGTGGTTGTTGTTTTTCAAGTAAGAGTTTGGTCATAAAATATGAGATTACGCAAGATTGAGATAAAAAAAACAAAAACAAAACAACTACCATAACCATGCAGCAAAATCCAGAAATCCTGCTCAATAAATCCATTATAACTCAAACTAAATTTACGTTGGCATGACAACCAGTAACACTTGGTCTTCATGTGGAACATTTGTCACCCTTTGTAATATTCACATTTTTATTTTTATCGAGTATTTCTTCAGTTTGAAAGCTTAAATGTAAAATATACTAAAGTGTGAGCTGCCTTAATGTGGTGATATGGTGAAACTGAGGCCCCAATACCCCCCCCCCCCATTCTGGGAGCCACTGGTGTGGGCAGCTTATATCACACATGTAAAAGGTGAAGTGTTTCAGGCTGTTGAGAGCTGTCTGTTTTTATTAGCTCGCTGTTGGCCAGGATATGCGCCTTTGTGAGTCAAGTATAATGTGAGGCGAGGTAGAGGTGTGTATCATCCAGCATTGACTCCTTGTCCTCCTCTGAGGAGCGATCCAGCCAATCATTTGCAGGCAGTAATATTTGCAGGGCTGTAAATTGAATCACCGATGACAATAAAAAAAAAGTTATTGTGGTTTGATTTTACGCTCCAGCAATTAGACACAGTCGGGCCCTTCTCATGCTGCATGACCTGCCAAAGCCGTCTGATTTTGAGTGTTTGTTTGTTTGTTTGTTTTCTGCAAAATGTGTGTGTTCAGGTTGGGAGGAGGACTTGGCTGTGTGTGTTTGACCCAAAGACAGACGGCTGCTCCGACATGAAGGACTCCCAGAAGTTCAAAGAGTTCCTCCAGGACAAATACGAAAAGAAAAAATGGTGAGGATTTTTCATTTCAAGTACTTCAGATTAACTTTCTGTCTGTTGATTAAGGGATTGCATGTAATGCTTTCAGGTCTTGAAGTGAAAGGGTATGAAAGGGCAAAATTAGATTCCAACATCCAACAGTGATGTTTGTTCCAAAATTAGACACCCACAGATGGAGATGGAGACTCCTACTCAAGAAAATTTCTTTCAGCGCGTGGATGAAAAAAATAGATCCTGTTTTGGTTTAGCTTCGAGCTGTTGAAATGTTCTTAGCAGAGATATTTGTTAAACAGAGTATTTATTGTGCCATGTCTATTTGCAGGCATTTTTCCAAAAGTAAGAACAGGAGGGATGTGGAGGGTCCTTGGAGCCCAGGGGTCCAGGCTGTGCCCCCGTCCCACGGTCCCCTAGCGAGCCAGGCCCCCACTCATAACATGCCTCCCAACGCCAGATCTGCAAGGCCACTGGTAAGAGGCCTAACGTAGGCGGGTGTGGTTGAGAAATAGGATGTGAAAGATACAGGTAGTTCAAAAAGTGCCAGAAAAGAAAACAATAGCAGGTAAAGGAACAACCTGGTTTCACTTCCACACTGCAGCAGAGACACAGACTGACGGGTTGGACATTGAGAGGACCAGGTAATCCCGACATCAAAGCTGCTGCTTATAAATTATTGAGAAAGCATGAAACAGAGTCATTTCGTCATCCTTTGTATCTCTCTTTCCACCTGTCATCTTTTTCTTCTTCTCTCCTTATCCCGTGTCATCTAGTCTCAGTCCCAGCTGCCGTCGTGGGACCGAGCGCCTGTGATCTCGCCTGCTGACATGCGGACTGACGTGTTCACCGCTCGGCCATCGCGCTCCCAGAGCTTCAGAGACCCCCCACTGAAAGGTCAGCGGCTGGTCTTTGTTTGATGGGTGGATATATTTTTGGATGAATGCGATCGATTTCTTCACTTTTTTGTCCTCTGTCTCTGCGATACAGATCCCACCCTGTGTGGGATAGAACGTCAGCGGCCAGGCTCTCTGTCGTCAGCCATAGGAGCTCAGAGCCACGCCCCTTCGTTCCCCGCCCTCCCACGACCATCAGGTGTGTCCGCCGCTGGATAATTTGGCTTCTTTCCTCTCTGACTCCAGTAAAACAATATATTTATGATTAATTTCAGCTCAGACAGACCTTCACACTGCCACATTAACCAATAAATATTCTTAAATAAATGATACAATTATATATCAATACACATCCAGATTTCCACAGAATCTTGATTAGCTCTCCGGTCGGGGTCTGGGTGGTGTGTGTGAGTTTGGACAGGCCTCAGCCTCAGCAGGACAAGTGATAAGTCAATATATGTCCTCTTAGATTATATACATTTATATATAATATAAATAATCTGCTGACAAAACACTGTTAATCTCCGGTTTAAGTAGTTGTTTGAAATAGAAATAATTGAGCAGGACAGTTTTATAGCGGTGTTCGATTTTATGCGGTGATGATTCAACTTGTTGGATTAAAAAAAAAAAAAAAACAGACTTGATGTTCTGGTTATTTTAACCTTAAAGCCACTCTGATGTATGTAGAGTAAACATGAAGTCACATCCAGCAGCTGGTTATGTTTAGTTTAACAGGAAGCCCTGGCACGGGGAAATAACCAGCACGGTAAGAAAACCTGCATTGGCTATGAAACATTATAAACAGCAGTTTGTACTTTTAGTGTCCACAACATCACATAATATGTGACAAAAAACATAAATTGTCATGAAAATATTAGTTACGTAATCCACTTAAATCGTGGACTAACATGTAGTTTAGCTCTGCACCGTCATTATAACACTAAACGTGTATTAATCCCAACTGAAAATAGTCCCCAGCAAATGCACCCTTTCTGCTCTGTTAGAGTATTACTTGGTGGAAACTACCTTGACACACACTGTTTTCAGGATATGAAAATGAAACTAAATACTGATGATAAGATTTCCACTCTCTGTGACACAAAGCCCTTTGTTTTTACTGAGTATACAGACCACAAAGTACACAGACCACCACTGTGATGGCTTTGTTTTGGCCGTGGGATTTATTAATAACAGAAGCCAAATGTCTTTAAGCAGCTTTCATCCATTCTCTGGCAGTAAACGGGAAAATGACAGTTAGACGAGGCCTCAACTGTAGTAGCCTGACTGATGCATGTTAATGATGAAGCTTTAGTTCTATTTTTAAATCCGGTTCTTCTACCTATTTTATCTTGATATGGTCGAAGAGTGACGATATGATCATACGGATTATTTTATCAATGTGCACTTCACGCCCTTTACTGCTCTTTTCTTTGAGCCGTACTCCAAAATAAATTGCCAAAGAGAAGTGTCAGTGTGTTGTGCGGTAGGATATTTTCATCGCCCTTCTGTGATGATGGGGTCCACGCAGGACCAATGTGGGGAAAATAGAAGAGTCGTCGTTTTCAGCATGACAGGGTGATTCACCACATTAGTTGGGTTTAATATAGAGCATGCCATCATCTTAATATACTGGTTTGCCTTTTGCAATTACCAAAATTCAACAGACTGCTGAGCTGGCCACAGCTGGCAGCAAGTATATCAGTTTCAAAATGATGTCAGTGACACTTTCTCCCCCCTTTTTGTTCCCTGCTCCCTCTATTTAACCCTCTTTCTTTTCTGTCTCTGTCTATCTTCTCTCACTCTCCTCTCTCCCCCAACCTCATAGCCAGTAGCTCTTTCAAAAACCACTTCACTTTAGGTAAGACACAGCATCTGAGTGTGCGCTGAATGCCTGCGATCAATAACTTTCTTCACGCTCTGTCATTTAGAATAGCTGGCCGAGCTGTGCTGTGCTGATGCCAACAATGCCTGGCATGCGTGTATATATGACTTTATTTCAGAGCAGTTTGAGAGGAGAGAGGACTCCACATTCATTTAGCCATCCAAGTCACGGCCGGCCAGCGTCACATGCTGCAACCGGGCCTGATACTTTTCTTCAGCAGTCAGGCTTCTCACTTGGAAGCTCAGATCTGAAGGCTGAGAGGGTCAAGGAGACACACGCACACACACGCTTCCCCAGAGGAAGAAGAACAAGTTTAAAGTAACGCTATTTTTGGGACATAGCTGCTTCTGCCCCCGGTCTGCACAGGGATGCTGATATTTCGCTCTAGGTTGGTGTTGAAGCACTTAAAAACTATGTAGGACACAGCTGGAGCCTCACAACATGTGCTGTTTTAACATCACAAACAGGTATTTTAGGAAGCTCAGGTATGTCCCCAGAGACGGGCAGTTATCTCCAGACTCTCCTGGAGTGTGTCATAGTTTCCCAGAAACATGCAGCTTTGCTCTTGCATGCTTTACATCTGCAGATAATCTGTATAATGTCAAGTCTAGTCTGGTCTGTGTCTCTGGTTTGTTTCCTGACAGAGGAAAACATGCTGTGTTTGTATTTGAGTCCCCATGCTAACATTACTAACATGCCTGTGGCTAATGTTTGTGGAAAGCTTGCTACATAGACAGATGTTAATCATAATTTCCTGCCTTTGTTGCTGTCGAACAATTGTACTTTTTCCTTTTGTTTGAAGCTTTGAAAATTTTCCAAGACCTTGTTGGCTCACTGCTCTGCCTTGTTACTGTTTGTCGAAGCTGAACTGTGATGACAGTAAATGCTACTTGATGTCAAGCTTGTCTTTCACAAGCCTCAGCATGTGAACGCAGCATGAGATCGTTTGCTCTTACAGGTTGTTTTATGTGGCCTGATTCTCTTTTTAACATACGGTATGTGTATATATAATATATTTTCAAAATTAGTAAAAAAGTGCAGATCGCACTGATTTCCAGGAATTGACGAGGAACTTCTATATCTTCAACAATATCCCTCACTTTGTTTATACCTTTTAAAAAAAACTAAACAAAAATGAACAACAGTTAGTGGCTGCTCTGGAGCTTTTGATTTTATCCCAGCAACCCTCTCGGCCATTTGGAGTTTAGTTGTACAAATATGGCGGGCCAAGGCTCCAGGTTAAAAACTCAATGGAGCCTGTTGTGCAATTGTTATGTTGACTGTTGTGAGTGAACTTTAAACCTCAGATATTTTGCCAAATAAAAGAAATGTCACTAAAAGGCTCGGTGAAAATATAGGAGCAAATATAAAAGTGAAAAGTCAGTAAGCTGGTGAAGATCATGTGACGGAGCAGCCACTAAACTCAGCCTCCAGGAGGATTTTTGTGATAAGGCTCTTATTGAGATGGTTGATCCATTTAGTCGCCGTTCTGGAGCTTTTGACCATATGCCATGATCATCTTTAGCAGATGGAGTTGTTACATTTTCTTACATTTTCTTGGCAAACTGTCCACTGGTGATGGAAAGTTGCAGAGACTGTTACTAAATGGACCTTTATTGTACATTTGCCTCTTTGGATTGGTATCAATGCAAATGCAGTGAAAGGTGAAAATGTTCGCCTTTTCAACATTTGAAATATGATCAAGTGAATTTTCATTCAACTGCTCAGTCACAGGCATTTGTAAGCCTGCTCTTTCTCTTTTTGCTCAGCCCTTTTAAATGCAGCTGTAAAGCCTGTCAGTGTCGATCTGCTGCTTTGTACTGAGTCTCAGTCTTGCTCTCTTGCTTTCAGGTCGCACAGTATCGGCCTCGGGGGCCGCCGGTCCCTTTAGAGCCTTTCCTAAGTCTCTAAGCGTGGACTTTGGAGGTCTAAGCCATCCTCAGCCACAGCCCCTACCCCAGTCTCTGTCACAGCAGCAGCAGCAGCAGCAGCAGCGGTCTGCCAGCGTCGGACAGACAACACCCCCGGTGAGCAGCTCCAACGCCCAGGACAGGTATGCTGCTGTGTCACAGCTTGACAGCGTCTTCTCTGAAACATCATCGGCGACAGGTAGGAAACTGTAACATGATGTGTTTAATGTTCATGTTACCAAATGTGAAAGTGTGTCTGCCTAAACCAGCTACAGCAGTAAAATGCTTTATTACTACATTTGATTGTCTGTTTCAACAATTTCACAACACATTAAATATTGTTAGATCAGCCATAAGGCCCATTATCTGCAGCTACTCAACTGGATTTAATGGCACAGTTGTTTCGTATAGTTTGATCATTTTTACATGTATTGCTACTTTTGCTTAACTGAAGTACCTGAATGGCACCATGGTGCAATAGACAGATATAGAGGCAGAGGCAGTGTTCCAGTGTGCATGTGATATAGATTGTAATGGCCGGCTCAGCTACGTTGCATAACACACTTACTCCAAATGCCAAGTCTTTTAGCAGCTGAATTATCCCCATTGTGTTTGCTCTGGATCCTGCAGAACCCTACTCAAGACAAAGTGTTGACTCCTTTTAAAATCAGCGTTATTTGTCTAATAACCAAGATGCATAGGGTTCATGTGAGAGCGCCTCAAGCTTTCTACAAGAAGCTTTGTTGTGTTCCTCCTTCATCACATCCTCCCCTGCCTGGCAGAGCCAGGAGGTTATTGATTTTCTGCCCCAGCTCCCCTTGATTCATACCAAGCCGAACACAGACCATATTTTATTCAGTGTGTTTGTAGCGCTTTTGTTTTCTGATGACTTACACACATCAGTTTAACAGTTTGAATTTTTTTGTGAGATATTTACTCCCACTTCAACACATTAGCAGCACCTGATTTCTTAAATTAGTGCTCATTAGAGCCGGGGCTGATGTCTGGTCTGTGTGAAATGCTTGTTTGCAGCGCCCCCTGGTGGCCCTCCACAGTACAGTGCCCTCTTTGGCAGCAGGCTTTCATCCAGCTCAACTCCTGCCAGGTTGGGAAAAAAAAATCTCATCTTGTCAAATCAGCTTTTGTTTCACTTGGCAGCGCTTTAAATTTCCTGTGTGTGGAGCCCTTTACGGGTCATTTTCTGATCGATCTTCCATTTTTCTACTTTTCCCCCAGTTCCCCTGGTGTCGATACAGTTTCCAGCTCTCAAACCTTTGCAAGTAGGTACCAAGCTTGCACATCATTGATCCTTCTTGCTGGCCTGCACTGTATTGATACGCAGCTCCTTCATCTTTTAGAGCCACCTAACACCCGTAATTAGGATGCATCTGTGTGACTCAGAGCAGTGTTGGTTTGAATAGTCAGGAATTTACCCTGTTAACCTCACACACTGTGAATTATCTCCCCCTCTGTGTCTCAGATTTCCCCAACCCGTTCAGTTCCAGTTCCAGTTCCAGCTCTGCCTCCCAGCAGCCTGTTGCCCTCTCCCCCAGTAACCCCTTCAGCAATGCCTCAGGAGGTGAGTCTTGCCCCTTCAGACTGTTTTAAGTCAGAAGAATAATGTACATTCTGTTATGTTTATTTGGTCTTCAAGTAGGAATTTTTGGGACGAGTTCCAAAGAAACTGCTTCAAAATAGTTCATTAATTCCTATAGCCGATTGTCATTGTTTTTCTAGTTCATTCATTCATTCGTTGATCTTTTACCACCTATCCGTTTCTGGGTCCGGGTGCTTGAGCCAGTCCCAGTTTATTATGGGCCAGCATGGGGTACGCCCTGGACAGATCAGACAGACAGACTCACACTCATACTCAGACCTATGAACAATTTAGAGTCACCAGTTAACCCAAACATGCATGTCTCTGGACACAAGCACGGAGAGAACATGAAAACTTGACACAGAAAGGGTATCAAACCTGGGAACAGAACCTGCGACCTTCTTGTTGTGGGGCAACAGCGCTAACCACTACACCACAATGCTTCCCCTCAGTGTCCAGCCAATTTAGTTTAATTATTCAGCTATGTTATATGTGGCTGTATTCGTCAGGTAGCTCATTATTCCTCTGCAGAATATGTAAGAGCCACTTTTCTGTCAGTTTCATTTTTGAAATACAGCCAACAACAGTTTCATTGTCTGTCTGTCTGTCTGCCGTTCTTTCTTTTTCTTTCTTTCGTCAGGTGACTCCAGTCCGTTTGTCACCTCACCCACCTCTGTGTTCCCGCCGTCTGCCTCCTTCCCAGCACCTTCCAACCAGAATGCATTTACTCACGAGTCAGCCAGCAGCCAGGAAGCCAACGGTAATGTTTATTTTATTTTGTGTTGTATATATTTTTGTTATAGTGGGGCTTTATCATTTGTCATGCATATATGGCCGTTCACGACGTCAAAAAGATGTCAAAATAATCATCCATCCACAAGGACCCACCATAGTTTATTAAGAAATAAGAATATGAAAAATATGACCCATAATTCATTGCCTGATCCAAAATAAACTTCTGTCACACAACAAGGGACGCGTTTGATCTTCAAGGAAATAATTAACAGGAAACAGTCTACCTGTAGCTGCTACAGCTGAAGAAAACGCATAGAGATCTGATTGTATGTGTAATTATTATTTTTTTTATGAGAAAACATTTTAAATACTTTGGTTTGTAACAAAAAATCATTGCGGATGTTGAACAGAAGGAAGAGTTTGTACTGAGCCGCACAGACATTACACTGGAATCTGCTCTGAAGGATGAAAAATAAAGAGAATTGTGTTCATAGATTGAAGGTGAAAATGAAAACCTGCACACGTTCTGTAGCATTGGCTGCCTCTGTGACACCGACTGTATGTGCGTTGACTGCAGATCAAACACAGAGAGGCTGCAAATGTTTCATTATTTCAAAAGTGACCCGCAGCAACAGTCCAGGAATACCAATTCATACAGCCAGTGCTGAGCTGCTGCTGCTGCTGCTGCTGCTGGCGCTTGTTCTTATCCGGGGTTTCTGGTTTCAGTGCCGTCTCTGCGCCACATGTTATTTTCTGTCATGTCATGTGTGCATCACGTTGCAGGTTTTGCCTCCTTCCCTGTGTCCGACTCTCAGCCCAAAGTCCCTCGGCCAATGTCGGTGAATCCATTTACTGTGAGTTCACGTTCACTGCCTGGCAATTGAGTGCACTAGAGGGGATAAAGAGAAAAGGGGTGGGGGGCTAATTGGTATTTTTTCCAAGTTCTCCTTTTCTGCTACAGGAAGTGTAGTAAAAGGCCTTGCTGCTCATTCTCACCCCGTGTCTCTTGTCTTTCAGGGAAATGTTTACCCCAGTCGAGGGACATCGCGAAATCCTTTCATCTGATACCCCCCCACCTTCTCGCTCTCCTTGCTTCTCCCACCCATCCATCTCTGGGAACTGAGGGAGAAGTGAACTTGAGGAGTTGCTGCCATTTGAAAGCCTCCGAAGTATTTTCACCCTCTGAGGGAGGGTGTGTGTGTCTCTGTGGAACACCCCCCCTCCCCCTCCCCTCTCCCTTTTCTGTGTTTACGTGTTTGTGGAGGAAAAAAAAATGTGTGAATGTAATTATGAAATTTGTGTATGTATGAGAGTTTTGGCTTGCTGTCTTTGTACCACAAGACAAATGTCAAATGGTGTTTGTGTGCCAGTAGACGCCACCTCAGGGCTCTGTGGGAGTCACGAGTAAAAGACACCTCTATGATTTTTGCAGAAACACACACTTACTTACACACACACATATTACAGAAATGTTACTGCTGCTGCTATTAAGCTTTCATCTCCTGCTGAAAAGTGCAAAAAAAAAAAAAAGAAAAGGATAAAAAAATCTCAGCCCACCAGTGAACACCTCAGTGTTGTCTTCTGCTTTAAAAAATTTTTCAAGTCTCTCATTCGTCCAGAGGAAAGGCCTGCTGGGACTCTGACGCTGCATTATGAGTTTCTGCAGATGGTTAAAGACGCCTTAACAGTCTCCTGATGCATGTGAATAGCATCGAAAAATAAGACAGGCTTTCCTCTATAATGGGTGCGTGGAAAATGTCTGCATTCGTCACTGTTTTGTGTCAGGTTCCCTTTGAAGGATAATCTATGTTTCCCACTCTCAGGCTGCATGCGCTTAGAGGGCTAAAAGGAGATGCTACTGAATGTAAAAGCAATTTCAGAATAACTTGCGTATGTAAATGTGTATGATGACTTCATTGCTTCATGTACCGGACCAAAATGTTCTCTCACAGTTTTTTCGGTTGACATTGGAAATTTAATTTCCCTTATTTTGCCCAAAAAAGAAAGGCAGAAAAAAGATTCATGTAACAACGTCTTTGTAATTACCAGTATTCATGTTCATAAAATCAGTTTGTTGCTTCTTAAGTCAGCTTGTGTCTGGGTGTTCCTTTCTCATTTATATGGAAATATGTTGAAATAATCTCATAAACAAATACAAGCGTAAAATGGAATTGAGAGTAATAATAGAAACTTGTTTTTAAAGGCTGTAATGCGCAATTGTAACAGGAGGGGGCACCTGGCATCCACTTTTCTTTGACCTCATGCACAAGGTTACTTTTGGATGCATGTTGCATAACTGCATCCATACTGCATAAGCATACAGGGCAAACATAGAATCCCCTAAAAGCCAGAATGACTAATATCAGACCAGTGTGAATCATTTATTGTGGTCTTAATCTCAGCACATTAGTAATCCCTGTTTCTCTTTTGAGATTTATCACAGTGAGGGATCGAGGTTTTCTCAGCCAGTCTAGACAGATAAAAACACTGTGTACCGACAGTCTGAGTGGGAGCAATAACATGTCTCAAAATAGATTGTCCAATTATAGAAAAATTAATCTGCTGTTTTTCAGATATTTGCCCGAAAACACAATTGAAGTAACTGATCTTTGATTGTTTTTTATACATACATATGTTAATATAACATATCACTGTATTGATTAATGATAGCATTTAGTGAATGTATCGGTTGCATAATGCCCAGAGTGTTGGAAGAAAAAAAAAAAAAAAATCGCGTTTATATGAGCACATTACTACGGGACTGAAGGGGATTTTCACAATAAATAGAACAGGATGGACTCATGGAAGCGCCAACACTGAAATCTTACTCCAAGCAAACTGGAGCTGCCGCTGCGTTCAGGTGCTGTGGGAAGTCCTAAAGTTAGAGTGGAATGAACCACGGACAAACTGATCCTCTGTTATTTTATTCTTAAACTTGAATTTTGCTCTCTGCAGTGATCAAGTATTCCTGCAGAAAAAAATGGCAGTTTTCATTCTGCAGCTCTGTCACTGTGTACTAACAAATGCTAACGTTGCAAATATGCAGACTATTTACAGTGTTCTCGTAATCCAGATCAATTTCTAGTTCGGATTTAAGGCATTTGTTTTGTTTGTTTTATATTAACTTGTATCAATAAAATGGTCTATCACGACAAAGCAGCGTGGGGATGCGCACACACACACACACACACACACAAAAAGTTGACTTGCATGTCGGGATGTCCGATGTCCGAGCTATGTCCGGGTCATGAACGCACCTTGCTCCTAGTACTAGTACCCCGGTGAGTGACAGTCCCGGTCCACGGTAGCTGCTCCGCTGCTCTCCGCGCCGCAGCCACAGACCAGGGCAGGGTGGGGGCCACGGAGGGGGGGGCACCGGGACTCTGTGATGTGCGGTGGACTGGATTAAACCGCTCAGCATCAGCCGCGGTCGTGTGGAGTGGACGGAGCTCCGCGCTGAGCTCCGCCGCATGTGCTCGTCCGTGTGCGCCTGGGAAACAACAACCGAGGGGAGAGAGGCGGAAACTTCACCGGAGCCGCAGCCGCCAATAAAAACCCCGGGCTCGGGTTTTACCTCCGGGACTCGCAGTCGCCTGCAAGCCGACCTCTGCCTCCCCTCTCACATGCCTGCGTTGATGGGGGAGAGAGAGAGAGAGGGGAGCGGAGCCGGGGGATGTTTGAATTGAACCTCGCCAAACTTGCAGAAATACAAGAGAAATTGGAAAGTTGAGTGGGTGTTGCTTTTTTTTTTTTTGTTGTTGTTGTTGTTGTTTTGTTTTTGTTGAGGGAGTTAAGAGGACATAGCGGGTGTCATGGACAGCCAAGCTGGAGAGCCCCACAGCTGCGAGGACGTGCGGAAGAGCGGCTACCTCCGCAAGCAGAAGTCCATGCACCGGCGGTACTTCGTGCTCCGGGCCGCCTCGGAGCGCGGCCCGGCCCGCCTGGAGTACTATGAGAGCGAGAAGAAATTCCGCGGAAAGGCCCCCGTCCCGAAGAAAGCGGTGGCGCTGGAGACCTGCTTCAACATCAACAAGCGGGCCGACTCCAAGAACAAGCACATGATCGTGCTCTACACCCGAGCCGAGAGTTTCGCCATCGCCGCGGACAACGAGTCGGACCAGGACGACTGGTACCAGGCCATGGTGGACCTGCAGTGCAAAAGTAAGCAAAAGTCCGACACGCTCACATGCATGCACACACACACACACACACACTAGTTGGTGCACGAGGCTCCGCTCGCGAGGAGAAACGTGGCAGCGTCAAACGCACGGGGCATGTTCGAGCCCAGTGTTTTGGACGCTGTGCGGAGATTATTTAAAAACCATCACAGCCTGCCAAGAAGTTTACACAGCTGCTGTCTGGTTAGCTGCTTGTAACGATCGGGATTTCAGTCTCGGTGGTGTCCGCTTTTTTTTTTTTTTTTCTTTCCTTTTCTTAACTTTTAAAGCAGGTCGGGGTTATTTACAAACGTCCTCTGACAGGAGTGTCTGTGTGTAAACAGCAGCGCGGAGGAGCTCATCCTCCTCTCCGCTCCCTCTCACACTGCTGTCAGGATTTGGTCTGTGTGGGGCTTCAAGCTGTTGTATACTTCTCCTTCCCGAGTCGACTGCTCAAACACACCCTGGCCTCTTGTTTACTTTGCCTGCTCTGCTTTTTTCTGCTGACACTGCGATATTACATCAGGCATTGATCCCATAAGAGGAGAAGAAAGTGATGCAAAAGTAGTCAGGGGGAGAAGCCATTGATGTGTGTCTGAAGTCACTGAGCTTGCACAGGATTTGCTGCCTTATTGTGCAAATTGTCTCAAATGCCCCCCCACCCTCTCAAAAAAAAAATCACCCTTGTAGCTTTTTTTTTTTTTTTTCTTATATGGTGTCTATCAGCCACAGTGTAAACACAGCTGTTAGAGCAATAAGTGGTGAGCACAGCAACATCAAATCACCTGCTCACCCCCCCCACACCCACCGACCTACCTCCCTGAGAGAGGCCAGACGGGCCACAAGGGACACATGACGCAATCTTAGCAAACTAAGACTGGAGTTCAAGGCGCTTCTCTTACACATGACCTGCTGCTCTGTTACATAAAGCCAGCTGAAGGGTGATGGTGCAGACGTAAAGCACCTGAGGACAGAGAATGATGCCAGTCTGCGCTGATGCTGATACATCGTCTTTAATATTCCAGTTTTCATTTGGAACCACAGAGAGAAAGTTGTTTCAACAGATCTGTCTGATTTATAAGCCCCAGAAAGGTTGCAGGCTGCCAGTAGGTGCATTAGGGGAATCTAGCGTAACCCCCGCAGATTTGGAGTTGGTGTCAACATTCTGGCTCACACACACCCTTCTGTTGCCTTAGCACAACTGTGGCTGTGTGTTTGTGCGTGTGTGTGTACGAACACACTCTTCTTAAGTATTTCACGAGCTTCTGCGAGACAAGAAACTGAATAGACAGATGTTGGAGCAGACTCTCCAGCTCCGGGTCTAATAAGATGCTGACTTCGCCACCTTTTCCATGCTGACTTTTTTTTTTTTTTTTTTTTCTTCCCAAGCACACTTCCAACCAAAGGACACCTCAAGAGTGCAAACAAGCAGCTCTACAGTTGTTAAGTGTGTGTCTGTGAAGGTCAGATGTAGACAAGTCCTTGTTTGTCAGAGGCAGCAGCTCTGCAGGTGAAGGAACGCGATCTTCCAAAGGAATCTGCCATGCAGCCGCGTCCACCATTGTCGAAATTACAGGTCCTGCTTTGCAGAGCCGTGCTGCACTTTCTTGTCTCCTCTCCCTTTGTTGCTTCAAGTGTAGGGTTTCTACTGTAGATCACCATCACTGGCAATGACAAAAACAAACCCAACAACACACACACACAAAAACAGGGCAGCGGCTGCACTGCTGTGTAAACTCGCATGCTGGCAGGCATTTCCTTGTGGTATGTGCTGCAGTTCTCAGTTACTACTTGAACATAAAGGAAAAATGAGGCCACATAGACCCCCCCCCCCAAACACACACACACACACAGGGTCATGGGGGGTGGGGATTATGTGACAGAAAGAACAGGGGGGTTGTCAGGTTGTGGGGTAACAGCCAATTGCGATCTAAACCATCATGTGTGAAAGTTTGAAATCTCCACTGTGTGTCCACCTTGGACACACACATTGCCACTCCTCTGCGACTGTCAGCACACTGAAGTATGTGTCTTCCACTCGTCCCTGCGGACTGAGAGCAGGGCAGCACCGGGGGGGGGCACAGAGCCAAGAGATGCTGCACTATCCATCTCACATAGCTTACTTGGGACCACTCCCTGGATGTGATACCTGTGTAGCTGCTCACATCGCCGCTTTCATGCTCTGTCAGTTGCCGCGGGCGGTAGGCTTCTCAGCAGCATGCCTCAGCTGGAGGCTGTATCAAAGCTTTTTTCTTTTTTCTTTTTTACAGGTTGACTCTTTTTTAAATAATTTGAATCTGCAAAGCCAGACGTTCCCCAACCTACGGGATGGCAAACATGCATACAGTGCTGCTGTAAAGCACAGCTCGCTCCATCCTGTGCTTCAGGCCTGGGAAACTCACCTAAAGCAGCCCAGGACCAGTCCACTATCGCACAGCTTCCCGCTGGAGCCGGCAGTAATTGCACTAACACGAGCCAGCTGCCGTGCAGGGAGATATTAGGATCCTAGTTATTTATTCAGCTGAGTCCAGTAAGACCCTTTCGGCCAGCGAGTACAGTATCAGGCTTGAGGGCAGCTATTTGCTCAACTATTAGGAGTCAGTGGAGTGTGTAAAGGCTTAACCTAGATGAAACGGGTGGAGAAACGGCCCACGACTGCTAGTTTGCCAGGAATGGTGTCCTTCAGTTCAGACACCACCTCAGGAATTGTTGTTGACCTCAATAAAACAACACGGCAGAATCAAAAATTGGGCAAGGCGGCACCAAACAAGAGAGATGCATAATCTACAAACACACACAATGAATACGTAAATATACACAATGTGGATCAGCTACATGTTTAACAGCAGCAAAATAAAAACAAAATCAAGGATCAGATAAAGACTAACAAAGTCAAAATTGCCAACCGATCAAAAGCTTTTGTTTTTTTTAAAGGGGCCATTCATCCAAAATCATAATGATGTAACTTTTATTCTGGAAAAAAATAACTCAAGGTGATTCCAGCCAAACTTTCTCCCTGATGAAGGCCTTTTTAAGATGTGGTTAAAAGCTGAAGGAAAAAAGCCAGTTAGAGTTCCTTGAGTTCACTTCAGTTTTATTTTCGTGAGTTCAAGGTTTAGAATGACTCACATTTTTCCAATTCTTATATGTATTGATCAGTCATTTTATCACTACTCATCAGTTTGATGAGTAGTTTCAATTCAGTTCAATCCAAATTCATCCATCCAGCATATTTTAGTCAAGTTCTGATTTTCCCCGCTCTGTCATTTATGAATCCAGCTGAATATCTTTGGGTTGTGGGCTGTCAGTCGGACATTTTAAGGCCGCTACTGTTTACTGTACGTACAAGTTTCAACGAAGGTTTTGTTGTGACCTGAAAGGGGTGTAGACTTCTGTGCTGCACAGTAAATTGCCGTGGAATTCTGTTTTCCATGTTTAAAGCTCTGACATACAAAAAAAAAAAAGTGAATCACTGAAAAGCAACATCTGTTTTCAGATTTGATGACATGGTTATTGATGCTAATCCACAGACGTAGATGTGAACAGTTTTTCTTTCATTGTAAATCTGTTTTCAGTTGTGCCTGTGGATAATTGTGATGTTAATTTTGACGCTTAAAGTACCACAAAACACATGTATGATTGAAAACCAGACTCACTCTAAGCAGTGGCTAATATTTCCAGATCACTTTGAAGGGAAAATGTTGTATTTTTTCATTTTGTGTCTGTGTCTGTGTGAACTAGAAAGACTGTTGGTCTGGCTTCTCTGGCCAATGAGATGTTGATCACACCAGCGGCTCTTTGAGCAGGCCGATTAAATGCTAAGCCGCACTTAAGCACTGCTCATCTCCCTAATTAGGCAGTAATTGTTGTCTCGAGGGTCGGCCGCCGGTAGCACAGTAGATGCTGTGTGCCATTGAAGTCAGAGGATGCGGGTTGAAAGCTGTCGTCGGCTGAAGATAGATTTTTGAATAAAAAAAGTCCATCAGCCATTTGTGCTACCAGGTCCACCTTTTCTCCTGTTTCCTCCCCTGCAGTGGAGCAAGGACTGAGCTCCAGCCTAAAACTGAAGAGCGGTGAGCTGCCACTGGGTATTTCCTCTGCATAAATAGTTTGTGCATGTTAACACCCTGTAATTTAATTTAACACGACAAGCTGGACAGCCTGGCCAGCTCTGGCCCATTGCATCACAGTTACAGCGAAGCACTGTAGGCTGTCCACGAGTCCGAAATGGCCCAGAGCTCACCTCTAATGTCTCTCCCATCTTGCACCAGGAGGGCGGGGTGCGGTAGGGGTGTGACGGCCTCGCTGCTGAAGCAGACTGTCAATTAAGTGCTGGGTTTGATCGACAGGGGAAGCAAGGCTAGAGGGCGACATGATGAGCAGCCATGTGGGCTTTAAGTGCATAGTAACCTTTAACATTACGCTGTATTGATCACTGCAGGTTGATACTAGCACATCGTTGCAGTCATGATGGGGTCAGGAAGTTCAGGAGTTATCCGCCGGATGCTCAGTACATTAGATGGCAGCGAGGAATTACTGAAAAAAACCTTCCACCACAACTGGTGTGCTTTCCCTTAATGTATGATCCTACATTGTTTGGGTGCACTATTTTATGTGCTCTTATTCTCAAAAAGCCACAAATGTGAAAAACATGCTACACAAAGAATGTAAAGAAAAAAAAATCTCTTGTATGTTACTTTTGGGAATGTAATAAAATCCGGGAATTCTTAGGTAAGAGTGGGATGAAATATTTGGTTGAGCATGTTGGCTTAGAGATGTGAAAACAAAATACTGGAGGAATGGCGAGTTTCCCCGTTTTCTTTCTTTTCTGTACATAACTCTGTTAGCTGTATGTTGTGAGTGAAGACAGGAAAATGCTTCTTCAGCATTAATAGTTGAAGTAAACGGACATACACTCGGGTGCCTGCATGTTTCTAAGGAATAAATAGACAATGGACTGTATGATATGTGAACCAACCTTGATCTTCTTGTCGTATAGCTTTTTTATTTTTGTTTTCATATTTACTATCTGTCTGTTGTTGGTGTCAATTGATCTGCACTTATTTTTTTTTCCCCCTCTTTCTTTCATTTCATGGAGAATAAAAGAAACCTGGAGTAAGAACCTGTATAGATGGCCAGAAAGAATTCCTGTAAGCTTCAATCCCAAAAATTATCCACATTGGAACATTTGCACAAGTTCAGTTTCTGTTTTGTTAAGCAGCTTAATAGTTTGGATTTAAGGCCTTAAAATGACACTGGATTGTTATAGTAGCTCATATGTACAGTTAACTCTCTCCAAAAGCTTCCCGTCTGACTTGATATAACAGACAGTATGTTTACTAACTGCGAGCCAGGCTGTGCCGCAAAGTCCAAGATGGTTGCCAATTTTTTTGAGGGCGTCTGAGGTGGTTTTGTGAGATCTTCAGCTCCAACAGAGCCTTTTTTATTTTTATTTTTTTATTTTCTTTTTTCATGTCTTGTCAGGGGACAACAAGTTTTGGATGCATCACCAGAAATTTCATGCACTTGTGTATGTGTGCGCACGTGCACTTCTGGTTAACACAAACCACATGTGAAATTAACCTTAGGCAGATGCTGGTGTTGGGGAAGCATTGTGTCCCTGAGTGTGGGCCCAGATAGGGGGATTTCAGATGGTAGAGATGGATGCAGAGATAGGAAACAGAGTTGAAAAATGGGGAAATGGTACACATGGCAGCCAGCGATTAGACCTGAAGTGTTTCTAGTTCTGGGCGGCTCACTCTTCTGTCGCTTTTAGATACATGCTGGGACAGAATGTCACAGCTGCATCCTATATGTCCTCGCTGGTAACTTGGTATGGCGAAGGGGGTGGTGTATGAGCACAGTAGCTGGGGTAGTGTGTAGAAAATGGGGCTCAGTCCTCAGAAGTTTCTGCACAGTTTTTTTTTTTTTTTTTTTGTGCAGCACGGCATGCTGGGGCAATGAGGTCAGAAACTTGAAACAGAATCTAGTGAAAGCCAGCCGGTTCATTGCCAGAGTAGTTTTCCCTGATTTACAGGCTGCATTAGCTAACGAAGACCGAGGATTTTATTCTGATTTCACTATAAATTTCAGTCTTTTTCTTTTAGTTTTCAAAGAAAACGTTTAATGAAGGTTGTTGCTTGACTGATACTGAAAGCTGGGACATTGCAATGCATATTGTAGGTCACAGGTTGTAGGTCTGTGTGTTGTTTAGTGTGCACCTTATGCATTTTAAAACTCAATTTCACATAGAATCCCAGGAATCCTAGCCAGTGTCATTGTGTCTCAATCACAGCCCCCCCCCCCCCCCATTCTGGCTCAGGACCCTTACAGAAGACCTACTTCCTGAGTAATGTAATAACCATAACAATAATCAGCCTGTCACTCAGTGAAGAGCTGTCAGTATCCCAGCAGGCATCTGGTGGCCCCAGGGGTAAATATTGCACTTTACCCACCAGAGCCCCCCCACCCCACCCCAAGCACACACTCGTTTATAGCACCATGGCAATAAGAAAGTGTAGGACACAGCGCAGGCTCAGTGCCAATCACACAGCTCGTATTTAAAATCTCAGTTTGAGAAAATTGGGTTATATTTGGTCTCGTTATGTACAGTTTATGATCTCAGGGGAGGCATTTCAGCCATAGCAAATAAATTGGTATGAATAGACGATAGTGTTGCCCATGTAGGTTGCCATTCTCCAGCCACACGTCAAGGCTGCGAGGCTCATGTGTGGTCATGGCAGATATGAAGTAAACAGTTGGCGCGTCAATAAGCCAGTGTAAGTTGTTTTTTTTTGTTTTTGTTTTTTTTTCAGGTTGGTTAAACGGGGAACACTATGCTGCAACTTTTAGATAAAACCAGTCCCCTCATAGAAACTCTTTGACCCCTGTGTGCGCACGCTCTGTAAAGGTTGTAGTGATGGCGGCTGAATGTTGTTTGGTATGCTTTGCCCTCATTCAGCCAGCAGGCCTAAGCCAGGTGCTTCATTAACCCCAGGTGTAGTTTGCTTTCATGTCCATCCGGCTTTAGTCCTGAGGTTCATCTCTTGCTGAGGGCCATTTTTTTTTGTGTTTCTCTGAAGGATCATTATGGTGTATAGGGGTTAGATTGTGCTGCACAGAAGCTGACCGGCTGATAACCTCTCTGTAAAAAGTGTGGTTTTTTTGGGTGGGGGGGGAACCTGTACTCTCAATACTGAGCACCACACACTACCATGAAGGGTCCCCCAGAGGGAAGCCAGGAGCGATCTATAATTGATACTACTCCATGTAGCAGCAATCCCAACTTTATGTAACCGCGGAGAAAGGTCTGTGATGTTGGATGGGGTTGGATCTTTCTGCGCCTGTGCAGGATGCTGACAAAACCTCTTAAAGGTTTTTAGTGCTTTTAAGAGTTGTCGATAAGAGTACGCAGCTGGAGTGGCCCTGAGATCAAGGGTGTTTTGTGTGTGTAAGTGCTGTTGAGGGCACAGCTGAGGTTTAAGGCTGCACTGTACTCAAAACAAACAACACACTTGTGTGCTCTCCTCAAGACATGTTTAAATGGACTCTTGAAAGGGTACAGATACTCTTTGAGGAATATGCAGTACTGCAAGCTGAGATGATCTCAACAAGTTGATGATCTCAACAAGCAGCCAAATGAAAAGTTAAATGTTTGAACAAATAAAGCCACTAATTACATTTTTTTTTTCTTAATCCAAGCAATCTCAAAATATTTTCCTCCTTTGCAAAAAGTCTTTATTTCCGTCTGTAATGGCTCCCTGATATCTCTTTGCAATCTCTCACAGTCCCACAGTCCCTCATTCCCTTAGTCCCCACTGAAAAATCCCCAAACCACCTCTTCCTGTTGTAAATCTAAATCGAGGAGGCAAACAGCTCCTCGCACATGGAGAGGAAAGCAGTACATGAAACAGCCATGCATGGCCTTGAATGAGTCATCTAATGTAGGGGGAGTGCCTTCACACACACACACACACACACACACACATACACAGCCACGAAGCCACAGCCTCCATGCCTTTCAACAAAACATCTATTCTGAGTTTCTTTCAAGTTCAGAGGAATTGTCCAACTTTAGGGAAATGATCCGATAGAGGACACAGGATTGCAAACTTCTTTTGCAATCACGTTTTGGGGAAGAGGATCGGGGTAAAATTTGTCATAACGGGAGCTCGGTTTACACGGCATCCACTGTGCACGCCGGGCCTTCTTGTCTACATATGGTTGTCATTGTAGGATTTGCAGGAGGCGGCATGGGAAAAGAAGAACAAACACATGCAGACATACAATCATACATTTGTGGTCAGGATGCACTGTGTTTAGCCAGACTGAGCCAAAATCATTGCTTAAAGTAGAATACCACACAGGCTTTTGTGAAAATTTGATGTTTCACTCAGTTACTTGTCACAAAAATCGCTTGTCACATCAGGGCATTAATGTATCAGGTGTGGAAGGCTAATAAGGCAGGTGCCTGTGGCCCCTGTTACTGTACAAAGAACATCCTGTTCCCGTGAAGGGAACAGGTGAACGTCTTCGTGGAGTTTGTTGCATCAACTTTGTCATGAAGTTCATTGGCTGTGTTGTAGATGGCTGGTTGTCATGCTCAGGCATATCCCACCTGGCACTTCAACAGAGAGAATGAAGAAATATGGGGGGGGGGTGGGTAGGCGTGTTTAAGGAACATTTAAGGGCGGATCCTTAAAGTAGAACAAGAATCCACCACAAAACATGAGTCACATCATGGTGTCCCTGTAATCCCAGGCTTTTTAGTCAACAGATGTGAGGTCCCTTTTTGGCTGGGAAAAAAAAAAACACAGCTTAGAGGTAAATCTGTGATACATTCAAGGGCAGTTTTTAGTTGCTGACAATAAGCTGCACAGAATAATTTTTTTTTTTTTTTGCGATAATGAGTACATTTCCTGCTTCAGAACTTTGAAACACCAAACAGGTGGCCAAATATTAAGTGCTTAAATCTCCCTGCGTCGACCTTACCGTCACAAATCTCACCAACAGCTTTCCCTCCTGTGTTTCATCGCCTCAGTAATTCCTTACTGTCCAAATACAAAACACATAACACAAAGGGTGAATGGACTGCCTGTTCTCCAGATAAGAGACTGTGTTTTATTAGTTTACAAAGCCAGTTTAATTGTCATGAGAGCAGCACCAGAGGGGTGTTCTTAAGCAGTGTATTGTAAGCTGTGTCTTGGGTTTCCGTTGGTATCTGTTGGCATCATTTGCTTAGGTTTTGGAGAAGATTCACTTCTTAAGCACTTTCCATGTGTGTTAGCTTATGTCTTTCCATGACAGTTGCTTAACTTTCATAGTCATCATTCTTGTGCAAGGCTTCAGTTGTCAACTGTTTTTAATTTTTTCCATACTGGTGTGTGTGTGTGTGTGTGTGTGTGTGCGCGCGTGCGTGTGTGTGTGTGTGTGTGTGTGTGTGTGTGGGTGTGCGCGCATGTGTCAGAATATCTGTGTGCTTGACAAATGAGACCCGAGTGTATGGAGCCTGCAGGTATAGTGAGCTGGTCTCACAAGCTGCTGCATGCACTATTTCAACCCAAATCTGGTTTAAAAATCAGCTAAAAGACTAATATCAGCACAGCTAGCATAATAAAAGCACTCTGCTCTCCAATAACAGGTAAATAGTGGTGGTTTCACCTGGCGTTCTCTTTGTTCACAGATGCATGAAGGTCATATCAGTGCTTCGTTGCAGCACTTAGCGCTGCTTCATAAATCATCCTCTGTAAAACTGAATAACCTCTTCCAATCTTACTGTCACATCGTTTTACTTTTCACTCCAGTAATATTAAAACTCTCTGTGCTTCTCCTGTCATTAAAGGTAAGAATCCCACTGATAGTGGGGCTTCGGGGGACTATGGCATTCCCAATCCTGGGCCCGCGTTCAAAGAGGTTTGGCAGGTGAAGGTGTGGCCCAAAGGCCTGGGTCAGGCCAAGAACTTGGTGGGCATCTACCGGCTTTGCCTGACTGACAAGACGGTCAATTTTGTCAAGCTCAACTCTGACGCTGCTGCCGTGGTGCTACAGCTGATGAATGTCCGACGCTGCGGCCATTCAGAAAACTTCTTCTTCGTGGAGGTTGGACGGTCTGCCGTGACAGGCCCAGGCGAGTTCTGGATGCAGGTGAGCCTATAATCTGCAACCCCCTTTATGGTGACAGTTTTACCCTACAATCCCTCATAAATGCAAAGAACCTATAATCAACTGAGTGAAAGAAACTGCACGGTTAACCATGGATAAGGTTAGTGTTTATGTAACCATACATTATGGTCCTATTCAGGTTTTTGCAGATGTAGTTGTCACAAATAAAAGGCAAGAAGCCAGCAACAGTATTTTAACTGTCCCAATGGAAAGATAAATACATCTAAAATAGATAAGATGAAATCCAAAGGTATTTTTCATTAGAATTAGAAATTTAAAATAAGTATATACAGCTTAAAGTCTTAGACAAATTAATGTAGAAATATATTGAGAACCTCCCAGAATTGGGATTTGCTAGAGTGAGTTTTTGTGTTGCACCTAGGTGGATGATTCGGTGGTGGCCCAGAACATGCATGAAACCTTGCTTGAGGCCATGAAAGCACTGAGTGAGGAGTTCCGCCAGCGCAGCAAATCTCAGTCAAACTCCGGGCCTGGGGGCGGTGCCACTGCCTCCAACCCCATCAGTGTTCCCTCTCGCCGCCACCACCCAAACCCCCCTCCCAGTCAGGTGGGCTTCACACGCCGCCCGCGAACTGAACCCCCTGGAGGTGCCAATGGTGCAGCAGGGGGCAGCAGTGCCAATGCCTCTCCCACCCCACGACACAGTTTCCCAAGATCCCGCACTGCCAGCGATGGAGGGAAAGGTGAGGATGGGATAGCAGGCACCACCCTACTCCAAGGGCCAAGTTCCAGCCCCTCCACCAACGGTTCCTGCTCCACCACCCCAATCCTCAGGTCAAAGTCTGTTCGTTCCACCCCCACCACAACTGCTAAAACTCCTCTTGGGTTGATGCGCTCCGTCTCAACCCCAGCACCATCCCCATCCCCAGCCCCAAGCCTATCTTCTAGCTCTGGTCATGGCTCTGAGTTTGGAGGTGTAGCATCTTCTGTTGGTGCTGGTCCAGGCTCTGGTACCTACAGTCGTGTCCCCTCACATCGCGCCTCTGTCTCAGGCTCTCCAAGTGACTATGGCTCCTCGGACGAGTATGGCTCTAGTCCTGGGGATCAGACACTTCTACCCTCCCCGAGCCTCC